>NC_056745.1:394204527-394454527 GCF_019279795.1 Protopterus annectens | reverse complement strand
ACAAATAAACTATTCAGTAAAACATGAAGAAGGGAAAAAAAAAACAGCCTAGAGTTTTCACTAACTTATACCTTAAACCTCCTTTAATGGAGCATTGTTATGCAAGGGGCAACAAAAAAATCTGCTGTATGTGGAAAAGAATAATTAATTAATATAAAATATTTATTTAAACGAATACAGAAATAATACACATCAATAACACATGAAGACAAGCAGCAAAAATTACAGTAAATATAAGCCAAGAAAAATTGGTACAAAATAGTTTAATAGTTTTCTAACTCTAGTGGTATAAAGCCAGACTGTGCAAAGAAAAAAACGATAGGTAAATATAAAATGGACAAGACAGAAAATGAATAAGAGAATAGAGATGTAGAAAAAATAAACATGCAGACAAAGGTATCATAAATTACAATATTATAAACAAAAAATATTAACAAAGACCTTATGTGAAAGGCTACAGAGGACAGCTTTAGAGCATAAAATGAATGTAACTATTAAAGAACATCTATAATAGGCTGAAAGAGAATAAAAATAACATATGTAAGAGTGAAAAAGGTAGAAGAAAATTATGGAAAACACATGGAATAATATTATAAAATTAAGAAATCATGAGGGGAACATTGAGAATAGATAACCAAATGACTACTAGATAAATACATATAAACATACACATATTTCAAGCACAGGCAATAATGCCCTTCTAGCCTGCCAATATATCCAAACAATTGCTCCCATAATAAGTGTCCCGTCTAGTCTTAAAATGATCTAAACTAGTACTTGCTTTAATGTAATTTGGTAATCTAGTCCATGCATCAGTTTTCTCAAATAACCAATTAGTACACTTTTCGTTCCCATAGAATCCACATAGATTGTCTGATGATTCTCTACTACTTTTTGATAACTCTAAACATTCCCAGAGATAGTTCTCTCTAAATGCCCTATATAACTGAATAGGATCTCTTCGTAGACATCTATATGACACATTGTACAAGTTCAGATATTTTATTTTTTCATAAAAAACTTTCACATCCATTGTGCCCTTCCTGTATTTCCACTCTGTATTATTTCCAGTTTACTCATAATGGTTTTCTTACATGGTTTTCCATGCTGTTATTCCAAATTCAAGTTTGGGTCTAAAGCAGCTATCAAACAATGACTTGATAATTTCTGATTTCCTAGACTTTTTATATATATTTTACACAACCAATAGTTATACAACTATCATCAACCAATTGGTTGATATGATTACAAATCTTGAAGTTGGCTCGACCCACACACCCATGTCTGTAAATGAATCTATAGCTTTGATCTCTGTATGCTGTATTAAATATTTACATTTCAATTTATGTCTCTAAAATCTTGTATGGTTAGTACTTGATGTATTTATCAGCCTATTATTTTCCCGTGTCCAAATGGTCAATTTAGTCAACTTTTTTGTAGACATGCCCTATATGTAACACATGTAATCAGTTTAGCCACTTTCAAGTCTTCTGCATACAGACTGTAGAACACCTCCGATAAAAAGATAGATCTGAAAGATACAAACTAAATAGGTATGGGCCTAGGACAAAACTTTGTGGGACACCCTGAGTATAACCTCAAATTTCACATGTAGATTGCTGTATAATACTTGCTGTGATGTTATGAGGTAGCGCCATCTGTTCCAGGGAGGGTAGGGCAGTATATGTGTACATATGCCAGCATAGCTAGCTGGACTTTTTAAAATAATTTTATGTTATTTGACTATCATGCTGATTTGTACAGACGTTTGAGTTAAAAATATATCTGTACAGTTACTTGTGTTAAAAATGCATTAACAGCAGGTTCTGCTGGACAGAAAGAATGTATGCATGTATATTAGGTTGCATTGTTGTAACTGATCAAATGTGTATGTTTAGGGTGGAAAGTTTGAAATTGTGTTATAGCTTTCAGATGCTGCCACAGATCTTAGCAAAGCTCTGTGTGTGCATATTGTACCAGAGTCAGGTGATCGGAGGTGATGTCATCCTCTAGTCAGCATCAGGTTTCTTTGGAACCCTCACAGCAGCACTTTAGAATCTGAAAGGAAAGATTTCTAACAGGATATATACCTCACACATCCATACAGACAGAGAGATACATTATCTGGCATTTGCTGTTGTAAGACACTCAGCACACATCAGCTTGCCTTGCTTTAGTAAGTAGTCAATGAACAGTAATTCTTTAGTTAGTCAGGGACATTTAGTGAGAATAGTTTAGTATTGTTTTCTGCATCTGTGAGAAACTATCCAACTGTATTGTTTTTTTTATTTCTGTGGTTGAAATTCTGTTGTTTATTGTATTCAGTATTCTCCTGTTTTCTGTTTTATTATTTAGCATTAAATATTTTAATAGCTTTCATTGTGATTGAGCCTTTAGAGAATACCTTTAACATCTTGAAAGTACTTATGCTTGTTTTAGTGACACTGTGCTGCTCCTAAAAGCCTTGCTGCTTTCATCATGCTCTACCATTTGTGTTAGTATTAATGTTACACAGTATAATTGGGTACCCTTTGTAAGAGCCTTAGGGTAACTGACTGGTGGCAGCAGGATTACCTCAGAGTCTGGACAGAAAGGGGCACAGGTAGTAAATCTGTGCCAGGTTTTCCCAAGTGTGTATGTGTATGTGTGAAACTTATATATCCAAGTGTGTGTGTCAGCTACTGGGAACAGGGTTACAGAGCTCCAAACTGGTAAGTGTGGAAATGTGTGTATTTCTGGAGAGAGAAAGTGAATCCAGCCCCAGGTCTCGAGTGTGCTTCTTGTGTGCTCTTAAGGGAGTTGCATCTGAAAATACTGTGTGACTTCATCTTTGCTCTTAAGTGACCATCCCTCACTGGAGTCGGTGGTGAGGATTGAGTGTTCTTGATTGCTGGCCCAGAGTAGGGACCCATTAGACTTGCCATGTCCTATTTGTAAGCCATGCAGCTATCTATATTATCAAGAGTAGATCAATACGTAGTTGTTCTAATTTATTAATCTGTGTTTGGGCTATGACCCTAACAAATGCTGAAGTTGAATCTATATAAATTACATCACAGCACAATTTCTCTTTATAGCTATTACTATATTGTTGTAGAACATCTTGTTACAGGTTATAATATAATTATTTTCAACATATGCATGCTGATATATGATTTCAAGTCCCAACCTTTCCATTCTGACTAATTTATTCAATAAAACGTCTCCATTATTTTTTCACAACATGAAAATACACTTATGGGTCTGTATTACTTTTGATTTGTCCTACTTCCCTTTCTCTTAAAGACTGGTGCAACAAGTGCATGTCTCCAGTCTGGAAGAATCCCCCCATATTTACATGACCTAATAGATAACATATATAATGCTACTGTAAGTTCATGCTGAAGTGTTCTTAAGTCATTATGACTAATTCTGTCTTCTCTCTGATCCTGTGCTTTGTTTTGACCTACTTTGCATAGTTCTTTTTCAATATAATCTAGTTTGATTTCAGTATCTGAGGTTACCTGGATGTCACTAGGACAATTTATCACCCCCTTTGTGTAGCCAAACTGCTTTGCATATAATCTTACAAATATTTTTATAATCTTGTTTCTGAGAATACATTTTAGAATCATAGTTTATCGATGTATATGTCTTTAATCATACTACATCTTATGTATCTATAAAATGGTTTCCTATTATGCTCAATATCTTTTTATATACATTTATATAAATTTTCTTAAATTTTTTCTTGCCCACACTATTTTAGTCTGTCAGTCCATTTTATTTGTTTAGTTTTTCATAGTGGTAGCTCGACCCCTTTCACATTTCTTATATTTTGTGTCTCTGAACTTTATCAAGTATCTTGTTCTTATGCATAAATATTCTCCT
Source organism: Protopterus annectens (assembly GCF_019279795.1). Classification (NCBI taxonomy): domain Eukaryota; kingdom Metazoa; phylum Chordata; order Ceratodontiformes; family Protopteridae; genus Protopterus; species Protopterus annectens. Next base: position 394,450,657 of record NC_056745.1, on the reverse strand, counting down.
GAAATTGTGTACTCAGATCCTGATTTTAAACATTTTTTTTATTTTTTGCATTCAGTTTCTCTTTCAAATTTTTCTACATTCCTTCTGCAGTCTTTTCCACTAAGTACATCATTCCAATTAGTTTTACATTAATGACTGTTTTGCTTCCATATAATCTATTAATCTTCTGTGCACTGGTTTAGATTTCAGTTTGAAAGAATTATCTATCAAAAAATCAACCTTTATAACCAAATGATCACTGCACATCAATGGTGGTAAAACCTGACATGAAGTAATAACGTTATTTAGAAACACAAACGTGTCCATATTAAATTATCGAATGTTTCCACATTCGAAAGTCATATGGTCGACACCATATGATCAAACTTTGAAAAGTTCGAAGGTGAAAGGCAACAGCTCCGTACATGCAGAATGGGAAAATTTCCCTTTTCTGCACTGGTGTGTCCCTGAGTTGGTATATTTAAGTAGGGGGGTATGGGGGTGCAGGGGGGCTTGCCCCCTGCTCAAAGCATTAAGGTAAGTGTTTTTTTTACATTTTTATTATATATTCGAAGATTCAAGTTTCTCTCATATGTTGTCAAACATATGAGGTTCGAAATTTTGAAGCTTCAAATATATAATATAGACCCAGCACAAACAATGTCTAGTATATTCCACTGGGGCTATGTCAGATGATTAACTTTTCAGAAACTCAAAAAAAATTATCGAAGAGATCATAAGATCAAGTTTTCAAAAACTTGAACATTAAGAGCCCCCTCCCTGCAAATTATATATACCAACTCTGAGATCACACTACAGTGAGGAAAACTAAATTTCCTGATCTTTGCTGTACTATGATCTCCATTAAAAACTTTGAGTTTTCAAAAACTCAGTCATATGGTCTCGAACATGTGGAGTTTGAGTTTTTGAAAACTTGATCAACTGATAGGGACTCATTCCATTTCCTATAAGTTTTTTTTTTATAATCCAAAGCAATTGTTCTTAAATATGCATTGAAATATCTTCCATACTAACATTGTTGAATCAATATTATTCCAGTCTGTTTCTAGTAAATGTAAGTCCCCATCCACTGTTTTTATTCTTACCTTTGTGTTTCATGCAAAAAATATATGAATTTCTGTAGGTTATGAGCATTTGGCTTTGGTAGTCGATATACTCAACAATTGATATATGTTCTAGGGTTGTCTTTATTGTCACAGTTAGAGAATTTACAGTATTGGTGTTATCACTGAACATGCAATAATCACAGATTTCATAATAATCTTAAATCCCTATCATAACACCTCCACCTGAATTTTTCTTAGAATGTTTGTTACAGTAAAAACATTTATGCCTTGACAGAACTGGTTTCCAGTCATTGTTCTTGAACAGTGTTTCATAAATAATAAACAACATAAATCTTGTGGGAATGCAGCAAATTTTCCAGTAAAAAAAAAAACTTTATTATTGATGCTTCTACCATTAACAACCATCATTTATGCATCAGATGTTGCTGTATGTGAACTATTCAATTTTTGATGTAGCAAAAATCCTGCTTTTTGTTTGTGTTTGTCAAATACTGCAAAATATCTGCTGAAAAAATTTTTCTTCCCTGATCAACAAGTGCACCCCACCCAGTCTAAACACATACAAGCCCAAGATTCGGCCCAGATGCTGTACACATTTCCATTTTTTTAAAAGAAGACATTTTTTCATGCATTATTTACCCAAAATAATGTCTTCATTCATGGTTAGCTGAATTTCCTTTCTACATGAGATTTGTACATGTAATATGACCTGTACAAACTATGCTATTTAAGGGGGCTGTAAGTTCCTTACTAATAGTCGGAGTCCTTGTGAATCAGATCATTTGTACCGTCAAGAATAACAACAGATCCATACTTCCTTATATTAAAGCATTCTAAGGCCTTTTTCATATTTGTTCATTATCTTTTCTGTAAATATGTATCATTCCTCTAATAATTTAATTTCCAATTACAAGAATGTCTTTTCTGACCTTCCGTAGAATCTTAGACTTCTAATTCAGTAGTATCCACTCTATCAGTTTTTACAAAGGAATGATCTTCATCACAATTAGTATTATTAATCCCGCTGTTTTTATAAAATATTTCATTTTTAAGCATACAGTTCTCATCCACCTGGCTTTGTACATCCACAGCTTGAGCCATGATGTCAGCTTCTGTTTTTTTCCTTACATTAATGTTCTTCAATCCTTCCATGTTCAGTTTTGATTTTTTTCCTTTTCACCCCCATGGCTCTTTTTTCTACATCCTGTTTCAGACAAATGACAATGTTTCTGTAGACTGATGGCTTTCTGGTAGAAAAATATTATCATTCCTTGTAATCTGTGAGTTACATAACAAAGCAGCATACTTTTTAGTATACATTCTTTTTGTTTTATAGATGTTAATTAGTTTATTTTTTCCTTGATATTTGTTATGAACTTCATCCTTTCTTTCTTTTGTATTTTCTTCTATATGCTCTGAATTCTCAGACTAATGAATACTTGTATCCAGAATTCCAAAACTGTCAGAGGTATTATCTTGTTTAATAGGGGTTGAGTGATCTTTGCTGACAACAGACACTTCATTTCCTAAATGTGTTCTTTTTGCTCTTTATCTAACATTATTTCATCAGCACAGTCATTAATATATGTAACAACAGTTCTCCAAGCTGTGCCAATTGCTCAAGTGCAATCATCATTGGTAACTCTAAATTTAGTACTAATAATGGAAGGCAAATTATCCAACTTTTGACATGAGGTAGACAGATCACCATTTTCATCAGGGGCTACCTTTAACTTTATATAGTATGTAGCACACCGTGCCAGATACTTATACTTTAGCAAATCATTAATGACATAATCATTTAAGGAATCCATTTCAGCTGCAAATGCATAAAGAATTCTAAAAGAAAAGGATAATCAAAATCAGTTATCACAGAATTCAAAGAGATTTTAAATCAACTTCCTTACAAAAACTCACAAACAATATACAACTAAATATTAAATTAAGTAGAATAAAGTCACTGGTCTAACCATACCAGTGATGAAACTTGCCCAAAAGCTGGAATTCGTAAGCAATTGTGAACAAATGCACACAGTAGTTTCTGCTCATTATTGCTCACAACCTCACATGTTTTTAACAGGATTGTTTCAGAAAAGCTCTGGCTTGTCCTGTCTGTAGTCTGTGTGAATTTACAGCTGACTAGATCACTTGGGATGGCTAGACTCTGCCTGTCTAAAATATATCCTTTACTAACAACAAACAGTGAACATTAGAGATAAAACAACAAAATATGAATCAAAGTAAATCTTCTCCACAAACTATCCCCTTCCTCCCACAATTAAAAACTGCGGCAAAAAGCAAACTAGAAATTGACAGGGCAGTGGTGCATTGCATACCTCTCAACCGTACCAAATTTCTTGGTTTTTACTGGTTTTGAGGTCCATATAATGGGGTGCCAAGATTCCCGAGTTGCATCTCTTCATTTCTAAATTTCCAGGCTTCTCCAGGATTTTTTAAAAATGTTTTTTGTTTTTTAGCTGACGTCATCATATGAAGAGGCATGTGCAATGGCATCAGCTCCTGCCAGCCTGTCGGAATTGAGTTCACTTTCTGGGCTATAGCATGCATGCATGCAAAGCAGCATTTGAATTCCGTGTGCTCAAACTGTGCAGTCTTAGAAGAATGGCTGGCCAGAAAGCAGGAGGATTTACTTTAGCACCAGTAAGGATTTACTTTAAATTCCTTCTGGACCATAGTGTACATGTGTGCAGTTTCCCCAGCTGGTTAAAGCAGCATTTGAATTCCACGGTCTCAAACTGTGCAATCTTAGAAGAACAGCCAGCCAGAAAGCAGGATTTACTTTAGCACCAGCCAGAATGCATTCCGGTAAGTATTTAAATTCCGGTATGGGAGTTAGTCTTTACTTAGTCAGAAGCAACGGACTCAGCCTTCCGGTAAGATCTTAGCCAAAATGCATTCCGGTAAAGGAGTTAAACAGCCCTGGCAGTTTTTGTAGCAAAACGGACTTAGCCAGAATGCATGTAAGGAAGTTAATCTTTTCAGCACAGGTTTCAAACGGCAGTTTTAACAGACTTAGCTCGGCAGGTTTACTGTTTTCATAACACCTTGCATTTGTTTTTGTAACACAACGGACTTAACCAGAATGTATTCCGGTAAGGAAGTTAGACTTTTCAGCACAGGTTTCAGTTTTAATGGACTTAGCTCAGAAGCTACTAACAGCACAAGCAGACTTGGCATAAGCAGCACTAAACTTCTCTCCCCCTGAAGAACTACGCAGCACAAGAAATCTGGAAAAATCTAAAATTTATGGGGGGTGACAAAAACCCCAAACCAGTTACACATTTTAAACATTTTGCTTGTATAATCTTAGAAAAGTTGCTTTTGTAACACCTTGCATGTCCCATGAAATTTAGTTACAGTACTTTCATAGTTTGTGAGGCATTGCACAGTACTTTTTTAAGCCTCATTTGCAGTACTTATTTTTAGTTTGTGAGGCATAGCCAGCTTTCCTTTGCTCTGCATGCCATAGCCAGCATTCCTCTTTCCTTTGGTGTGTGATAGACAGCTTTACTTTGATGTGTGTGTGTAATAGCCAGCTTTCCTTTGCTGTGTGTGTGTGTGTGTGTGTGTGTGTGTGTGTGTGTGTGTGTGTGTGTGTGTGTATGTGTGGCATTTTATATCAGAAAAACTGATCGTAGGTTCAAAGAAAGAATCTATGAACACATTTATAGTATAAATAGAAACAGAGAAAATAATGCTTTGGCCAACCACATTAGGGACAACCCTGGACACCACTTTAAATTTAAGGTGATCGACCAGGTGATGGAGGGCCCTAGAGGTGGGCATACATCCCTTTTACTCGAAAGACAAGAGTTATTGTGGCAACTTACCTTAAATGCGCATAGTTATCCAGGCCTTAATGAGCAGTGTTCTGTTATGTATTTACTCAAGCTTTAAAGTTTATTATGCTGAATGAATTTATGAAATTCAGTACAGAATGTTCTTATAAGATAATATAATATTTTATGTACTTATAGGTTTGTATGGATGCACCTTTTTGATTCTTTTTTATATATTAATAATTCTCCACTTTGTGCTTAAAAATTCTTTTAAAGTATATATAAATATCTTTATAAATATGTATATGCCTTTTAACAATCAGTTTTAAACTTGTGATGTAATGCATTTTATTGGTCATGTGATTTCTTGGTTATATAAGGAGGGGTTTTACTGTTTGAATTTGTCTGAAGAAGATCATTTGATTTGAGTGAATGGAAGCACTCACAGATTAAAGTTTTGGTTTGCCTTAGGAGCTGTGGCCCTTTGTTACTTATTTAATTTGTGGTTTTCTGGCAAATCGGTGAGAACTGAAGGTGAACTGAATTCACTAAATAATGATAGCCATTTAAGTTTCAGTCTTCCTATCTTTCAGGAAATGCATGGCAACACAAAACATTTTATTCTAGCAACTTTTCTAAGATTATACAAGCAACATGTTTAAAATGTGTCCCTGGTTTGGGGTTTTTGTCACCCCCCCCCCATAAATTTTAGATTTTTCCAGATTTCTTGTGCTGCGTAATTCTTCAGGGGGAGAGAAGTTTAGTGCTGCTTATGCCAAGTCTGCTTGTGCTGTTAGTAGCACAACAGGTAGAATACTTGCTTTTGATGCAGAAGGCTATGGGTTCTATTTCCACAGTGGGAGTAGAACCCACAGCCTTCTGTATCAAATGCAAGCATTCTACCTATTGTGCTACTAACTGCACAAACCAATTTTGCATAAGCGGCACTGCTCTGACCAAATCTGTTTGTATTAGTAGCACAATAGGTAGAATACTTGCTCTTGATTCAGAAGGCTGTGGGTTCTACTCTGACAGTATGTAGATGGATTTCTGATACTGTACTGTGTTGTACTTTTCAAGGGGGTGGAATTGCTGGATGCTACAGTCCTGAGAATGTCCTCTTTGGCAAAGATACCTAGTAACTATGAACCTGTTATCAGTTTCCCATCCATTCCCTATTGCACTATTACTACCTAATCCTTTTATAATGTAACATAGGCAATTTATTCCTCAAGGGCAACAGGCACTTTATTTGTAGATGAAACAATGAAATATTAAGTTGTTTGCTAGCAGCAACCTCTTCATTAATTACAAATCTTGCAGATCTCTTTATTGTGGAATTATTTACATGACTTTTACTTCTGCAGAGATTGTACATATTTACTGATACTGGTGGATTGTAGAAGTTTAAGTAGACTTTTGTGATGGAAATGGTCTGAATTGGGCAGTTTTGTCATTATTGGTTCATGCATTTTGTTTCATTGCTTAATGGAAAAATGTTCAAAACAATACATTTAAAATGCACTCTAACAAGTGTGCTGTATTATACAAGGAATGTAATTTAATACAATCAGGAAAGTGTATCAAAGAACACATGTATGTTTCGTGTCCAAGGGGCCTATAATTAGAAAACACCTCAAAGGTATTTTTTTCTGCCACTGGCCAGATGCATTTTCTTTGAATGTGGGTTTCCATGGTGTTTTAATGAATTTGAGTTTCAAGGGCAGAGAAGTTTTAATGCTAAGTCTAATTTCATTGTGAGACTGTATGCCTGTGTTTAACAGGTGTCTGTTTAGTGTTTGTGGTATAAAATATAAAATAAAAGTTTTAAATGAAATCCAATTTATCCAACTAGTCATTGTAGAAGTAAAGCAGTACGCACATTACAGTGTTTATGGTAAATAAGGTGAAATAGCCAAGTAATGGGAAATTGGAATGGATTGGGGGGGGGCTGTGTATGGGGGCCCATTTCAACCATGATTTTGTGAGGGGGGATAAGGGTGGCAAACTCAGACAGCCCCAGGCAGCACAAACTCAAGCTTTGCCACTGATTAGTTGGCCATAATTTTTGGAGGTCCCGTCCTAGCAAACTGTAATATATTGCCTACCATTAAATGCCCTACTTTTACCACAAAACCCACATATTGCAAGTCATCAAAAGCAAAATCCTATGGTTCATCATCTTCTCTCTTCCCAGTGAACATCACTGCTATTCATTTCAAAAGGAAAAAAATTACTACAGGTCTGGGCTGGGGCCATATTTTGTCTGTCTGTTCAGTTTACACTTGCAGAGACAATTCTTGCAAGCAGTCAATGCTTAACGGTGAAACAAGTGTATTGAGCTGAATTGGCGAAAGGAGTGAAGGAGGTGTAAGGGGAAGTCATTTGGCTTCAGTACAACTTGGTGCAGCTTACAGTGGTGGATCGAACAATTTATCCTTGGGGCTTATTGGGCTCCCAGATGTCAGTAGCTGGTTAAATGAGACACCATCTTTGAATATAGAAGTGCAAAATAATATACGGGAGCAACCGGCTGGAGGTAACACCACTGGTGTCTTTTTTGAGATTTTGATAAAAAAAATCTTTAAAGGCTAAAAAGCTTCAACTGGAGATACGCTATTTTGAAGAATGTAGGAAGGAAGGTGTTGTGCCAAAAGGTCTTCGCTCATGGAAATACCCATCGGGGTTGGAATCAGGTACACCTTTTTACAATGACCTTACCAATTTATTTGATAAGCATGGTCTAGAATTAATGGGTTTAATGCCCAAACATTACAGCTCTACTATTGATTGTTTGGCAACAGATATTTCAAGCTTAGATAAGGAAATCAAGGAACACCCAGATTTCCTGAGATATCTCAGTCTAGGAATTTTTTCAGATCAATCAGGAGAGGCTTTAAGAAGTCAGGAGAGAGGGGCTCAGGTTACAAACTTTAACCAGTGTGTAACAGAACATTCTCTAACCAACAAAGTAACACTGTCTCTACTGATGAAGTAAGGGAAGGGAACTTCAACTCTTCCCAGAGTCACGGTAATAGGGCTCAAGGTGGTGTTTCAATCAACGTATATGACCAGTCTTCTTTTTCCAACAATGGCCAAAACCATCGACCCAAGTACAACACAAGGGCAAAAGTAGCCAAGAAGTAGGTAACCAAGTGGAACAAATAACTATTAAACCTACCATTCTGTTTAATAGAAAAGGTGATTCGCTGACTATGACATTGACCCTAGGCTTTGCAAAATTTTTAGCAGGGGTCTAACTTTTGTTCCAGATTACCACTTTAGACTTTCTGATACATTAATTGATCTAAAACTTTTCATCCGTAAACTCAATTTAAACTTGATGTTTGGTGAGAACAGTTCTGTTAACAACAGCCTAAGAGTGCCCAGTACCTTCAACCCACGAATGCACCCATTGTTGGGTGTTTTTGAACATTTATGTGAGTTTGACCTTAGGCACTTGCAAAGAAACAACAAGAATAGTGTTGGTACACTAAACATGGATGCTGGAGAGAGGAATATCCTGAGTTTAACCAAAAGTCTTCCTATCCATTTTTTAAAACCAGACAAGAGAGGTGGACTAGTAGTTATGAATTTAAGTGACTACAATTCAAGAATGCGTCTGGTCTTGGAAAGTGGTATTTATGCTGAATCCAGTGTCAGTGAGATGAATGGGGCCTATAAAAAGGTTAATTGTTTCTTAAATTATTTATTCATCGAAGGTATGATAGACATGGACATATTCAATTACTTGTCTATACCTAGCCCTAAAATATCAGCACTATTTGGGTTGCCGAAATTGCACAAAGACCAACAAAATCAACTCATGAGGGCCTTAGTTAACTCCTGGGGGTCTATCACATACTCAAGTGTGAAGTACATTGATTCTATCTTGAAGAAGTATGTCAAAATAGAAAAACAAGTTTACAGAGACTCATGGGCATTTCTAACGTCCATTAACAACATTGAATATGATGAATCTTTAATGTTCTTAAAAGTAGACGTGGTTGACTTATATTTCTCTATTTCCTATGAGGAAGGTATTGAGGGAGTGGTCAAGAGACTATTAGTGCATGGGGCCAACAGTAGAGAAATTAGGTTATTTCAAGAAATCATGGAAGTTATTCTAACAACTTTGTAATGTTCGACAACATGATTTAAAAAACAACAAATTGGTGTGGCTATGGGTTCACCATGTGGGGGGAGCTATGCTAACTTGGTGCTGGCTAACTGGGAACATAAAAACATTATTTTGGATAATGAATGGTCTGACAGAATAAAGATGTACACAAGATTTTTGGATGACATGTTTATACTGTTTAACGGTACTGTATCCGAAGCACAGAGTTTTGTGCAACATCTTAACGGCAGCACCAGTTTTTTCAAGTTCACCCACACATATCATGAAAATTCCATTACGTATTTAGACACCGAGTTAAAAAATAACATAGAAGAACAGCGCTATGTAGCCAGGATCTACCGTAAACCCACATATTCTGACACTATGCTTCACTACACAAGTTGCCATCCTATACATCAGAAAAGATCTGTACTTAAAGAACAACTTGTCCGTGCAGCAAGGTTAGTGACTGATGAAGTGACTTTCCTTGAAGAATGTGAGACACTTAAAGTTATGTTTCTAATGAGAGGTTACCCAGACACATTGGTCCTTGATTTAGTAAATTAAGTCATAAACAAAAGGAGAGAAGGGTTTTTTAAACCACTTCTTAGACTTACTATTAGGTCAGTCATCTCAGAAGAGGATATGAATTTGGAAGTAACCACTAATACAAATCATGATTGTACACAAACAGTAGGTGTAGCCACTAGAAAGATTTCAAGTAGTTTTGTCACCTCATTTTGTTTGGAAGTCAAAGAAATTGAGGTTATAGTTAAAAGAAACTGGAGCATCTTCATGAAGGAACGAGACATGTTGGAGAAGTTGGGTAATTCACCATCTTCTATTTACAGGAAGAACAGGAACTTGAAACAGATCTTAGAGATGGAACCCCAGATCTGTAGTAGATCTGGTGGCACATTTAAATGTGAAAACTGTAACTATTGCAGATATATAGCAACAGGGACAGAACTCACAGCAGGTTCCTTTAAGGTAAAAACTAAGGGTAGATTTAACTTTAACTCTAAATCCGTTGTCTACCTGGCTAGTTGTGTAGCCTGTCCAGCATATTATGTTGGTAAGACAGAAAGAAAACTAAGAGAGAGGATTTATGAGCACACATACCATATTAGAAAAAAGTCATCTTCTAACACATTGGCAAGGCATTGTGCTGAACACCCAACACACCACTTTCACTTGATTTGTCAGGTTACTGTTAATCTAAAAGGGGGTCCTTATCATTTAATTTTGGAAAGACAGGAATTGATTTGGCAACTGCGTCTCAACTCTTATAACCCCCCAGGTTTGAATGAAGTCACTTCCATTGCCTGTATTCTGAAATTAAAGAGCCTAATGCGCTAGACAAGTCTTTTGTCTAACTAAGTCTTTAAACAGGTCTTTGAAACAGCTCTATTTGTAGTTGAGTAAAAGAATGCAGGTTTTTTGTTTCATGTTTTAAATCTTTTAAAAATATGTCTCATCTTACATCTAAGCTTGCTTCACCCTTGGCGATTTGTGAAAGCATTACAGTTGAGTCGATCAACACTGGTTAAAGTTGAAATTGCAGTCTCTTATTCTGTTTTATTTTATTTTGAGTGCAGCGTTCTTTTAGTCCACTTGGAGCGCTCTTGTAACTCATAACAATGTGTATATAAACATTTACATTTATATATATATATATATATATATATATATATATATCTATAGATATATATATATATATCTATATATATATATATATATATATATATATCTATATATATATCTATAGATATATATATATATATATATATATATATATATATATATATATTCCATAGTTTTTTCATCATTTTTATCACATATTTTAAGAGTTACACTCTGTCCATCTAAATGCAGCAATTTAATTTGTCTTTATTTGTGCACAAAAGCAGCTATACATTTTTGTTCTTTACAGGTTTTCACAGTTGCTGTTTTTGTATTTGACTTGTTGCTGATGTCATGGGTCCAAGCTTAATTACTTAATTACTTATGCAATACCATTGGTTAATATTTTTTGAAACCACCATGTGGTCTGTATTAAAGTGAGCACTTGTGCTACTGTTGTAGGTCTGAAGAAGTCTTCTAAATTAAGACAAAAAGTAAAAGTGCTTAACCGTTTATTTTTGTATCATACTGTTTAGTTGCAAAGTAATAAACCTGTTTTTACTTTTTTTTTGCTTTGGAGACTTTGTGTCCTTGAGCCTTCGTTTGTTTCCTGAGTTGCACTTGAAAGTTGGTGCCCCACAATTCCATCAAAGTGGGTGGAGTTATGTAATTACGCATGCAAATTTTGTTAATCAGTATACAGATTTTTACTTATTTTTCATGAGCCTTTGTCCAGATTTTTGATGTTTCCAGGTTGAGAGGTATGATGCATTGGTTAGTGTTGCCATGTCACAGCAAGAGGTTCTCTGGTTCGATTCTTGGCTGAAGTGCCTTCTGTACAGTCTGGATGTCCTCCCTACATTAACATGGGTTTCCTCTGGGTGCTCTGGTTTCCTCCTACATTCCAAAGACATGCATCTGGAGTATTTCTCCCCTGGCCTCCTCTGAAAATGGGCTCTGTCCCAGTCCCAGTCAGACTTTCCCACTAAACAAAATGTTGAATGAATAAATACACACATAAATAAATAAATAAAAATATTTTCCCACCAGTCAAATGGGCAGTCAGTCACAAGCCAACACAGGATTGTCTAGAAATTATTTATTTATTTTTTTAATTTTTGTAGAGAGAAATGATTTAGGTGTCTTTAGGTAACACTATTACTCCACAAAACGAGATGTTCTGAGTTTCAACTCCCTGAGACTTAATCCCATACAATGCCAGCATTTCAAAGAAGAGCACTGCTGGGGAATCATGCAAGCGCTAAGTGCCATTTCTGGATGTTTGCTACCTTCCCTCCTTGTAGTGCAGTTGAGGAACTGATTATTTTATTTTATTTAAGAGGTTTGGTGGGTGCAGCCCCTCACTTTGAAAGGACAGGGTGCAGCTAGGCTTGCCTGTCATACAAAAACACTGAAAACAGTGTTTTCTGGAGGTTATGTTCAGTGAGTTGTTTTATGGGAGTAGATACTTAAGTAATTTTGATTCATCCACTCATAGGAAAGCATATCTTTAACTTGCAGAAACGTAAAGGAAACTTAAAATTTCAGAGAGATGTGAGATGCAGACTTTCTATTATGTACAACTGAGGAAGAAGTTTTTTCAAGAGTAATGACTGTAATAAGAGCGTGAGACAGTGAGATATGGGTAGTTAAAGAAGAGAATGGTTTTGGTAAAAGAAATTAGGTTTGGATACTTTGTATGGTGAACAATAGGCTCTTATGAAACAGAGTCAGAGAAAAAAGGTAGAAAGATGAAAAAGAATTGATCCTTTTGTGCATATTAATAAAATGGTATCAGTATGAGGCTTTTAGTAGTAGAAACAATTATCAAAATTCCAATAATTATGTTGACAGTGTGGTTTGGTTGAATAAAAAGATACATTTCCTAAGAAATATAAATTCCTGTCCAGGGTTTTACAAAAGACTTTCACCTTTTGAATTTTGTAAGAATTGATGTTTTGTCACATAATTTGGCAAGACCTGGAACATGTGCATAGTTTAAGGAACTTTCTAGGTTAGGAAAGGTTACAATGAAATGTAAATGCTTCTCTGTTTGCTGAGTTTTTTGCTGTTGGGTCTTATATGTGTTTGCTATGGGATTTTTTGCTTTTTTTTTTTTTTTTTTTTTTTTTTTTGAGTTCTCTCTTGTGCCTGCTGTGAAATAAATGCACATCAGACTTTTCTTCTGAGCTGAGAGTTTCTGATGATAGCTTGCCTCTCTACTCATGTTATAATAATGAGTCCACATAAGGGTGAAATAATTGAATAGTTAATGGAGTCTGACGTATTGACCTGAGTGCATTACTGAAGGGCTTGCATATCATTCTACATTGAAGAGGTAATGTGATGATTTTTTTTCAGAGTAAATTTGCATTACTTGTGATGATGCTTTAATAAAAGAAGGCTTACAAATATAACACACACACACACACACACACACACACACACACACACACACACACACACACACACACACACACCCTCAGCCACGCATCACATGTACACCCACAGACAGCTTAAAGTACATGAAATATCCTTGTAATGTAAGAAGAAGCTGCAATACCCAACGAGAATCCACATGGACACAGGGAGGACATGCAGGTCCCCAGAGAAAGCTTAGAACGAGGATAGAGAAGTAAGAGCTGTCAGGCAGTATGCCTAAGTACTGCATCTAATTATAGAGCTTGCAAATTAATGTCAACAAACATATATCTCAACATGAATAGTCCAATATTCAGCATATCACAACATTAAAGAATGTTGTAACATTTGACACAAAAAAAGTAAGTAAACAGCAATGCATCTTTATGCATAATCAAATAATATACCAAAAATAAGTAACTAGAAAATAATTAAGATACATTCAACTAAATTATTAATCAGCCACATAACTGAAAATCCATTGAATATTTTCTTTAGTTCAGGTATACACTCATTTCTATGTATTACTTGCATTTTTTTATATATTTGCAGTCTGTTCCTGTATGTGCTATATTCATAACTGATAGGTAAAAATTATTTTTTTAGATTTTTTTTTAATTTGTCAGCTAAAAGTCCAGTAGACAAACTGTCTCTTTCTCTGGTGGCCAGGGAGTGCAGTTCCACCAATTCTTCTTGAAATGACTGAACCTCAGTTTCTAAGTGTCCAATGAACTAACAATAATCTCATTATACATGCTGTCCCGGGACATTCTGAAGTAGAAAGTATTAGCAGCCATTTCTAAATGGGACAGAAACATCCCCTTGCATGCCCTGGTGTGAAGGTGCTTCTCATCACGCCACAGTCTCTAAGTATACTATCTTCAGGGTAACAGTCTTGGTGAAAACAAATGATCTTACTTTCCCTTTTCTCTAAACAGATGCACTGCCAGACCAAACACAAACAGAGACTGAGGAAGCGGGGGTGTGGGGTATCATAAAAGCACACAAATGTGCCTTTAGATGTGTTTGGTTTATTAATGCAGCTGTTAATATGGGCTGTGGGATAGTAAGATCACTAAACCTGCCAGCAGTAAAGTGGGTACCAAGGAAAATAATTGGGGGAATCAGAAACAGTATTATGGGGTGAACCATGTAACTAGCCTCATAGACTTGAAATTCTATGCAAAGCTGCCAGAACATACAAGGGTTAACCCACCTACTTGGTTATAAAATAAATAAACAAACAAATAAGAGCACTCTGTTTAAAAGGGACAAACTCTGGCACTTGTACAGGAAGGGTAGATTGATATGCAGATGTGTTGAAAATCAGAATGCAAGAACTTTTCTTGTGACACAAGTCAAGGATCACTATTCATCTTAGACGATTCACTCTGACTGCACTGCATGCAGCATGACATCTAACATATCAGCTACACATGGACATACAGTGTATCTTCATGGAACAAGCCTTAAACATTTTATACGCCTTTACCTTTGAGCTAAAGTCAGTAAACAGACCTGGAAATGAACTATGCTAATGACAGGCACTGGTGTCACAAATTGAGGTACAGTTCAGTCTGTTTGCATTATATATTTTAGATTTTTGTGTTTTTGGTGATATTAATCTCTAATTGCATTATTCTGCATTGCAGTATTCAATAAAGAAACAGAGAAAGAATGGGAAAATCCCTCTGAATGGATTTAAAGCCAGGCTTTCATTAATAACTATGGAACACTGTAGTGTAGATCATCAAACTCCCCAGATTCAAAAAGAAGTGAGTAATAAATAATTTTTAAAATCTTTTGCAGCACATGTACTAAAGAATCCAAAATAATTGCCAAATACTTAAAAAATATGTGTAACAGAAACAAAAATCACTACCTAAGATGTTTTAGAGTATCATGAATGCACATAATGCTAAACATTTTGCTTCCAAAGGTTTTATTTTGCTAAGAAAATATTCTTTAGTAAGTCAAATTGCCATTATTAAAGGCATTTAAATGTGATGTATCTTTGAGGCTTTAAGCTATAACTAAACATTATGCTAGTATTTTCATAGAAATGTTAGCAAGGATCTCACAACTCAAGATATTACACCATAGCTGAACAAAAACACATCACAAATCTTGACATGTTGTTCTACTATAATCTTGTCTTTCTTACTGCCTCCATGACATTTTCAAAGTTGGTGCACTGTAACACCATACATTCCATTTCTGCAAATGTCAGCAAATTATAAAGGCAATATAAATGTGCATCTGTTAATAAAATACAATTTATGTAAAATGATATGGAAAACAAAGCCTTGCTAAGAGAAAGGGGAGAATACACTCAAAAATAAAATAAGAGAGAGAGGGAGAGAGAGTGAGAGAAAGAGAGAATTTCCATTTGTCATTACCAGATGCAGCTAAGAACAACTCCATTGATGCATATGTTAGGAGTGCTCCCTCCCTAAGCAGTCACACTTAACAATAAATGGAAGCAACTAGTGCACAATGCTTATCCACCCTAAAGCTTCTTTATTTGGCAGCACAGCAAGGACTCATTAAGAAGCACAACTAAGCTGCAGCTGCTGCCATGAATCTGTTGATGTATTTGTAACGCTACTCAAACAAAAACTATAGAAAGCCCTATAACCTCAGGCACTGCACACCACCACAGAGTGCAGACTCAGACTAATTACAATATGCACTAGTATTTTATGAACAGAATTTACATGGCTCTTTGTGAATTATTTCAGCCCCAACTTATGCTGCATGTATAACTTTTGTCTCAAACATGTTAATACTGGAGAAGTATAAATATAATGAAGGTGATTTGGGGTTCTGTAATTAACTCTTTTAGACACTACTGTATATAACACTTCAGGTGCAAGAGTCACTTTGCAGAAGTGAATGAAGAGTTTAGTTATGTGATTTGATCAGATAAATACAAAATGCAAACAGATATAAAAATAGCCGAACAGTCTATCACAAAGGTAAGAAAGCGTGTTTCTCAAGGATAACGTCCCAAACCACTAAATTTCAGCAGGTTTTAGATGTTTAAGTGCTATTCATAAAATGGATTGGGGGGCAAATGCATATCTTCAGGTGGCAAAAGTATAATTCCCTGAGTGATAATTGCCCAAAGCACATAATGCAGAGAAATACAATGCCAATTGCTGTTTCCATAGGAAATCACTGCTGCTGCAGTTTATAAGTGTGTACCAGTTTTAATTCCTTTACTTTGGCAAATGTCTTTCTTCTGCATGTTTGTGCTACCATGGAGGTGATATATACAAGTCTGAAAGGTGTGGAGGGTTTCCCCTGGAAAGAAAAAAACAAAGTTTTTTCCCCTGTGCAGTTCACTCATTTATTTTCAGCAGTTTCTTTAAAACAACAAAAACACTTGCAATTTAATTTTTGCCCCTGTATATTTCAAGCATTTATTTTCAACAGTTTGATTCATCAAAATCTTGATGTTTGAGGATTCACAATAGAAGAATTTGTGATACCTGGATATGCCATCAGTTTTAAATACACAGTTACAGTAGATAAATGTGCTCAAGTTTTCAGAAAGAAGAGTACGGAGGACATGATGTCACTGATGATGATATTTTATTTTGCTGGCCCCCAGTAAAAGGAAAAGCAAAATATGCCCAAATGACTCTTTAACATGAGGACTTTGGATTGCTTATCCATGGTCTATGAGATGGTGCACAATAACAACATACTGCAAACTGCCTTTAGATATTGTAATGTGGAAAAAGGTATTTTACATCAGGTCAGCTATTTTCATTTAATTTTGAACAGCACATAAAAAGAAAACAGTTGTTGACTGAGACCTTCTCAATACACCACAATAAGGTATCTGTTGATTTCTGAAATGCTAGTGTTATCTATCTTGGAAATGACATATGATTAATTATATAGTCAAAACAAGCAATACAGCCTTCTACAGCTAAAGTACTACTGAGAGAAATACATTTAGCCAAGATGTAAGGTAATTTTTAGACCACATTAGCTCACTGAGAATGGCTCCCTCTATTAATGTACTCGTCATGATTATTTTTTGAGCTACCTTGCTTAGTTTCTAGTATATTATCAACTGATGTAGTACAGGAAATGAATGGGAATAACATACGAGGAAATATTCACTACTCATATTTAAATTATTGTGCATAAGTAAACGATTGCTATTGCAAAAACTTCCAACTTCAGAGAGTCAGAAAATAATAATAAAGTGATATAGACAGTTTACCAAATTACTCTTGCACTGTATGTCCATTGTGTAATACATAATGGTAGAGCTGGTGCTTCAGAGATGCATCACAGAAATTCTAAGTATATTTAAATCCAATATGACAGATACTTTGAGTGATATATATATATATATATATATATATATATATATATATATATATATATATATATATATATATATATACACATATATATATATAGACAGTCATAGATATAGATGTAGATATAGAGCTCTCTCTCTCTATATATATATATATATATATATATCACACACACACACACACACACACACACACACACACACACACACACACACACGGATATATATATATATATATATATATATATAACACACAAACTCACATAATAATAAATAATAGTAATAATAAAATATTATTAATATTATCAAACCAAGGCAACAGCAACAAAACTTTGTAAAATAATATGTTTTTATTAAAACATAAGGTAAAATAATTCAGTGTTGCAAACTCTTGTTCAGAATTTGAAACAAAAAAAAACAACTCTACAATCTATAATAGCAGTTTTTGTCCCTCCCACCCAACCCCACCCCCCAGAAAAAAAAAATGGCAGATTTCTTCTGGCTGTTTTTTCAGTAAAATACATGCAGATCATCTCAGGCTTCATCAGATCACCTCCTCTCTTCTCTTCCACAGTATGCTTTCTACATACACTGTTCAAGACACAAAACTTTCCTATAGTACGAGGCAAGCATATCTGATCTCCAGGACCACAGCCCTTTTGTATGCTGTATTTGCCATGTAACTACATTTATTGACAATGTACTTACCCAAAAATCTGACCTTCATGACCACCATGGGATGTGTTTTTTTTCCAAATCTTTGAACTCATATTTAATGCATTTTTATATGGGTTGCTTACTCTAGTAAAGATGCTGGGTGAAATATGGGAGAAATGGCTCCTGAGGGTACTAATAGCAGTATAGAGAGAAAGATATCACAGACGACTATAGAATAAGCATACTCATGCCAGTGTATAAAAACAAAGGGGACATCCGCAGCTGTGGGCAGTACAAAGGCATCAAACTCCTATCACACTGCATGAAAGTTCGGGAGAGAGTGATTGATTAACAGATATGCAGAGTAGTAGAATGTGAAGTGGGAAATGAGTAGTTCAGATCAGGATGCAGCACAATTGATCCAATGTTTGCAGTGAGACAGACACTTGAGAAGAAGCTAGAGATGAGGACAGAGTCCAAATGGGCATTCCTAGACTAGGAGAAAGCATATGACAAGGTCCCAAGAAAGCTGATCCGGGCAGTACTGCAGTGGTTTGCATCCCAGAAACACTGGTAGAATTAGTGCAGTCTATGTACACGGACCAAATGACTCAAGTACGAATAGTGTTCGGCCTCACAGAGGGGTGCCCAGGGGAGTGGGTGTACACCAGGGTTCAGCTCTGAGCCCACTGCTGTTCATACTAGTGATGGACTACATTAGCAAACAGGTTAGAAGGGGCAGATCAACAAAGTTGCTGTATGCAGACAATGTGACGTTACAGGCAAACTCTGAGCTAGAACTTCAGCAAAGGATAGGAGAAGGGAATGCAAAACTGAAGGCATATGGGATGAAGCTAAGCACAGATATGATGGTGGTAATGGCAGCAAATTGGGGAAATCAGAAGAAGCTGGGAATAGAAATAGAAGGGAAGATATTGGAACAGGTAAACAGCTTCAAGTATCTGGGAGGGGTGGTTGAGGAGAAGGAAAGTCTGAAAGAAGAGTTCAAAGCTCCCAAGGGGCTGCAGCCAACTGGCACAGAATGCCAGGGTATAGTCTATGACAGAAGAATGTCAAAGAAGTTGAAAAGTAAGGTGTACAAGACAGTGGTGTGACCAGTACTACTGTATGGTGTAGAAACCTGGGCAGTAAAGGCAGAACAGTTGAAGAAGCTGGAGGTGATGGAAATGAAGTGCCCTAGAATGGTGGTAGGATGCACACTGTGGGATATACAAAAAAATGAGGAAATAAGAGCAGAAGCCAAAGCAGCTTCAATTACCGAAAATATCAAAGAGAACAGATTATGGTGGTTTGGACACATGCATAGAAGCAAACGACAATCTGGTGAGGAAGATTTGGGACAGAAAGGAAGAGAGTAAGAAAAAGCAAGGACATCCAGCAAAGGACATCCAGCAAAGAGGTGGATGGATTGTGTGAAAGAAGATCTGCCATAATCAGGCATGAGTGTTGAAGAGGGCAGGAGTGTGGCACTGAATCAAGAAAGTTAACAACAGTTAACACGATACCCCAACACCATGTAGAAAACAATGGGATAGAGGGGGCTGATGATGGTGATGCTTACTCTAGTTCCACCTCTTCCTTTACTGTTACTCATGCTGATTTATACATAGTCGACACCATGATTCACCCTTTCCTGTCACTTGCCTTTATTCTGATTACAGCAATGGACAGCCTTAAATCCTGCATCATTAACTATAAATCCCATTCTTCTGAGGTAGACAACCAAGACATGCAGAGTCACATTTGTTTGATAATCTGTGATTTTCTGTCTCTTTTGTTTTCACTTCTGCCAAAGTACCTTAATCCATATTCAATTAAAGTGACACTTCAGCACCATTTCTATGAGTTCCTCTGAATTCAATATTTATAAATGAACTCTAAGGAAAAAAACAGTCAAGGTTCCACTATTGGTGATTATCTCTTTCTGAGATAAAAAAATAATAGTAAAGGCTGATGTGTTTTCTTCAATATGACTTTCTTTCTTGGAGAAAGTGTTTGTTAAATAGTTTTATCCAAACAGCAGCCTAATGGGCAATTGCTTATTTTAGGCACACTGAAATGCACAGTAGCAAGCTCCTCTCCTAATATGATGTGCTTTATGTGTTATTACAGCCAATTTTAAATAGTCTATATTTTTTAACCATGTAGATCACTTTTATTAAGTATTGTCTAAAATTGGAAGTAATTGAAGTTGATTTCACACTTGTATCATTGAATTAATACATATAAATATTTACACATTTTTATTAGCTTACATTTTTCATTAACTTACTCTTAGAATTTACCAGTTCCTTTGCATAAATGATCTGATAAGAAAAAATGCAGTAACAGCATAAATTAAGTAAATGTAATAAAATTGATTTGCTTATTATTAAACTATTATTAAAGGACAAAATTGGGATTTTGTTATTAAATGCTCAACTTCTCTGTTTTTCCCCCTACTTACTGTCCCTACTATGAATAGAAAACAATGCAGTATTTAAAATATTTTAAATTGACTGTTTCTCTCCACTAGGGCAATTACTGCACTGTGGTGGTTTCACTTTCAAAAAACTTTTATCCCACCCTGGAAAAGCTTGCTGCAGACTCCAATACACTGACATCATCAAGACCAATGAACACAGATAGTTTTTCTGGCCAACTCCCTCCCCAAACTAGTATCACCATGATCGTCTTAAAAACCCAGCCATGCTGTGATGTCACAGCTCCATGTTCCTCCCCCTGCCCATACAGAAAGTAAAGGCTAGAACAAGGAAACAGTATGAGTCAAGTCTCCTGCTGTGAGCTGTCAATCACAGCAAGTAACAGCTCAAATTACCCTTAGCACTTTGACAGCTAGGGAATTTAGATGTGAAGGGGGATGGGAGATGAGACAAAGTAGTACAATTTAGGCCTCACAAAAGACTGCAGTTTAGCCATTTTAAAAAGAAGCAGCAGTAAAATGCACTTTGAAAATCTGTTCTGTGGCATTTGCAATGTTTGTGTTTTAAGTAGTCACTGACTAGGATGAAATGTTATTTAAAAGTAACTGACTGAAAGACAGCAGTGTATACATGTAAAATCAATGCAGTGACAGGGGCATGTGTGATATATTTTTACAGGCAAGCGCTGCATTATAGGGTACCTAGAGACAGACTAAACAATCATAATTACTTCAAGATGCCAGATCCCATGTGGTCAGACTCAGAAATTACATATAAAAATATTTTAAAACCTGTAAATAGTCCAAAAGTGGTATTAAAATGTATGAAACACCAAACCATGATGATATGAACATGTTTTTTGAGTCTGTGGGTGCAGTTCAACAAATGCTTGGCAAAAGAGCATAACAATGTTTGAAAGAAAAATAATGTTTATGACATAAAAATGCATTGTAAGCAGGATTCAAAAACTGTTTGGCATAATTATTTGAGAAAGACTAGGAAAATAATTTCTGACAGGAATTAAAGTGCATGTTAATATGTACAGTTATCTAAAAACATAATTGAAAACATATCTTTGATTTCGAAAATTAGCTATATCTACTCTTATCGTACTTACTGTACTCGTATTAACTGCACACTCGTAAGAAGCTTTTCTGAGGAAACACCGATCAGCTAAGCACTGCCCATCCTCTGCCCACAGCTACAGAAAATTCTGGGAGTATGCATTAATATAAACAGTCATCAAGCAGACTAAAGAACAAGGGATCTATGATCAAGTGTTAAAGGCAGTGAGTCATTCATTTCTTGGAGTGTGTCAGACAAAACAAGCATGCATTGCATAAAGTGAGCCGTCATACCCCAATCAAATGGACAATGAAGGATTAATGCAAGCAAACACTTCATCAAACAAAATCACTTTTCAGCTAACAATAAGTCCAGTTCATAGCTTTATGTCTTTTTCCATGAAGGCATATTTTAGCAGCATGCAAGCATATTCTGTAAATGCAATACTGTCAAGAGGTTTGGTAGGAATGGTTTACCTTTATATCGTCGATCACACATGATCGACCGGCCACTTAATAGAACCATTTAAGTGAACCGAAAGCGCAAACATTTTTAAATGTTGAAATTATGTCGAATTTTGACATTTACGGCCGTGCCACACCTCCACACCAGTGCTACCATGGGTCAAAAAGAGCAGAGGTTTTGCCATTCGGTTATGTGGAATTCGATGTTGGAGATGTTCGCACTTCGGTATTCGCGGAAGCCGTTTCGCCCATATTGGGATTACCGATATAAATGTAAACTGGTAGGAACTTATAGTAACAAATAACATCCTAAAAGCAACTTAAACTATGACACATTCTGATGCATAGATACCTTCAGCACAGCCTCAGTTTTAATTTCAATTTGTGTAACTCATCAGTGCCATTCACAAGTCGACAATGAGAAAAGTTTCTCTTTAAAGAATTCAGATTTATCTTTGTTAACTCAGAGCCCTTACTCCTTTAGCCTAAGTGTCTGAATTATACAAGTGATTTTTGTCACCTGTGTTTGCAATTATGTTATCAATGTTGCTGTATTTAATGTAATTTTCCTGATGTACCGGAGCCAGAGCATTTGACAGAAGTCTGCAAAAGACAATGGTGGTGCAGACTATTACCAATGTGTGTTACAGGCCACCAGCAGAATGATCTCAGTAGCTCCTCCCTTTGCATCAGTAACGTGAGAGAGCCGTGCTTTTTCAATCTGCTCCCCCATCTCCATAAATATTGATAAACAAGTGAGCTTACTGAGACACGCACCTATACATTAATACAGTCATAGAGCGAATGTCAGGAGGAATTAGTAACATTATTCAGTGCTACATCCCTCTCTTGTATTATGGCAATATTGTAACTAACTAGAACAACATTAGTATATTTAAAATGACCATTTAATGTAGTACTCTTAAAGGTAAAAAGATGCTTTAATCCCTACCTGCGGGTAAGTATGCTTCAAGTCAACATTTAGAGCTATAGCAAATGTCTTGGTAGGAGGCACTGCACCTTACACAGCACTATATGGATGGTAGCTTTTCAATCTCCACATGTATGCATATCTGCTGCCCTGCTACTTTGTAGCAAAGGAGCTATGGATATGTCCTACTCACTCTGTTCCAACCTTTTTACTAGAGAAGCTCACTTAGACTCTGATAAAGTGTATTCTGAGAGAAAGGTTGACTTGTTTTTGCTTTCTTGTATTTTGTATTACATCATTGCCTTCTGTTTTGTATACTGTCGGTTTAGTGTTTTTTACTTGTATTTTGCTTTCAATCACATATTTAAACTAGTAGACCTCTGTCAGCCATGACTGTGTCTCTTGTGATTCACATAGAAATTAGAACAGGGCAATTAAGGTTAATTACCTGTAAAGTGAGGGTGGAGTTAGGAACTAAACCTTCTGTTTAAGGGATAAAATAAAATATATCAGGGCTTTACTGAAAACGCTCACTCAGACTCTGCCACAGATTGCTGTGAGGGAAAGGTTAGTTTGTTTTTGCTTTCCTGTATTTCGCATTGCTTGATTGCCTTCTTTTATTTTGTATATTGTGGTTTATTTTCTTTACAATGTGTTTTATTTGTATTCTACTTTTAATCACATATTTAAATCAGTAAAAAGACCACAGTTGTGCTTCTTGTGAGTAAGACAGAAATTACATTTTCCCTAGGAAACAGACCACAACAGTGTTTCTTTTGAGTCACACAGAATTTAAACTTTTTTTCCACCATTCCCGCTGTTGTGTTTTTAAGTTCAACTGTCTTTCTAGCTGCCTGCTCCTTAAGTTAATTTGACCACATATTTCTTTACCTCTCTTCTTTCACTGATTCACTGACTATTGTGAGTATGCACAAAATTATCATTTTGTGAGGTCCCTCTCCTTCAGCTATTTAAATTTATTGGCCATCCCACTGTACTCCATAGAGGCAGAATAAAAAGTGTCCACTCTCTTCCAATCGGTCTTGCTCTTTTAAAATTAGTGACTCTCCATTTAGATAACTAAAACTTAGTTACCTCCTCTTTCATAAGTAACTACTTATTACACATTGCAACTCTAAGGATATTAACCCATTTTTCCATCTTAACTTTAAAATCTGCAGCAAGTTCTCCAAGTCCACCAATTACTGGAGAATCTTCATTCTGCCTTTCAGTAATCATCTTGGGATTAGTGCTTTTCTTTTGCTCGTAGTGAGAGAAGGAGTATAGGGACATTATTTCCTGGAGACTGCTGATCACCAGAAAGCCTAATAACTGCTTTATAGGTGACAGCTTGGAATCTGTACTTATATTTTGTTCCTGGTAAGAGAAGGAGCAGAGTGCATTGATATCTTTCTGATTTTCTGTGCAGGACCATCCTGGTTGCTCTAATTGCTATTCAAGGCATGTGCCAGGAAAAGTCTACAAGCCTACAGGCCCTTGCGTCATCTGGGACAAGACTGTTGATCAGCAAAGAGTCTGAGGCCTGCTTCTCATCTTGGGACTGGTGCTACTGTTTTGCTTCAAGTAAGACAAGAAGCAAAGCAGCACTATTTCCCAGCAGTGTGAAACCTTGCTGAGTCCAGCACTAGTAGCAGCTAGGCAGTAGCCATTCAGGAATCCTCTCTTTTCATAATTCCTAACAACTCTAATTCTTTATGTTCAGTAAGTACTGCTTGTTTTCCTGCTAATACAACTTCAGAATATCTCCCTAAATTATTCCTCCATAAATCATCAGGGTCTACTTATTAGTTTCCACTCAAGTGTTTGGCAGTGCCTGTACAGATGCAGACACTTTGAGTTGACATTTTTTCCTGTAAAACCACCCTTCATAATTTCACCAATACCCACTTGCACACAGGAAAACTAGTTTGCAGTGACAAGCAATGCTGCCAGAGTTGCAAAGCAGACATGCTTGACATTAGTTTATATTCTCATTCCAACCCTCTAAGCAATAAAACAGGGCCTGTTATTATGGATATGAACCTTCCCACTATCTCCATTGCCAGCTTGGTGGATATTGGCATCCTGAGGCAATGTAGAAATTGCTTCATGTTTACTGACAGCCAGTTAATTCTCAAACTGATATAGTATGTGAGAGATGTATTCACACAATGTCACTGGAGGCAAAGCTGTCACATAAAAGCACTCATAATGTAAATCAGGTTGTCAGCAGTACACACACTGCACCCATCACACAGAGTTCAAAGCATACATATTGACCCAAATATGCTGAGCATTTAAATGTAACCTTCCTAATCCCCAAAGACCTCCTAGATGAATTGCGTATAACAAATAACCTCAGCAGCCCTGAATGCTCTCTTTCAAAACATCACCCACATCAACACATGCAGCCACATCACATGCAGTCTCTACTTCTAAGCCCATAAGGCAAGCCAACACGCGATCTAATATTCAGTCATTGGATACTCCATTGTGAGACACACTGATGTCCCTCTCACCAGGCTGAGTAAGGAGAAAGTCACAATCATTTGCTTAGCAGAGGCCAGGATCTGCCACACAATGCACACATGCAGATTATTGGACCACAACTACCAGTTTGGCTTAGTCATAGTCCATGTGGGTGCAAATGACCTGCGACATGCCACCCTAGACTGTATGAAGACAGACATCATGGAGCTATTGGCATATGTGTTCAAGGCTGGTATGAGCCTAGCATTGAGCAGCATTTTACCTTCTCCAAGGATGATGCCACAATGCAAACAGAAGATGACTGACTAATAATTAGCTTAATTTCTGGTGTCATTCTAAGGGATGTAATTTTTGCCAGCATGGATGCAGATGATCAACAGACCACACTACTTGGCTAGGGATGGTCTGCACCTGTCCTGTCTAGGATTTCAAATATTAGCAAAAACATGAAAACCAAGAAGATTTAAAGGTGTTGCTCAATGCTAGCTGTATGAATAAAAAAACTCCACTCCCTACAAGCTCTACTCACCCTAGATAATGCTGACATCTGTGTGATCACTAAAACGTGGCTTAAAGCAGTGGAGGACACACCAGCAGTGCAAGGCTATAATGACTTCCAGACATTTAGACCAGCTACTACACAGACAGGGAGTAAAGGTGGAGGTGTTTCAATTTACATCAAAAATAAATATACCTTAAGGCTGGTCAAACATGACAATGCACTTCAGCTTCTCTACATTCAAATCACCTTAGGAAAATTCCCATACCACTTCCTTGCAAGCCATAGGTCTCTCTCTATGACCCAGTAAACCCATAACATGTATTTAAACTTATTGGAAACACTGACCATCCAACCCAATACCATATAAATAAGTGACTTTAATTACCCTGCTATTAACTGGGAATAAGATACAACACCAAACATGCAGGCACAGAGATTCCTGCATTTAGTAAACACAAACTCTCTCGACCAGAGTGTCAATACACTGACCAGGGGTGCAAACATAATGGATCTGATCCTCACTAATATGGGAGGGTGCTGCACATCCCCTAGTGTAATGTCTTCTCTGGGAAAGTCAGACCACAAAATGGTCTCCTCTGATATAAAAATAAAACCTGAAACCCCAGCTAACCCTGGAATATTCAGGAACTGCTCTAAGGCTAAATTACTAATATTAAGTGATAATCTTTCAAAATTTCAAACCCTCATAAACTCTGAGAACTCTACTGCCTACATAGAACTGTTCACAGAAACACTATACAAACATATTAATAGCTACATAGAGGCAGCTGTACCCACTAGGAAGAAGTACAGAACTAACTCAAAAAAGCCACCCTGGTGGAATCACATCATCAATAGGCTGTATAACAGAAGGAAAAAATCATAGCACACTTCAGGAGATGTAGCACCCATCAGGATAAAAGT
This sequence comes from Protopterus annectens, assembly GCF_019279795.1. Lineage (NCBI taxonomy): Eukaryota > Metazoa > Chordata > Ceratodontiformes > Protopteridae > Protopterus > Protopterus annectens. Next base: position 394,423,807 of record NC_056745.1, on the reverse strand, counting down.
ACTCTCATCAAACTAAACAAATAATGCAGAGGACAAATTAAATTTAGCAAAGCCAAATTTGAGGTAAATTTGGCCTCCCAGCATACCTCTCAACTGTCCAAACTTTTGCCCCATATTTTCAGTCTACTCCTCATAGAATTTTGTTTTTCTTTGCAATACTTGGTAAATCAGCAAGGAATGAAGTCAGAAAATATTGACAGACATTTGAGTTTTAGACTTCATACCCTTCAAAAAATTCATGCTAATGCAAAAACTGTTACTCTATCAACTTTCTATGTTTGTAAGAGAAATATTTAAAAATTGTCCCTATTATTGGGCCTTTGTCCCCCATTATTCATGGTATGTCCAGATTTCTTGCTCTAAGAGGTTGAGAGGTATGCCTCCCAGGCCAAGGGCAACCACAAGGCATTCTTTAGCTATGTCCACAACCTCAAAGTCAATACACAATTATGTGCATAGCTCATTGTTAATGGAGCTCCAGCTTTATCCCACTCTTCCTCTCAACCTTCCTTCAGGAAATACCATCAAACATAACTCCCCCCATTATCATTAGGGAACAGGTCCGTAATGATCTCTCTAAGGCCAAGAACACTGCATCAAAGGGCCCAGAGAATATCCCATGATGCCTTCTAAGTAGTATGAAGCATGAATTGCTATTTAACTTTAACCTCCAAACAGGCTTCATGCCTCACGATTGAAGAACAGTAACAGTCATCCTCTACACAAAGTTGGGTCATCTACAGCCCATGGAAACTACAGACCCCTACATCTCCCTAGTCTCAAATGGAAAGCCAATATAAGTTTACCTATAACGATATATCAAACCTGCAGACACCAGACCCAACCCAATTTGGTTGCATTTACAGCAGGACATGCCTACTCAACCTGGTGGACTTCTTTGAGAAGGTCACCAAAGCAATGGATGAGGGCATAACTATTCTTACTGCCTACCTTGACCTGGCCAAGGCATTTGATACATTACTGATGTGGTGATATGAGGTATTGCCAGCTATGCCAGGAGAAGTAGGGCAGTGGATGTGTAACATATGCCAGCACAGCTAGCTGGAATTTTATAAAGAATTATATGTCATGTGTATATCAAACTGATTTGCACAGATGCTTGCATTGAAAAATGTATTTGTAAAGCTGCTTTTGTTAAAAATGTACCAACAGTGTGTCCCGGCTGTATTGTAACTGATTAAATGTACATATGTTTTAACAGAGGATACTGTAAGAAAAGAGGTTAATCTCAGTCCAGCTAACTTTCAAAAATAGTAAGAAATTAAATTACTTAATTTACGCCATAAAGATTGTACCTTACAGTTCTGACTGCAGCCAGAGATGAAATGTCTGTGCCAGAGAATGGTTTATTAGTGCCTGAAGGAAGAGTGGAAGTATTTTATGGATTTATATCTTCAAGATGCTATAAAACATCTCAGCAAAGCTGTATCTACATTTATGGTAACACTTATATGCTAAATTCTGGTTCAGTTTCTAGCAATCAGAGTAGTATGGGAAGCAAAAGTCAGATGTCCAGATGCATGTGATGTCATTCTATAATCTATGACAAAAATGATGTTCTAATACTAGATGAGACAATATACAAATGATATATGATTCTTTACAAATTTCCAGCTCTCTGTGCTGGCATATGTTACACATCCACTGCCCTGCTTCTCCTGGCATAGCTGTCAATACCTCACATCATCACTACTCCATTCAGGCATTGCTGACAAACTCAAGAGGTTAGGTATAAACCCTTATGTCACCTCGTGGATAGCCAGCTGTCCCACATACAGGACCCATGAATTTAGAATTGGGAAGTTCATCTCTAGAAATAGGCCAGCTACACATGGAGTCCTGCAGAGATCAGCCCTGGGACCACTCCTTTTTTGGCATTTACTCCTCTGAAGTCAAGGCCAATGTTAATGGCCTCTGGCTGACTAAATTTGTAGAGATTGCATATTAAGAGCAGTCTTAGAATCCCGTACTGACACAAATATTCTCCAGAAAGGGCTGACACAGGCAAATAATTGTTGTCAGAGCCATGGACTAAAACTAAATGCCAAGAAACGCATAATAATATCCTTCAGGACGTCATCCACTTCTGGTAACTATCATATTGATAACACACTCGTAAGAGTTAACCCAGTAGTCAGGGAATTCGGGACACACAGTACATAGACAGTATTCTAGTCTTTGACCATCACATATCTGCTGTAGTGAGAAAATTGTTGTATACTGTTCAACTTATAAACAATGGTATGTCATCTAGGTCCAAGGAAGTCATTGTTCCATTGTATTCAGCATTCATCACACCTACACTGAGTGCAATGCCTCCTCTGGTATTTACCTAACCAGGCGCATCCAATTATTGGAACATCCACTGAATTTTCTCAATAAAAGAATACAGGTGCAAGTAACATGTCCTATGCATACTGCCTCAAAGCCCTATCCCTGTATTCTGTCTCCTACTAGCTGTTGAAGAGAGATCTATGCCTGGCATAAAAGGCTTTGTCAGATGCCTCCCTGATAAACCTCCTGCATATCTGCAAACAGACAGCACCAGAATTCATAGGTCCATAGATGCTTACTAGGCTAACGACCACAAGGGCCTTTTTAAGCCTCGCCATGCATCTCAGATCTCTGACAAGTTCCGGTACCCTTGATAAGTGTACGCATGGGCCTGGGAGATGAACCATTTACAGGTTACTTATGTCCATTAGAGACATAGATGCCAAACCAGGGATGAATGTCTGGTTTCCCATCCAATTGTCCAAGTTTCACTTGAATTGGGTTAGGGTGGAGCTCTGCTCCACTTGGATGGGGAGCCTGTTCCATAGACGGGGTAGTCTCTGGGCTGCATACCTATCTCTCCAGCAGGTCCTATTTATATCACAGGCAAGGTTTAAATATTTAGAATGGGTAATTCTGGTGCTGTTTGTTTTGTAGACATGCAGAAGGTCCATCAGAGTGGGGTCTGACAATGCATAGCTCTCCTTTCAAAAGCCTGTTGGAGACAGAATACAGGGATAGGGCCTTGAGGCAGTCTGCATAGGACATTTTACTTATATCCTGTATTCTGTTATTGAGGAACCTATGTGGATATGCCAATTGTTGGATATGCCTGGTTAGGTACATACCAAAGGGGCCATTGTACTCCATGATAGGTCTGATGAACGCCAAATACAGTGGGACAATGACTTCCTTGGACATAGATGCCATACCTTTGTTTATAAGTTGTGCAACATAGAATGACTTCCTCACCATTGTAGACACATGATGGTCAAAGGATAGATTACTATATATGTGTGTCCACAAGTCACTGGCTACTGCATCAGCTCTGAGGGGTGTGTTGTCTCTATGATAGTTACCAGGCATGGATGACTTTCCAAAGAATACTATTATGCACTTCTTAGTATTTAGTTTTAGTCCATGGCTCTGACACTAGTTATTTGTCTGTGTCAACCCCTCCTGGAGAACATTTGTGTCAGTGTGAGATTCAAAGACAGCTCTTAAATTGCAATCATCTGCAAATTTAGTCAGCGAGAGACCACTGACATTGACCTTGACTTCTGAGAAGTAAATGCCAAAAAAGAATGGTCCAAAGACTGATCCCTGAAGGTCTCCACTTTTGACTGACCTCTTTGTAGAGGTGGACTCCCCAGTTCTAACTTCCTGGGTCCTGTCTGTGAGCCAGTTGGCTATCCACTGGGTGACATATGGTTTTGTATCTAACCTTGTTTTGTCAACAATGCCCGAGTGGGGTATTGTGTCAAATGCCTTGGTCAAGTCAAGGCAGGCAGTGTGAACGATTTTTCCACATCCATTGCTTTGGTGGCCTTCTCAAAGAAGCCCACCAAGTTGAGTAGGCATGATCTGCCCTAGTCAAAACCAAACTGGGTTGGGACCAATGTCTAGAGGTTTACTATATCTCTATTGATCATTTCCATGATAATTCTTTCCATGGCTTTAAATATATGACTAGTGAACCTTGTCAGTCTGTAGTTTCAGGGTATGTAGACGGTCCACCTTTGTGCAGAGGGATGACTGTTGCCTTTCGTCCATTCATGAGGCATGAATCCTGTTTGGAGGCTACAGTTAAATAGTCAATTCAGAGGCCCTGACAGGTCATTTTTCATGCTATTTTGAAGGCATCCTGGGATATTGTCTGAGCCCACTGATGCAGTGTTTTTGGTCTTAGAAAGAGCAGTAAGGACCTGTTCCCTAGTGATAGTAGGGCGAGTTATATTTGATGACATTTCCTGAGGGAAGGTTAAGGGGAGAGAGAGCAGTAAAGCTGGAGCTGAATTTATCAGTCAGGAGGTTTGCTATGTCTTCTGGCTCAGTACAAGTAGCTCCATTTACAATGAGCTCTGCACACAATTGTGTATTGCCTTTGAAGTTGCTGACATAGCTAAAGAATGCTTTGTGGTTGTCCTTGGCCTGGGAGGCGAAACCTATCTCAAATTTGGCTTTGGTAGACTTTATTTGTGCTCTGGGTTCTTTTTTTAGTTTGATGAGTGCTTTTATCCTTATGGGTTTTGCCATGATTTTCTTCCTCCTATTATACAGCCTATTGATTTTGTGATTCCACCAGGGTGGCTTGTTTTTTGAGTTAGTTCTGCACTTCTTCCTGTTGGGTACAGCTGCTTCTATGCAGCTATTAAAATGCTTGTACAGATTTTTGGTGAACAGTTCTGCATAGGCAGCAGTGTTCTTAGGGTTTATGGGGGCTTGAAATGTTGTCAGGTTTTCACTTAATAGCAGGAGGTTAGCCTTATAATGGTTCCTGAATACTCCTGGTTTAGCTGGGTATCCAGGATTTACTTTTTACTTCAAAGGAGACCATTTTGTGGTCTGACCTTACCAGGGAAGGCATTACAGTAGGGGGTGTGCAGCAGTCTCCCATATTAGTGAGGACCAGATCCAGAATGATTGCACTCCTGGTTGGTGTATTGCCTATCTGGTCCAGGGAGTTTGTTTTTACAAAATCCAGGTATCGCTGTGCATGTACACTTGGTGTCGTATAGGATTCCCAGTTAATAGTGGGGTCATTAAATTCACCCATGAATATGGTATTGGGTTGGATGGTTAGTGTTTCTAATAAATTTAAATACATGGTATGGATTTCCCGTGTCATAGAGCAGGACCTATAGCTTGCAAGGAAGTGGTATTGGATTTTGCCTATGAAGATTTGAACATGGAGTAGCTCAAGAACATTGTCCTGTTTAACCAGCCTTGAAGTATATTTACTCTTGGTGTAAATAAAGACACCTCCACCTTTAGTCCCTGCCTGTGAAGTAGCTGTCCTAAATGTGTGGAAGGCATTATAACCTTGCACTGCTGGTGTGCTATCTGCAGTTTTAAACCATGCCTCAGTGACTGCACAGACATCAGCATTCTCTAGGGTAAAGATAGCTTTTAGGGAGTGGAGTTTTTTGTTTAGACTCCTTACATTGAGCAGTACACCTTTAGAGTTTCTTGGTTTTGATTTGCTGTGTCTGAAGTATTTTCAGTTTGGCATTGCCTAATAAAGGCACTATGTGGGAAGACAATGTTTTAGCTAATATTCAAAAGCCCATTCTTAAAACTTAAATGTTGCCTGCGATATAAATAGGACCTGCTGGAGAGACGGGTATGTATCCCAAAGTCTACTGCTTCTCTGGAACAGTTTCCCCATCCAAGTGAAGTAGAGTTCCCCCTAACTCAATTCAAGTGTAACTTGGACAGCTGAATGGGAACAGGAAATTCATACCTGGTTTGCCACCTATGGCTTTAATGGACAAAGGCAGCCTGTAAATGGTCATACCCCAGGCCTCTTCTTGTAAATGTTTCATCTCCCAAGCCCCTGCTTGCACTAATCAAGGATACCATAACTTGACAGAGATTTGGGATGTTTGGCTAGGCTTAAAAAGGCCCTTGTGGTCATTAGTGTAGTAAACACCTATGAATAATTTTCCAGCACTGTCCAGCTTTTATAACACCCAGTCCCAGAATGCATAGTATTTTTACATGCTTTAAAAACTTCACTAGCGTTGTACGTCTCATCATTAGACATTCACCCTTCTGTGGTTTAATTCCAATATCAGAAATTGGTTTACCATCTACCAAAATCTGTGACAGTTTTTTAGCTGTGGCAGTGTGTTCACCGTTTTATATTGGCATGTGTAGCGTCTTAAAGGAAGAACAATTTAGCTCTGTTTTTCGTATCTATTCTGCAGCAAACAATACCATCAAATCTCATTTTAACATGCATAAGTCTTGCGTAGAGTACATTATTATAAATTAGTTGCGCATTCATTTTTCTCTTAGGAATACTGCTTCACCTGTGTACATCTTTAATAGTACCTCTGAACATTTGCTGTGGTATATTACAGAATGCTTCTTTTTGATCCATAACAAAAATTTAGCCACTATTATGTCTGAATTTTGTTTCATTTTCAGTTCACTCCTGCATCTTTTGGGCCTGCCCATTTGGCCCTGCTGTGATTTCAGTCTTTTAATACAATTCTCACTAATTTAAATAATTATTTATTGCAAGTTTTATCACTTCCCAGTCTGAGTTGTTGTGTGTTATAGTTTGCATGCATCATCATATGCACACTAGTACTTTTAAATTTGTTTTATAGGACCCTTTGTGTACCTCATGGGCTCTTTTTTATCAATCCTACATCAATATACTCATTCGACATGGTCAGCATTATAGCATTTTACATAATTTAGTTGTCAATTATATAGATGAATCAAGATTTTTTAAGCACCCTGAAACAGGGCGACTATGGGAGCTTAGGAATTCTGCTGATTGCAATACTAAGAATGTAGTGTATGTAGCTCACTGCACAACATGTTTCCATTTCTAAGTTGGCAAAACTAACCGTCACCTTAGGAAATGGATAAGGGATCACCTTTACTGCACTAGAAAAGGGCAACTGTGTAGTGCTCTGGCTAAGCATACATTAGATAAGGGGGACGACCATATATTTTTGTTTCAGGTTTTACACATTCAGAATGTCAGCAATAGGATGGGGGACATAGTCAATACTACTGAAAATATGGAAGTAAAATGGATTTTGCATTTAGGAGCACACAGAGGATTGGGTTTGAACAATAGTATTCCACTGAAGCGAGTGCTAAAATCTAGAAGGTTAAAATAAAATAAACAATAATAATAGTATTTTAACAAGAGAAGACCACATAAACACATGCAGGGCTTTGGGTCAATATGACAGTATTTCTTGAGCTGTTTTTAGCACAGATATCATTAAAGACAAGCATTTGTTGAGATGTATGTATTAAAGCATATGTATTTATTAGGTGGACAACATGTGCATTTATTACGCAGAATATATGCATTCATTAAGTTGTTGAGTGTGTACTGCTTATACTTTTATATATATACTTTTATATATATTTTTATGTTTATATCTATGCACATAAGTAGTTACTAAATGGGGAATATGAGTATATGTATTTATTCATTTTTCTTTTTATGTATTTTATTTATATTTATCCACATGTCCTTGTCTTTACATTTTGTGTATGTGTTTTTTAAACAGTTTTTCTGACTTCAGCAATTAACTAAGGGCAAAACGTAACCATAGTAATTAATTGATTGCTGAGTACTGAATTAACTTTGAGTGGTAGGATTGGTTGTGCTAGTAATGAATTAAAGTATTTAAGTGCTGTTGCTGTTTGAATGTACTGTCTGATGAAGCAATGGTTACCATTAAAAAAGATTTTACTTTGTCATGGATCAGCTTCATTATTCCAGCTACCTTCTTACTGGGCACTTGTGTTTCAATATTTTAATAAAAGTTAAAAAGTGCGGGGAGCTTGCTTCTTACATAACACACTGCTGTCAGTCTGTGTGTTACTGGATTGGAATGCATTGATGGTTTTTCATTCTTTTAAGATTGCTCCACTGATTTGTGAGCAATTGTTTTTCAAGGTATCAAAGCAGAAGTAACGCATGAACATGATCATTCTCAAGTGCACAACAACAGGCATATTTTAAAACTTGGTTTTCAGTCCCCGACCTTTATGCAACATATCTACAGCAACAGTACATATCATTATGGTTACAGATAACTGACCCTAATCTTTTTAAATTAAACATCTGCCAATCATATTATAATTTAAAGGTATATGAAATTTGTAGCATAGAATTCAACTATCATGACATATGTAACAGCATTACGGTATTTTAGGTTCCTGCTCACTGTGTTACTACTTTTCACTGTATTAACAAACTACAGCAATGAATTTTTCCAAAAACAAATAATGCAACCCCAACATATTTCTTTGCTTTAAATGTATTTAGTTTTGTTGCAAATGTGACGATTTGCACTGCCTACATTATACTTTCTACACATCCTAGTAAAAACAAAAGCTTGCAGAAGGCAAAGTAAGGTTAAATATTTAGCTTGTCATCATAATGAAGAAAAATTAAAAGCATTTTGATGGAACAATGAAAGTGTCACCTACTCATTTATTTAATATAACTCTATCTTATGGTAGCAACTGCATTTAAAACTTGAGGTATAAATGATGTCAACAGGAAAAAAAATGGACCTTTGGGTCCCATCATATTTACCCTAAATGACTTTAGCTACTTTGCTGTTTCTTGATAACTTACTGAAATTATCCTGTCATTCCTTTGTAAGCACAACATTATTCCCTGCTCAAAACCCCCCTTCTCAATTTCTCTACATACTGCCATGCAGCAAGCAGAAACATTAAGCCCTTTTGGTGATCCAAGATGTTTCAAATTTATGTGGAATTCTACAATTTAAAGTTAGTATTTCTTTCTGTACTGTACTACCTTTTCTGGTGATGAAGTAATATAACTGTGTTAGTCATGCATTCGTGGCGTTCATTAAGGATCAATCAAGTGGCTTAGGCATGCTGAAACTGAGCAGCATCTCTGAGGTCACCCCTGAAAATAGGATATTCTTCAGGTGAGTCCACCAATTCACTGTACAAAAATAAACAGAACATTCCACTCAGTCCTGCTTCACAGCCTACTTATTTTAGCACAGATTGTTTGTGACATAAAGCCATCTGCTTTTCATTACCTATAATACATTAATGCAGAAAATAAATGTTTCTTTGTTTCTGCTTGGAAAATATGGCAGTAAAGAAAACCATGGGCTCAGAGTTTAATGTGATAAACAAATAGATGATGTCATCCCTCTAAAGGGGAAATAAATACCTTCTGCTAACTTTTCTTACAAAATATCTGTTTAATTTCCACAACTACTATATTCTGTTATCCTGACATTACTTCTACTTTATGCAAAAAAAAAAAAAAAAAACGTACAAGACGTCAGATGACAGGCTACCCATACTGGTAATATTAGTGTAAATTAACTTAAAAATACGTTTTACAATACTCATTCTTCACGTAGATAGGATTCATGTTAGAGCCCTAGGACTACAAACATCAATAACAGCTGAAAGACATTTTGGAAGTTCCTATAGCAATTAAGAAAGATACTATCTCCCTGGCAAAATTATATAGGAGGTTCATTCAGCAGGTCGGGCAATAAAGTGGCCAGCTGGGTAGTGATGGAAAGGAGTGCCAATTGTTCACTTACTCATTCTGCAAGATAGAGGAGGGATTCTGCTTGCAATGTAGCACAGTCCCAGGGATGGGGGTAGGTCTGCAATCTCACGGTTGGTAGCCATTGTTTTTGGCATAGTGCCTGGGTGGGGGGGGGGGCTAGGAGCTGTTTGATGTCAAGTGTGCTGATGCTCATAACATTAAGTAGCCCTGCCAGTTAGGACATAACAAGCAAAAAATCCCTGGCATACATGAACAGAGTACATGATCATGCCAAGTGGATATACTTCATGTTTCACCTTTTCAGCCCACCAATGGCTAAAACAATCCAAGCAGAAGGGGTAGTACTAGGAGCACTAACGTTAGAAGAAATTTGAGCAACACAGAGACACTCATATTCAGCTGAAAAGGTACATGAAGGGACAAAAAAAAACAGATACTAGCTTTGTGAGAGTAAAGAACAGGTTAAAATGGATTTTCTGTGGATTTTTCTGAAAATGCAAAATAAATGTTCTGCATTTTTGATTGTAGAGTGCAATCACTTTAAACTCAGTTACCTAACTTGGCAAAAACATATAGCTTGGCATTCATTGTTAATAAGAATTAGAAGTAAAATATTTTATCTCTTATAAACTATGCAGCTTGTGTAAAATTATTATCTACAAGCAGGTCAAGATGAACTCTTGTATGCAGCTGTGTCTCGTGAACATGATATGCAAGATAGGCCAAAGACGAAAAGAGTTATTCTTCAGGAACTGAATGTTTAAAATATGGAAAACAAACTGTCAGCAGACCAGCTTCAAAGGAAAGACTTATTATTCTGGCAAATTCTGTAAACTGCTGATGCAGGCAGAAAAGACACTATAAAGATTGGGTCTTTTTCTTTTGTATCAGAGACTTTGATTATTCTGATCTTACAGACCTGATGCTGTAAGCTGAAGTTCATTAAGTAAAGGTACAGACTACCTGAAAAAGTGTAGTTTAACAGTGGCGAGACCAGTCCAGTCAAAACAACCAGGGAGGTGGCCTGAAGAGGTGCCTCTCACAGTGCGACATTCCAGCAGACCTTTTTAGAATCGATACTTCTCTTCCTAAACTTCATCCATTGACTGGAGGATGAAACACTGCAGCGCAGTACAGGGCAGTATGGTAATTTTTCTTCAGACAGTTGGTGACCCACAAGGTATAAAAATTATACTGCTGAAATTTTCATCTCACTAGCATCTAGTGAAAGACAGCAGAGAATTTTTCCCACAATTGATCTCTGTGTCAAGACTGGCCACCTTGTCCTGAACATTTGTGGTAAATATTTTTTTCTGTTTTTCTTTTAACAATGAATGCAATTCATGAAAATGCCAAGAAGTACACTCAATCGTTTACTTTTGATTTGTCTAAACCATATATAAATGTGTGGAATTATTTAAATGCATGGTATGATCAACATATTAGCATCTGTAAGACTTTGTTAGGGAAAACTGATAATCTAGCATTATGTAAGTGGAGCTCTACCTTTGATTGGTATGTATGCAAGGCTAAAGTGCCACAGGATATACAAAAATGTGTTATCTGCAATGATTTAAATGTTATTTTTGCATGCCTTGTCATAAACGTATTCTACAAAACCTGGAACACAACCAGGATAAAGTAATGCTTGAAGCACAGACATTGGTTCTTGTTTCTATATATCCTGTTGCAAAAGATTTGTTAGAGGGTGATGCAGATGTCAAAGTTTGTACTTTACAGTCTGATTTGCAGGAGTTTAATGATTCGATATCTAAAGTTAGCAACCAATAGGATCTTGAGCTCATGGGTCATTTTCAGACTAACTGTGATAAATGGAATGCGTCTGGTAATCTGCATGCTGACTGCTGAATGTACAAAATAATTTTTTCAGTTTTAGAAAGTCTCACAGACTGAAATTAAGACTTTTACACAAACTGTTATTGAACAGGGCAGTAAAGCTGTTGGTATGATAGAAGGGTTAATGAATAAAATTGTGTATTCGCAAGAAAAATATGAAAAGCAGCTGGCTGACATACAGAGTGACGTAACTGTTGCTAGGGAGGAAATAAACATATTACGAGCTCAGCTGGAGGCACAGGAATCTGAGGCTGCTAGAGCAACAGACTTAGCTAATCAAGACCTTTTAAAATTACAAACCCTGTTAGACAAATATCAATCTAAAGCATTAGAAACTACTGTTACAAGTCCTATCATAGCCTCAGCAGGCTTTTCTGTTGAAGTTTATCATCAATCTAGGATGTTAGAAATTCTCCCTAAGTGGGATGAATAGAAAGTTTTTTTTAATATCATGATTACATTTGAAGCTTGGGGTCTTAAAACTGTAGGCACTGTATGGAATGATACACTTGAACACTGTTCCTGGAATTTTAATTCTCAACATTTTATGGCTTATATTCAGCAAAAGCAGTATCAGCTACAAACTTGTTGTGTCTTTTGGCTTTTCCCGGTTAGGGATCGCCACAGCGGAACCCCGGTCCGCTAATGATTGGCAGTAGATTTTTACGTGCCGATTTGCTGGCCCTGATGCACAACCTTTAACGAAGGTACGCCCATTCATGCATGTCTCCACACAGAAGATGCTCTAGCTGAGAATTGAACAGGACAACATCTTACTGTGAGGCGACACTGCTACCGCTGCACCACCACCGCAGTATCTGGTACAAACTAAACACCTAAAAATGACAGCAGTATTGTTAGCATACACCAGAGGGCAATCTCTCAAATCAACACTTTTAGATTAGTTTCAAATGACAGTTTGTGACTCTTAGAAGAGCAAGCTAAACACTATCAGCTGGCATATATGCTAGTCAATGGCAGTGATGAAAAAGATACGAAAGATATCAATTTTCAAAAAGCTGTTATGTGCTCCTTTTTGGACCATTTGAAAGGTGTCCCAGGAGATATTAAGCTTATTTATGAAGAATCTTTAAACACACTCACAGAGTTAGTAGATAAATTGCTGCGAGTAAGTATTATGTGTAAAGATAATGCTATTCATAAGCAAAAGATTTATACTCCCCATTCTGCACCCACTGTTAATGAGGGGAAGGGGGCATGGGAGATGGATTAATCAGGGACAGCAAGTCCTACAGCAGGTAGCAGGACAACCACATCAAGGGTAAATTATACAAGGGCAACAATGGGCAGCTTCAGCTCCCCCAGCCACTCAGTTAAATTCTCAATTTACTCAATCTATAGAGGGCCCTCAAAAGAGAAAGCCTAGTTGTTATTCCTGTAAACATGTAGGTCATACTAAAAATGATTGTAAATATTATCACAGATGGTGTCAGGAACAAGAGGCAAAGGGTAAGTTTCTTACTGTGAAAAATTTTTATAAGCCATGTGTACCACGACAGCAACAGGTAATGCAGCCAGAAGTACAAACACAGCAGTACACGTCACAGCAATATGTGACAGAGGTTAATAGAGTACTACAGCAGTAACCTCTATATGCCACAAACACTCAACAGTCAGTATTCCCAATACAGCAAAGGGATGGTGTGACACCTAGTGCCAATGTACAAGGTAATATTGTTAGCACACAGGATAGAACTGTCCCTCCTGACTTTGTTCCTGATGGTCCAGTAAATACTAATTATCAGCAGCAAATAGCCTTGCATCATGAACTTAATCAATCTTCTTACGTTGACTGTGAAGAGGTCGAGGAAACACTGCAATTATGTCCTTTGCAGTCCAATACCACCGACGATTCAGGGTGAGAAGTAGATCTACTATAGGGGTGTGACCCCCCCCCTACCCAAGTCTCTTTCTTGACTAACTTCAGGAATGGTAAAGATGAATGACCACTTATAGACATTTGGGTAGAGGGGAACCTGTGGGAAGAGTTCTTCTAGATACAGGAGCTGCCGTCTCAGTTACAGGTAGGTATTTGCCTCCTGACTTGTCTAAACATACATGTATTTCAGGTTTTAATCATTCTGGGTGTCTAGCCATAGGTAGTAAACCTGTACAAGTACAATTATCCCATCAAGGGGAACCAGTGAAAGGGGTATTTTTGATGCATAATTTTTGCACCTCCACAATCTTGGGAATGGATATATTGTCCAAAATGGGAATTGTCATAGACATTCCTAATGGCATTATATGGCAAGGACAAGGTCCTATGTTATGTATGATTGAGGCAATACATCTAACAAACAGTTCTGAAAAGGGCTGTACTGTCAGCCCTAGTGAAAATTAAGTATGGTTAAAGGTAAAACAACAGTTTCCAACATTGTGGTCTCAAGGGCCCACAGACTGCGGGAAGCTACAGGAAGCAGTTTCTGTAGGTAGTAGACGAAGATTTTATTCCAACACTTCAAAAATAGTATCCTATCCCAAAGGAAGCAGAAACAGACATGCAAAATTGCATACACCGATGGCTTGATGTGGGAATAATTCAAAAGGGAATAGCCCTACAAATTCACCTATATGGCCAGTTAAAAAGAAAGATGGCACTTACCGATCGGTTATTGATTTACAGAAAGTAAACCAATTCATGACTCCCCGGGCTCATCTGATTCCAGGGGTCCCAGAGCTAGCAGCAAGAATGAAACCACAAAGTCAGTGGTTTACAGTCATAGACTTAGCTAATGGCTTCTTTGCTGTACCACTGCAGGAAAAGGATTGGCAAAGGTTTGCCTTTACATTTCAGAATGAACAGTATGTCATGACATAGTTACCGCAGAGATTTCAAAACAGTCCGGTTATATTTCACCAGATAGTTGGCCAAATACTACAAGGTCTAGAATCTGATGATTCTGTTTTGCATTACATTGCTGACATACTGATACAGTCTGAAACAAAAGAACAGTATTTAGTTAAAGTAACACAGGCTCTTTAAACACTGCAGGAGGCAGGGTTTAAGGTTAAAAGTGAAAAGGTACAATTTATGTCACCTGAAGTAAAATTTCTAGGTATTATTTTATGTCCTTCTGGGCATACTCCTTGTTCAGAGAGGGTGCAGGGAATCTTACAAATGCATAAACCAGTTTCCATTCTGGATTTGCACAAATTTCTGGGTATCATGAATTATAATTGGGAACTTATAGAGGATTATGCCAGTATGGCAGCTCCTTGGTATGGCATGCTTTCTAGCAAGTAAGAATTACCCTTTCTGGAGTGGGGACCAAAGGAAAATATGGCTTTTTGTGATTTAAAGGCAGCACTGGCCAAGGCTACAGGACTAGTAGCTCCAAGTCTAACACATCCCTTTGTATTACAGGCAGCAGCGGGACCCAACACACTCTCTGTTGTGCTTTTACAGGAGTGGCCTCAGGGCTCTGATTCTTGAATGGAAAGGATTTTACGCCCCATTACATTTTTCAGTAGGAAGATGACACATGTTGAGAGGGGATATAACCCCTGCATTCAGCAACTTTTCGCAATTTATTGGGGTTTAAGACAAACTGAATACCTAACAGCTTTCTCTAAAGACATTATAGTACAGACACCGCATTACGCCATACAGGCTTTGGTAAATGAAACTCAGCTAAATAAACTGATTGATGACATCAGTCAAGCAGTGTTTGCAAAATGGTTGGCATTATTTAGTGTCACGCAAGGTACAACAAAGTCAGGAGATAAGTATTAATTATCTAACTTCATGGGATATGAAGGAAAATAACACGAATGCATTAAACACATTTCAAATCCAGAAAAGCCCATTCTGTCTCCTGATTTTTCGGGAAGACAGGCCATCCGTCTTTGTTGACGGTGCTCGATTTTGGGATAATGGACAATATCGGACTGGATTTGCAGTAGTAGCAGAAAACCCTTCTATGGGACAGCTGACTCTAATTCAGTTACTGGGACATATGTCTGCTCAGCGAGCAGAAGTGAAAGCAGTTCTTTATGTGTTACAGCATTTTCCACCTGTCAATATTTTTTCAGACACTGCATACGTAGTTAAATCTTTGCAGCTGCATATGTCTACATGGGCAAGGAGAGGGTTTGTTGATAACATGGGCAAACCACTCAAGCATGCTTCTGTGTTACATCCTATTTGGAATTTGGGTCATAGTCAGGGCCTTGTGGGTTGCTACAGTATCTTAAGGTAAAAGCTCATCAGAAAGCTACAAATGAAAATTTTTAGTTAAATAACTATGCTGATCAGATGGCAAAAAAGGCAGCAAAGGAAGGAATGCAATTGTATTCTACAGAGCACTTTTCTAGTGTACCAGATAAAACTACTGCAGTACATGCCATACAGTCATTTTCAGTTCAGAATTTGTAACATGATTTGCTGCAGATCCAAACTAAGTTTGGACTGCATGAAGAGGTAGAAAAATGTACTCTTGTAGGAGAAAGTCCAGGCCAATATTATGCAAAATGTTTTGAAGATGGTTCTAGTCTTTCTTATATACCATACCAACAGGCACGACAGTTAGTGAAATTTAATCATCAGGTATTGGGACATTTGGGTACACAGAAGTTATGGCCCATCGTAAAGAACAAGTACTGGCAGTCACAGTTAAAGAAAATCTGCGATTTAGTGCATGCTGAATGCTTAATATGTTTGCAGGTTAATGCTCAACTGCAAAAAACACAGTTACTAAGGGTAACTCCAACGGATGGATCTTGGTATACCATCCAAATTGGGCTCCTATTACATTGTCGAAAGACAACAATGTTGAACGCACAGAAGAGCGAAACCGGCAGATATTGACATTTGGATGGTCGGATCGCAGTCCATTGAAGATTGGAATATTTGCCCTTTCCTCACTGTAGTGCGATCTCGGAGTTGGTATATATATTTAGTGGGGGGGCACAGTCCCCCACAATAAAAGTTTCGATATTCAGCCGTTTTGCTCTTCTGAGTGTTCGAAATTGTTGTCTTTTGACAACGTAATTTGAACCCATCCAAATTGACTTTACAGGTCCATTACCCCCAGGTAAAGGTGGGTACAGGTATCTTCTAGTGCTAGCTGATGTTTTTCAAAATGGGTAGAAGCAATTCCTACAAAAACAATAACGGCTAAGGCTACAGCAGAAGCCTTATGGAAAAACATTTTTTGTCATTGGGGATGGCCACAAGTTATTGAGTCTGATAACGGGCCACAAATTGTCGATAAACTGATGAAAGCTTTGTGTGATTTGCTTGGTATCCAGCAATGATTTCATGTTCCTTACCATCCTCAGTCTAATGGGATAGTTAAAAAAATGAACAGGACTCTTAAGGAATGCCTTAAGAAAGCCTGCTTGGAAAAAGGCATAAATTGGGTAAAACATTTGCCTGGAATCCTGCTGGGTGTCAGAGCAGCTCCACACAGTAAAACAGGGATCTCACCTTTTGAAGTCATGACAGACAGGAAAATGCCTGTACAATTGTCATTCAGTCCTGCTGTTAGTACATACAGACCATTATTACAAATTGCACAGCATCAGCAATGGTTAAAAGATATTTCTGAATTGTGTCAAAGCCTATCAAAAATGCAAGCATTTAAATTACGGTCAAAGGATCCTGTTATGCCAGAAGAAAGCCTTCCCTCTGTTACACAAGTATTGATCAAGACATTCCAGACGGACGGTCCGTGGGATGGTAATTGGCAAGGAGCTTTTGAAGTAATTGCTCAGTTAGGATGTCTAGTCTACAAAGTTAAAGGAAAGAAAAAGAGCAAAATGATTCTTGTTCATAGAGATCAGTTGAAAGTCATTAAGTGACTTCATGTTTTGCAATTTTTTTTTTTTTTTTTTGCAGACTCACGGCAAATGCCAAGTCTGAAATAGTTGAAAAAGCATCTATCAAAACAACTTTTCAGATTAATACCACTTACGTGGAAAGGTTATTATTATTCTACATAATGAACATTTTGTTTGTTATTGTACTGACAGTACTCATTGGAGCCCTTGGGGTAGGGTGCCAAACAAGAGAAATGCAAGTTTGGAAAATAAACAATGACAATAATACTCTAAAGCTAGGTTGGCATGAATGCTCAAAGATAAATATTTTTTGTGGGCAAAGACAGCAAGACAACTATACTTGTCCATTTAAGTGCTAATTGTACCTTTAGGCATATAACAGTTCCCAGTAACGTTACCTTTTGGTCAGCGGTTATGAGTCATGATTACATTCTACCAAATAGTCTTAAGGTAACCCTTGAATTTGATTCCAAAGTTTCTATTAAATGTTGTCAATTTACTATATTTTATTTGGGAAAAGGAGAAAATTCAAAGAAATATCCAACATCAATACAATGGCTAATCTTCACCTATGTGAAGAAGTGTGGTAATCATACTATACAGAGAATTAGTATTCCTCCCAATAATACGAAAGTACAACTAAATTTTACTACTGGAGTTTCTGTAATATGTATGAATACCACAGTCATTACAGGTGGCATACATTGGGCATATGTTTTATCAATATTAACAGGTAAACCTATCTCTGTTCATACAGACCATTTGGTTAAAATCCCTTCTACCTGTAAAAATGTAGGCAGACAGTATCAAAAGGTTGTAGTACATTTTAACATCACATTCCCAGACACAGGCAGGTGCTGGTATAAAAGGGCATGGTATGAAACTCTGCTAGGAATCCTAGGTGCAGCCAAGGGAGCTATTAATACAGCTGACGTTGAAATTCTGACTAATAGATTAAAAGTAGTGGGGGAAGATATCTCTCAGATTGTGCATTTACAAGCATCTTGGAATCCAGAAATATGGAAGACACACCTGCACAATATAAATGATCAGCAGCAATGTTTAGACAATTATAAAGCTATGCAGCTACATCAGTTGGAATTTCATGGTAGCATGACAATTTTTGTAAATTGGACAAAATGCACTATGCAATCTTTGTATGAGGAAATTCAGAAAAATAGAGTACAAACTGAACTTATGGTACAAAATGAAAATGTTTGGTGACTATTGTTTAACAAATGGATACCTGATACCAATTAGATTAGGTTATTTACTAAAGTAACATACTGTACTCTACAATATTGTACAGGAAAGTTTATGCATTATAATGTTACTGATACCACTATTATGTGTCAAATTACTGTGGTACCTATGATATTTCTCGTACCAGAAGGGTATGAATATTGGTTATTAATTTTATTTGCTGCTTCAGTCTGCCTATGAATCAGTCAGTTTAAGTGCTCTCCCACCAAGTGAGCTTTACACAGTGTGAAACCATTTTTAGTACTACTAACAAAATGTAAAAAAAAAAAAAAAACTGGTGTGTTTCAATGATAGTTTCTTGCAAACATACCTCTCAAGTCTATGGGTTTTTGTAGAATGTTCAGATTTTTGCTTCATATTTTTGGTCTGTTCCTTATTAAATTTGTGATAAATTTGTGATTTTTCTGGATTTCTGTGGCAAATTAGTGAGGTCTGTATTCATTAAATAACGACAGTCATTTGCGTTTCAGACTTTGTATACTTCAGAAAGTGCATGGTAAACAAGACCTTTTATTCTAGCAACTTTCTAAGTTTATATGAGCAGTATTTAAAATTTGTCCCTATTTTTGAGGTGTTGCACCCATTATTTTTGGCTTTGTCCAGATTTTTGTATCAAGAAGTTGACATCTATGGTTGTAAAATATTTTAGAATGCTGTCACCACAGGTATTCATTTTACTATGTAAAAAACAACACATCTGGTTCATGAATTCCGTGTTACCTGTGATTTCGCTGCAGGCCTATGCCTATTTCACAAATTCAAAGGGTTAAGGATCAGTTCACTTACATCTTTAACAGATAAATATATATGTAAGTAAAATAAATAAATAAAACAAAAAATAATAATGGAAACATAAATAAATCTGAAAAAGAGTGGATTGTCATCTGCTGTTGAAGGGGTATGTAGCAGCTACTTCAGTTGATGAAGTTAAGTTGTTTAAACAAATGCAGAATACCTGCATAATCCTTTTTTTTTTTTTTTTGTTATCTGAGGACAGTATCATAGTGTTAGAGGGTGCTGCCTGGTATTAGAGCAATACTGCCATTCAGAAATAAATGCCAGAATGGCATTTCTGATCATCACTGAAGTGCCTTTGCACTCCTTGTGTGTGGTCTAAACCTTTCTTTTTTGTATTTATTTAAAAGTTGAGTGAACCACCAAGTGAGCAATGGGCACAAGATAGACAAACTAATCCTGGAAGGGATGCCAGCCCATTACAGCTGTTAACACATTCAGAGTATTAGTCTACCTGAAAACAAGCCACAATATGTATACTGATTGACAAAGGTGGGTCCAAATGAAAAACAACAAACTTCCGATATGCATGTCTGTTAGGTGAGCCCTGCAGAGTTTTAGATATTTTAGCTACTTCTTCCATAAACTGAAAAACTAAGGTCACATTTTTACTAGAATAAGGGGAAATTTGGCATTGCAATATCTAGGCCTTGCTTATTAGCCCTATTAGAATTCTCTGAACATGTCTCAGTGGCAGTTGATCAAGGGTTAGCTATTCACATGAAATACCAGGTTTTCACAAAGATCTTCAATCATGCCCCATCAGAAAGTCAGTCTGGTGCATTCAAAAGCAAACAAACAGTGTCACTGAATAAAGGGACTCAGCCAAGACTAGATACCTGGTAATGCTGGGTCAGCTAGCATATAACGTCTGGAAGCTCAGTAAAGAACAGACACACAGATTTGTTACCAGAGTCCATGAGGTCTTTACTATGATTGCTTCTAGAAAAGAATGCATCAAAATATGGCCTCACTGTAACTAGGCATTAGCATATTTGAATTCATACACCATGTGCCACATCATCCTTTTTTACCTATAACCGATGCTTAGTTCACATTCATCTTATGAAACTGCAAGCATTAATTCACACTCATCAATTATACTTAGTATGCCTTGGGCTATTTACATAAAAATCAGATGTTTATTCATATCACTATAAATTTCAATAAATATAACTTTAGTGGCATAATCATTTAAACATCTCAAACTTTCTATGTATCAGTTTGGTTTAGTAATGTAAATGTAATGCACTTGATGGGACTCTTTTCTCTCTGGACATCTGATCTTTCTTTTCAAATGAAATGAATATGATTTCACTTAGACATACAACAACAGGAGGATGTCTTTGAAGCTCTAAACTATCAGAAGTGTCACAGTTTCCTTTGTTTCCTGTGACAATACTGACTGAGACAATTGTTCATCTTCCCTGAACGTTTGTCCTGTATAGATAATTACAGCTCCTTTTATATAGCTGTAGAACTTCCCGACAAATAATATAGGACCTCACCAGCCCAAGAGGCAAAGATTGAGGAAGCCCTGATTCTGCAGTCCAGCCAAGCTTCTATTAGCAGTTCAGGTGGTGGTTGGAGATGGCAGATAGTGGGTGTTACCCTCTCACCTATCTCATTGCTAGACAGGGAGGGGGGGGGAGTTCAGGTGGTCCATGGGGAGGAACTGAATAACCATGCTTGAATTACACAGTTTGCTACTTACCTAGAGGGTATCATGTTTGAAAGCACACATACTAATCACTGCAATCCACTGTAGAAGTCTCTACAGCTAGAGGAAGTAGTTAGTCATATAGTCCAATCTCCACAACACATGGTAGCATCACACTTGGCACCCAATTCTTGTCTCCCAGGATAAGAAATGGACTTGCGAATGCTTGTCCATGGCAAGAATGACTTGGTTAATAATGTCACCAATGGGGAGTCTTAATGATCATTGGTGAGTTTGGGACCCAAAAAATTAAAAATAGTACCAAAGATCCTTGACTGATTTAATTAATTGCCAACTACTTCAGCTACAGGCTGCAAGCTTTCCTATGGTATTTGTGATCTTTCTTTACCTCTTTCTTCCTCCCTTTAAGACCTATCGGCAAAAGATTTAAGTTTCATATGCATCTGTTTTGTTGCAGCATCTCTTTCACTTTGCATCTGCTTTCAAGCCTCAGTAACACAGTGGAAGTAGGTAACATGCTTTCTAACTAGACTCTGCCCATTCATCATTGAGCTACTTGAAACTGAGATCCTACAATACGGTATTTCTGTTTTCCAAAACCACAAGATGAGACTCCTCAAACCTTTTGATAAGGCTTTTTTATATAAGACTTTTCACTCTGAAGAATTCTCTCACCTGTCCATTACACTGTATCACAGATGTCATGAAAATGTTTGACTTACTCCTCATATACAAATCTTCTGAATTTGTGATTTTTGTGTTACGGACCAATTTTTGATATTACAACAAGAGGAATCCTGAATCTCAAGAGTCTGGGCAATAAAGTAGTCATCCCACTTGCACTTTGTGCATTTGACAGTTCAATTATTTTATGATGCTTAGAATATTATATACTTACAAGGTACATGGCTTTATTCAACAGAAACAACACTAAGCTGACTCCACATGTATGGATACTGGGTATGAAATTTCCTCCTTTGAACTGTTGCTCTAGTATGAATTAGAAATAACACAGCTCAGCATTTCTTATTTTACTCCTCTTTACATTCTTAGCTAAAAGCATCTTTATATCTTTATATTTATTTATATTTATCTTTATATTTTTTGCCCTGTACACAGACTTTCTGAATATCATTATAAAGCTTTGTGCTCTGTTTCCACCTAAACTTTTTTCTATATGCTTTGCCCCTCCATAGCTGAAGACCATCGATCTTCTGCATATCAGACTGGATCCCATTCTTTTCCCTATAATGGACATTGCAAGCAACCATCCAGAATGGCTCCCATACAGGCAGAAACTTCTCATTCATTTCATGTCCTAAGAATTATGGATTAATTATATTAGAAGTGGTGTCCTGATTTACTTTACTGCATAAGTTTAGACAAATCAGCATAGAATCCAAAAGATGTACTCCTTTTTACCTCATTAAATGCCTAATTTAGTACTATGCGTGATTACCTTAGCAGTCATACTGCAAAGAACTTTGGGGGGCATAGCACCCATATTTTGCAGCATTACTGCTCCATGCGGGTTACATTCAGTATTATTCGTGCCAAAGTTCTATTAATTCATTCATCAGGAACCTGGCATAATTTAGTGTCTTTGTACTCATTTGCAATGAGTGTGATATCTACAACTGTTTCAGTACATTTAAGAAACGTATGAAACCCAGCATTAGTACAACTGATTACTTAATTGTCTGTCTCTTTCCTATGTCAGGTATTCAGTTACTCAGTTGAGTGGCCTCTCCCAAAACTATGTATTACCTCTTCTCGCCATACTTCTCAAACTCTCAGAGAAAAAAATCTAGACAAAGCCATGAATAATGAGGGGGGGGGGGCAAAGGCCCAAAAATAGGGACAGTTTTTAAATAGTACTCTTACAAACTTAGAAAGGTGATAGAATAACAGGTTTTGCATTAGCATCAATTTTATAAAGGGTATGACATCTAAAACTCAAATGTCTGTCTATTTTCTGACTTCAGTCCTCAATGATTTGTCAGAAAACCACAATTTTTGGATAAACAGACCAAAAATATGAGGCACAAATCTGGACATTCTGTGAAAATCTGGACAGTTGAGAGATATGCTTCTCACTGTTTTCTTTATGAATCATGTAATAGTACAAATTATTATTAAAAGCAACTTCTTAAATGTAACAGAATATTAACCACAACAAACAATGACAATCATGTTATTATAAAAAATAATTTCAATAATGATTAACAGCATATCTTTGCAGTATTACTTTCTGCTTTCTTTTCCTATAGAAAAATAAAGTGACATTTTTGGTGAAACAAAGAAAAATGTAACACTTTTTATTTACTTTGTAAGTCAATCCATGCAAAAGAATAAGTCCATACAACTAATACATAATGGACTTGTATATGATATGGTACCTAATTTTTTTTTAGTTTTGCAGGACTGCTGACATCACAAGTATAATTACAAATCCCAAATACAAGAAAGAAATAATCATGTTACTTATAATGACTTCTACATTTTCCGTTTATCTATTGTGTGAGTTAAGTTTTATGGTAGGAACATGCTTTACAATTTTTAGTGCTATTGGGAGAATTGTACCTGTTCCACTCTGTATATTTTCTTGCTTTTTTCATTGGATTTTTTGTTCTTATACCAGCCAGCCATTAGGCCCTCTCCCAGTCTCCCATTCTGGCTATGACACTTTATTCCTTTTATACCTAAGGGACATCTCCTGTATCATGGTGACAGACATCCAAGAAGGACCATCATAAAGAATGGTTTTGTCTGCACCAGCACTTACTAATCAGGATATATTAGATGTCCATAATCCCTGTGTTGGATAGGAGGATGACTGGCCAATTTCATCACATTAACCACAATGCTTTCTTTGATAAAAGTGCATGATCCTGAGAACTCAGAGTGAGATCTACCACTGAAGTGGCTTGATGGTCAAACTCCCACCCCCAGGCCTCTCACTGCAGTGTCACTCCTCATACACAGGATTGTGGCACTAGACAGCTACAATCCATCTTCCTTCCTACCTTCTGCCCCAAAAGATATGCATGTGTATCCTTCTCACAGTAGCACCAACAAATACCCAAACCATTAACCTAGCTTGTGGCATCTGAGCCATAGTCAGCACTTTTTTTTCACCAATCTAGCTTGTGGCATCTGAGACATAGTCAGCACTTTTTCCACTAATCTAGCTTGTGGCATCTAAGCCACAGTCAGCACTTTTTATGTCAGTATCATTAAATATAGTATAATGTGTTACTTTTCCACTAATTTGAATTACAAATTTTATTTAGGTATGTTTACTGTGAGTTAATGAAAGCTTACATGTAATGTATATGGCTTAATTGAGCTGGTACTGTTTAGAGAACTGACCTGTGTTCCATTTTCAGAGTACTAATTAGGTCCATCTATGGCATGACAAGGACACATTGCATATACATTGTTGAAGTGAGTAGAGCACCCATGCATCATTAATTTGGTGGGCAGAGTGTATGTAAGCAAAACATCTGGTATGGTAGTCAAGGTATATGATTTTATTCTTGGAACACAGAATAAGAGGGTATGTGTGTGTAGGTTTGTGCATTTGTAGGCATGCTGGCTGAAAACTTCCAGTTTTCCACAAATACTATGTAAAATGCATAAAAGTAAAATTCAGCAAATAAAAAAGTTGAAATAAAAAAGAATGAAAACCATGTACCACTAACAGAAACGGCAATTTCAATAAGCATGTTTTATTAGTCAATGAAGATAAAGGCCTTTTGTGATTGCTTATAGTGAGAAGTTTAATGAGCTCATGTCATATCTGAATTTGTTTTCAATGGCATGACTTGTGTATCACTCATATAAATACTACTGAAAAACTAGTGTTACATTATAATGTCAGAAAAAAAATCATAGGTTCATAGGTTCATACTAGGCTGTCTGCCCTGGGGCAATTATAAGCCTAGCCCGATTTTGTTTGGCTTACGCCACCCCTTGATTTGAGTATGCTGTGCCCTTTTTAAGGTTTAGTTTGCTGTGCCTCTGTCTAATAGTGACACAGAAGTAATCCCCGGGACAAACCTATGATCCCCCATCCACTCATCAAGATTCTTCTTGAAGAGATTCAGTGAGGTGCTCTGCCTAGCATGAATTGGAATTCTGTTCCAGAGCGAAGGGAGCCTCTGGGTTATGAATCTGTCCCACCAGCAAGTTCTATTTATTTCAGTGCTGAGGTTCAAATCCCTTGAGCGTGTGGCTCTAAGGGATTTAGATTTACTGAGGTGGAGCATGTCCATTAATTCTGGATTGGACATAGCTTTATATGTCAGGCATAGATCGCCTCGAAGTAGGCGGTATGCAACTGAGTAGAGCTGGAGTTTTTTTAACCGAGCAGCATATGGCATCTGTTTGAATCCCTTGATCCTCTTGGTGAGGTACTTTTGGGGTCTTTCTAATTGCTGCAGGTGTCGGGTAAGGTACATCCCAAAAGGGGCATTGTATTCTATGATGGGCCTGATGAGGGATGAATAAAGGGGCACGATTGCCTCTCTTGATCTAGATGTGAATCCTTTCATGATGAGGTGGGCTATGTAAAAGGTCTTTCTAACCACTTTGGCAATGTGGTTGTCAAAGGAGAGATTGCTATCAACTTGGGTCCCCAGATCCCTAATTACTTTCTCTGTACTTAATGGGTTACCGCCTATGTGGTAATTTGTGGGCACATTGTTTTTGCCAAAGGGTATGACTATACACTTTTTGGCATTTAGCTTTAGACCATGGCTCTGGCACCAGTTATCCGTCTCTGTGAGACCTTTTTGAAGGATGTTTGTGTCAGCTGGAGAGTTGATTATGGCGCCTAGTTTGCAGTCGTCTGCGAACTTGGTGAGCCATAGTCCTCCCACATTGGCCTGTACCTCGGAAAAGTATATACCGAACAAGAGCGGTCCCAGGACAGAACCTTCTGGGATGCTACTTGTGACCGGTTTTGAGTCTGACATGGCTCCAGCAACTCTCACTCTGTGGGTTCTGTCTTTGAGCCAGTTTGCGACCCATCTTGTGACATAGGGGTTTATATTTAAGCTGAATAGCTTATCTATGATGCCCGAGTGGGGTATTGTGTCAAATGCCTTTGCTAGGTCCAGATAGGCTGTGTGGACTACCTTCCCTTCATCTATGGCTTTGGTGACTCTTTTGAAGAAGTCAACTAGGTTCAAAAGGCAGGATCTGCCCTTGACGAAGCCAAACTGGGTAGGATCTAGTGTCTGTAGGTCCCCAATATCTTTGTTTATGAGCTCCATGATGATCCTCTCCATAGCCTTGCAGACTAAGCTAGTCAGGCTTATGGGGCGATAGTTTCCAGGGTCCATGGAGGCTCCACCTTTGTGGAGTGGGACCACTGTTGCTGTACACCATTCTGTGGACACATATCCTGTAGTTAGGTTGAGATTGTACAGCTGTTTTATTTGAGGGATTAGTTCTTCTTGGAGTTCATGTAGGACACAACCCGGGACGCCATCTGGTCCCATGGAAGCAGTGTTTTTTGCTTTGGAGAGGGTAGCCTT
Source organism: Protopterus annectens (assembly GCF_019279795.1). Classification (NCBI taxonomy): domain Eukaryota; kingdom Metazoa; phylum Chordata; order Ceratodontiformes; family Protopteridae; genus Protopterus; species Protopterus annectens. The sequence goes on along the minus strand of NC_056745.1, from coordinate 394,397,295 downwards.
CACCTGAGCATCAGAGATGTTTGGGAGGCAGCCCTCTGCTGGGATAGATACTTGCTCTTTTTTTTTGGGGGGGGGTGGAGAAGTTTGCACTGAACCTGTCTGCCAGGATATTGGCGATGTCTGTGGGTTCAGTGTATTTTTTATCGTTTAGAATCAACTCAGAATAAGTCTGGGAGTTGCATCCCAGGTTCCTAACATAACTGAAAAAAGCCTTAAGATTGTCTTTAGTGTCCTGAGCAATTTTTCTCTCAAAGCTGGCCTTGGAGGATTTTATGAGGGATCATAATTTTTTGCTAGTACTGATCAGGGATGCCTTCCCTATTAGGGATTTTGCTCTATCATGTAGTATCTTCCTCCTTCTGCTGTATAGTTTATTTATGGCTGGGGTCCACCAGACTGGACGCCTGCCTTTGGATGTTTGGGTTTTGGTTTTGTTTGGGATAGCATGATCCATGCATTCCTGGAGATGTCCGTAGAATGCATTTATATAGGATTCTGCAGTTTGGGCCGTAGTTTCCACTGGCCCTGGGGCCTTGAAGGATTCCACTTCAGTTTTGAGAAGTGAGAAGTTCGCTTTTGAGAAGTTTTTCACTGTGGTTTTCTGGTCCGGGGATGGGGTCGGGATGTGGACATCCAGTGAAATTAATTTATGGTCTGATCTTACCAATGAGGGATATACTTCAGGTGTGGAGCATAGAGTCCCCATGTCAGTAATGATCAGGTCTAGTATGTTATCCCCTCTTGTGGGAGTGGTGACTAGTTGTTCCATAGCATTTGAGTTTATAATTTCCAGGAACCTTTGGGCTAAGGTGCTGGGGCTTGAGTAGTGCTCCCAGTCTATGTTTGGGTAGTTGAAGTCGCCCAATATAATGGTGTTCGGAGAGATCTTCATGTTCTCCAATGTTTTCAGGAAAGCCGAGTGGGATTCCTGACTTTGAGAGGGTGGTCTGTAGAATGCTATAAACTGAAAAGCAGTCTTGCCCACTGTTAGTTGCACATGGATGGTCTCCGATACTTCGTGCAATGCCATTAACCTGGAGGTGTGGACATCCTTGATAAATATGGGCACTCCCCCTCCTTTTGTGGTTCGGTCCAGGTTTTGGGGCCGAAAAGCATGATATGAGGTACAACCTGGTAGTGCTGGGGTGCTCTCTGGAGCCTTGAACTAGGTTTCTGTCACTGCACAGATATCGATGTTCTCCATACTGAGGAGAGCTTTGAGTGCGTGCATCTTGAGGTTAAGACTTCTGGCGTTTAGCAGCATTACCATTAGTTTCTTGTTTCTTGTGCTGTCTTATGGAGGTGGGTTTGACTTTTGAGCCTTGCCTAAAAAAGGCACTATTGGGGTGGCAGGAGCCTTTGCCAATATCCGAAAGCCCAGTGGTGACAGGTGCAAGCTGTCCCTAGCAAAGCAACGTGGCTTGTCAAGTATGTCATCCCAGGCTGACAGACACTGGATCCCCTTAGAATGACACCAAAATTTTAGCCAATTGTTAAAATTGATCATTTTGTCTTTGTACTGTGGCATCATTCTAGGTGAGGGTAAGATGCTGCTCAAGGTCGGGGTCATACCGGCCTGGGCTACATGATCAGGGAGCTCCTCTATGTCTCTTTTCATGTAGTCCAGGGAGGTACATCTCAGGTCATTCACACCAGCATGGACAATGACTGAGTCATATTTGTATTTGCTTTGGAGTGACCTGAGTGCTTGCGTTATGTGGCGGATCCTAGTGCCTGACAGGCAGCTCACTGTGACCTACTCTTTATTCAGCCTGGTGAGCAGGACGTCAGTGTGTCTGACAATAGAGTCACCTATTACAAGAGTATCAGGTGTGTTATTCAGCCTTAAGGGCTGTGGCTGCTTGGCACACTGACTTTGTGGGCTATGTGTTGTGCGTGTTTTGTTTTGGGGTGGCATTTGCTTGGATGTCTGCTTTGGAGGTCTCTGTTGCTTAGGTAGATTTTTATTTAGAGCCTCCGATTATGTTTTTGTGTATTTATGTGTTTGGTTCGCTGATGTGGTGGGACTATGTGATACTGGAATTGTGTTGTGTGAGGTTACCTTCTCCTCCTGACTGGTTTCACCAGTTTTGAGATGAGAGAGCTCAGCCTCCAGTTTGGCTATATGGTTGCATCTCTCACATATATTTGAACCTGTTTGGAGGAGGAGAGGGTTGTCCATGTACATGAGACAGTTGTAACATTGCCTCAAAATTCCCAGATTCACCAGCTGGACTGGAGAGGAAACCATTGACTGACCTTTGGACATGCTAGAGTAATATAGGGAAACTGAAATAAGACGGACCAACAGGGGACAAGGTAATCGTAGAGAGTATAAGAGTAAGTAGTGCTTATGGTTTAATAGTGCTAACTTGTAAGATTACTTATTTGGACCAGTGAAGGGCCTTAGAATGAGAATATGGTGTTTAAATTGAGAGATAGAGCAGTTCCAAGGGAAAAAGCAAAGAGCAGACTCTGTGGAGCCAGGAATAGTTTAAACCCAATTAGGTGGCGCTGCCCGTTGTTGTGCTATGCACAAAAACACGCAAAACCGCGCAAAAAAGGGATTTAAGAGAGGAAGATCAAGGAGTTAGGAATTGACCCAAAATGGCCAATAAAACTACAGTTTCAAGTCAGTAACCACTCCCACAGGGGCAGGCAGGCTGCTCAATGTTTATCACTGCCACTGATGAACAGAGAGACTTCCCTTTAGCCCAAGCAAAAACTGGCCTCCAAGAAACTTACAAACAGTTCAGAACAGCAAGCCTGTAACTGAACTTTTTTAAATCTCAGAAAAGTGGGAAAAAAGCAAGATTTTTTTTGTTTTTTTTGTTTTTTTCAGATATAGCAGAGGTTCACAAGTATCAACAAGTTATAACAGTGCAGTAAATGACCCCACACTTGATTGCTAGGCCAGAGACAGATAAAATGCAAGTTTTGAGAAAAAAACGATTTTAAAAATAAGTGCAAACAAGAAATTCAGTAAACAGCTCTAGGTTGTGCTCTAAATACAGTTACTAATGCAGAAATCAAGTTTAACAAGCCAGAAAATGCTCAGAGTAGGCGGCTATGCAGAAAAACTTAGCAAATAATCTGAAGAAAAATACTTAAAATCTCAAAAGTGGCTCCTTTCTTCTCTCAGCGTTTTCTCCTCTTGGTGGGTGCTTCACCAACAGCCAACAAGTCTGAAAAGATGCCAAAACCACGAGGCAATCGGGATTTAAGAGAGGAAGATCAAGGGGTTAGGAACTGACCCAAAATGGCCAATAAAACTACAGTTTCAAGTCAGTAACCACTCCCACAGGGGCAGGCAGGCTGCTCAATGTTTATCACTGCCACTGATGAACAGAGAGACTTCCCTTTAGCCCAAGCAAAAAATGGCCTCCAAGAAACTTACAAACAGTTCAGAACAGCAAGCCTATAACTGAACTTTTTTAAATCTCAGAAAAGTGGGAAAAAAGCACTTTCTTGACTTTGTTCTTCACTGCTGTATTGTCTTTGAAGAATGACACTTTGAAATGGGGCACTTTCATCACTGGAAGCAACACAGCATCAGAAGTTTTAATTGGAATGTGGTCATATTCACAAAGCTGACCAGTCTTCGCTGGCCATACAGAATGACAATGTTTTATGAATTCACATTGAAAAAGTATATTTTAACCTTTTTGTAAACATACACATATATATATATGTATATATATATATATATATATATATATATATATATATATATATATGGAAAGTGGTTAAATGGCAAAATGTCCAAGTAAAATTCATGTAACATATTCTAAAATGATTAATATAGTTATGTCTAACCTGAAGGATGTAGGGGCCTCATTAATATCTCATCTCAATGCAAATTCCTTGTAAAATCTGTGGAACTGTTTCTAAACGGAAAACAGAAATATAACTTGCTGAATTGGTTACATTTTTATAATGTGTTTAATTGGTCAGGTTTGTGAATATGGCACATTCCAATTAAAACTTCTGATGCTGTGTTGCTTCCAGTGATGAAAGTGCCCCATTTCAAAGTGTCATTCTTCAAAGACAATACAGCAGTGAAGAACGAAGTCAAGAAAGTCTGCAACTAAAGATACTGTAGAGAAGAGAGAAATGGGTTAATGTGGAACCATGTTTTCTCTCTCTCTCTCTCTCTCTCTCTCTCTCTCTCTCTCTCTCTCACTTCTTCTTCTCTCTCTCTCACTCCCTCATCTCTCTCTCTCTCAAAGAAGGGGCACTTAAAGTTTAATCAAAGCAAATTACTTAAATCTAGACATTCAATCTGCAGGTCATCTGTCTCCCTCAATAGTGTTACCCCATAATTACTAAACACTGACAGTTTTCATAAAATGTGTTATAACAATATCTACAGGCTCTGTGGGCAATTCTATTTACTGAAATCATACATAATTTGAGTTAAAATGCTAGCTATATGGCAGAGTGAACATTGGCTGTAGATGACAGTCACTGCTAACATTACAGTCTAACTCCTTATACAAAATGAGAAAAGGGCAGTTGAAGATATTTATTTGACTACATGAGGATTAAATATTCTAGTTAAGTAATGAACTGATTTAGAAATGAATAGATTCTGTTGCCTGAACTAGTCCTGTTTATATTGCATTCAAATTTTACAATGCTGTGAATTTAAATGGATGCAGTAAAATAATATGATGATAATTATCAAAGATACTAGAACATGTATTGTATATCTTTAAACTTGCATCATGGTTTTGAAAACAGAAGTATTAAATTCATAAATATGTTCCATCTCTGCTGTAAGCTTGGGCAGTGATTTTATATACTTAAGAATACACATTTATATTTCATTGTTAAATTAATCAGTGCTAATAGAGAGCAATAAAAGTGCCACAAGATTTTTTACAGCAGGGACTAATGGTTATATCGGAAATGTGTTCATGAATCTATAGCAAATTTATCAATACTGATTCTGCAGCGGCAGCTGAATATTGCATTTCTATCAAAACAATTAAAGATTTAACAGTCACAACAGTAGGATACATTATTTGCAGGAAATGAAAGAAAAACAATGACAGGTATTAATGGATGACAAAAAGGGATAAAAATATCACTTTAGTCTTGCAAAACAAGCATAACTATTTTGAACAATGTGAATGACTGGTGCGTAAAGTGTATGAAGGGGTTAAGAACGTGAACAATTAAAAGAGGAACAATGTCATGGAAAAAGTGTTTGGTGTTCAGTATGAAGTGACTGTGCATGAAAGGTAAACAGTGCAAAAAGATGCTGTAATCTATGCATGAAAAGGTACATCAAATGCAAATAAATAAAAAAATAGGCATTGTCAATGAACTGACAGCTTTCCTAGGGCTGTCAGACAGACAATGTGAGGAGTACGTCTTGGGCTCCTTAACAAAAGTATGAGAAGGAATACATCACCTTATGGCAGACACTCAGCATGGCTTCCGTCCTCATCACAGCACTACTTCAGCCCTCCTTGCCTTTACCAGCACCATAAACCATAATCGCAACAATAATTATATATCCTCAGCCCTCTTTTTGGATCTTTCCAAGGCATTTGATATGGTTGATCACCAACTTTTAATCCACACCCTGCAAACATTCTGTCTAGATACTGGAGCCCTCCAATGGTTTCAATCCTACCTGAATGGTCGACAGCAGGCTGTCCTCTAGCAGAACAAACTCTCTAACCTTCTACCTAACACCCTTGGAGTACCACAAGGCTCTATACTAGGGCCCTTGCTGTTCTCCATCTTCATTAACGACCTTTATACTGTCATCCCAAAAGTTAGCTGTATCCAATATGCTGATGACTCTACTCTGATTTGCTCAGCCACATCTCCAGTAGAGTTATGGTCAGCTACCCAGACCACCTTTAATACAATAGAAAACTGGCTTTCTAAACATCGTCTGATCCTAAATCCCAAAAAAACTAAAATGCTGTTATTTTCACCAACACGTAGGTCTACCACTTTCACCTTTACCATAAAATCAAATGATGGCACAATAATCTCCCCTGACCCATGTACAAAACTATCAGGTGTCATCATAGACAATAATCTAAAATTTGACATACATGTTAACCAAACTATCAAAACCATCAATAAAAAACTAGGGTTACTTTACAGAATAAAAGCCTTCCTAACACCTCCAGCTAAAATTGCCATAGCTCGCTCTCACCTTCTTTTAACCCTTCTGTATGCATCCCCTCTACTCTCGAATTTAAACAAGACTGTCCTTAACAAACTCTCAATTTGCTACAACCACATTGCCAGGTTTGCCACTGGGCTGCCTTTTAGGACACATCATTGCATCAATCTAAATCAGCTTGGGAGGCTTGAACTACCCAGCCTAATCCAGTATAACCAACTGATTATGGCCTATACAATCCTCTATAATCCGGACAATACTCATGCACTTAAAACTATTATCACCCCCTATAACAATCCTAGACCGCTTCGATCCTCTAACAAACTACTAATTCAGACTAGCAAAATTAATAACACAGCCGGTGATTCTCTCTTTGCAAACTCTGTAAGTAGATCCTGGAACTCACTTCCAGCTGATATTACCTTACTTTCCACCTTAGGTCAATTTAAAACTAGACTCAAACAACATTTGTCACTTAACTGGTTATTTCAATGTATCAAACCTGGCTAACTCTCTCTAGAATGTGAAAAATCTGTTAACCAGTTTACTGTGTAATTTAATTTATTCCTGACTTGTGCTCAGGATTAACTGTAACCTGTGGAACTTGTTTAACTTGTTTACTTATGTAATCTCTGTAAATAGTCTGTTTGTAATATGTAATGCTGGTATTATGTAATGCTGTATCTGCTTACCCTTGGAGCTTTTCTCCCCGGGCCTCCACTGAAAATGGACATGCATCCAGTTGGACTGTCCCAGTCAACAAATGTAAAATAAAATAAATAAATATACTGGTAGATCATAAGTTTAAAAGTGCAAACAGAACATGGCTAAACTGCACCTTCCATAGAAAGTATTCTCCATGAGCACACCACAAAAATGACAGGCTGCAGAGTTAATGTAAGCTAAAGGCCTCAGCATGTGCCAGCTTCCAATAACTGTTCACTTTGCAATGGTTAAGAATGAGTTTACAGCCAAGTGCGTTACAGTGGAAGACATATCACACCAATTAAAACATTATGAAATGCACTCAAAGCTATGTTTCAACGAATGTGAACTCACGATAGTACAACAGTGTTAGAGCACACAGCTTCCAGTCTGTGGTGATAGTTAACCTAGAGTTAAATCAGGAGGGTTTGCCCCAATGAAGCAAAAAACAAAACAAAAAAATATATATATTTTCTTCTTCTTTTTCTTTTTTAATTTATACATTGTCTGGTGCATGCATAGTAGCTTGTTGATGTTTGCAAAGTCAACATTTTCTGTCCGACTTTGTGAACATTGATTTTTTTCAGTGTCTCACTAAAATTCAGTATATCCATATATATATAGATATATATATATATATATATATATATATATATATATATATATGTGTGTGTGTGTGTGTGTGTGTATCATAACTCTGAGGACACACAAACTTGAAGAAGATGAAGAAAGTGAGGAATACTCAACACTCACCTTCTCACTCTTTTCTGCCATGACAGGACACTATCAATTTTTCAGACGATGTTCTGACTGTCAACAAGGGTAAACAGCTATGGAATATGAAACTAAGAAAGCTAAACACTTACCAAAGGAAATTCTATTATGTAGATACTGAGAACAGGGACTTCCCCTCTATTTGCAAAACAGAACTGGCTTCTTTAATCATAGTATGCCCCATTCTGTTATGTAGAATACAAATATATATCTGTAAACTCACTTTCTTTGCTAGGTAATTCATTTTCAGTAATGCCTAAACAGTAATTTGGAAGAATCTGAAACTGTGAAATAAAATAACACCTATGTTGTGATATCAAATTAAACACTATCACTACCTTGTGTTCCTTTGTTTTGTTCTTAATCCTATTAATTTGTGATACCTACTTCAAACACATTTAGACATTGCTACCTATGAAATGCAGTTTATCAGAAAATAGATTCCATTCCCATTCTGACCACTGACAAATATACATGTCTTAAGCATTATTACATTTTAACATCCATTGTGATCTGTGCACTTCTGAATCATACTATATACAATGTAACTTATGAAAAACAATCTGACCACATAGACTATAAACCTGCTAAAGTTTCCCTCTTTCACTTGAAATACTTATATTCATTAGCACACTCTGGACTATCAAATTTCCTGTTTGCCACATGGCAGCTAATGCATAATTTATCTGTCTCATTAGTTCACAAGGACACATTTTACAATTTTGCTCTGTAATATTTTATAGGCTGACCTAAAAGCCTAAGCTTATAATACTCTTGGGTTACTTGAGATTACCTGGTATTTCTTCCACCTAAGAAAAGGACACTTGTTAAAATGAATGCAATAAAAATGCAGGACAGCTGTGAGGCAGCAATAGCTGTAATTGAACAGTGTGTAGTTTGCCGGCCTCTCTGGATCATGTAACCTCTGTCTGAGTGATTTACCAGCTGCAACCACAAAAGTGTAGTAAACAAGAAAAGAGTATGAGAAAAAAACACAGCTAACACCCAGTTAAATGGTCTAAGGAATAAAGACCTGGAATGCCATAAGTACCCTAACCATGGCCGGGAATCTCTGTGAAATGGTCTTATACTGTATATACTGCAAGGACAAGATAACTGTTGTAGAAAGTGGCATAATTAAAATGTCAGTATGACAGCTCGATGGAAATTAGAAAGTGTTAAGGGAACAGAACATAAAACAGTGTTCAAGGCAGAATATGTAGATGCAGGCACCTTAGTGAGCTTGAGTCAAAATCCACTTATACAGCAGTAAACGGAAGGCCTGTTGGACCTTGGAATCTCTGAGGGTCTAGATATTCTGTTATATATTTCATTCTTTACCTTTGAAGGATAATTATTTAACTTTTTACTGCTAACCTGAAGAAGTATGAATGTTCCTCCAAATATTGTGTACATTCACAGATATAACTGGTGATAACATTTACACACACACACACACACACACACACACACACACACACACACACACACACATACACACTACATTCTTACCTAAAAACAAATTTGAAGAATGCCATTCACCTATGACATATATTTACTGTTTTGTTTGAAACCACTACACCCTGATAAAGTGCCTGCAAAGACAGGGAGAACATGCAGAATCCACATAAAAGGAACCATAGCCACAAAATAAATGAGAGAGGTACAAGACAAATAACTAATATAAGTCACCATGGAAAGTATAAAACAGAAAATATAAATAAGGGAGTTGTTATGGCTAGGTTTGTATAGGCCCTAGGGCCGATAGCCTAGTACCAACCTATGAACCTATGAAATAAGCTTTGGACTGTACTCGGCTTTATCAACTGAGCCTTCACTTTTCTATGTAATTAAATGACAGAAACAAGCAATGAGAGATGGCAGTGCTACTCTCTGTGCCGTTGTGTCAATGGTCAATTGATTTCACACACATCCTAGTCAATTACTATACACAATGTTGATGTTTTACTATAATGGAAAATTGAAAGACATTACAGCCAACTTGTTACTGTTAACTATACTACAACAGCCCCCACAACAATGTATACAAACTCACGTACACACAAACATGCAAACACACACATACACATACAAACAAATCATAACAATGATGGTTTTACACAGAATTCAACAAATGCAAAGCATTGTGTGACACTACTCCTGCAAAGCCAAAATAGTGACTGGCTATGAATAAATAAAAGCAGAGTAAGTCACTTTAATCCACAGATAGCCTTGATTCTCATCAAACAGAAACATTTTATTGAGTTGTACAATTCTGAAATATTAAAAACAACAACAGTTAAAATGACCACAATAAATTATTACAACTGGCTTCACACAAACACACACCAGTTCTGCAAAATCCATATTGATTATATTTGGTCATCATAGTAGGGTCAGTCCTTTTAATCAGAGAGAGCCCTCCTGTACCTTCCCCATACTGACCTGATTTAGGCTGCCTTAGCACCAGTCACATGATGCATCCCAAGCAGTCAGTTGTGAAACATTGTTTGTACATCCCTGAAATGGCAGAAGAATATATGGTAAGGCATTTAAGTGTGTTATTCTTTCTGGGATGTGGTTATAAATGCTGCTGAGTGACTGCAATTTTATATTTTTTCATTTATTTATTTGTTTTTAAGAAATCAGGACTCCAAACTCATTGACCCTTTTTAATAAAAAAAGGTTGAAACAAATAAAGAGTAATTTTAATTTGGCAATTGTACAGCCTAGCAGTCCAGTTCTACCAAGTGCACCTGAGGACTGGATATTCTACAATGACCAGATAGTCTTCAGATAGGAAATAATACTTATTCATGGTGTTGGGTATATATTCATAAATACATTAGCAAGCTAAGCGATGGAGGTAGAATATATATAGAAATTTAAAATTGCATGAAATTCGTGGAGATGGAGTGAAAGGAAATGTACAGAATGGAATGAGAAAAGGAGGTTGGGAGGTAGAATATTAAATGCACTTAATGAGCAGGCAAGGTAGTCTTAATGTCTTTCCTGTTCCTATCAAGATGTAATGTGGTATACGTGAAAGAATCCAATAGGGAATGTCTTCAGTTTATTAGCATACTAACATGAATATCAGAATTATAATGTTTCTTCTGATCCTCGGTCAGCTAAGTTAAAAACTGAAGTTCACCTGCCTTGCTTTGAAAGAATAACAATAATCAGGCTCTGCAATTTTTTTCACTTTTTCAAATAGTAATGAGCTTGGTGGTAACTAAATTATTCTTAGCTAACTGTAATTTGCCTGCTCCTATAAAAAAAACTAAATAAAATTAGAGTATTCCTTCCAAAATGAGTTTCTGTAATTAAGGCAGATGCTCTCACCAGTTGTTTTGAAATGTTCAGCGCCCTTATTTTGCATGTGCTGTTTTTTTTTACTTTAAACTAATACTGGTGTGCATGATTGCTAAATAAATACACAAAAAAGAAGTGTAGTTAATATTTACGTGCTTTATTTATTTTGCAACTAAGTAGGCTGAACAGAGGTAATTTTTCAATCAGAGAAGTCCATGAAACAATTATACACACACACACACACACACACACACACACACACACACACACACATATATGTATATGCATACAGTAACATTGACTAAAACCAAACAAAGGTAGTAGCATTATTAGTTCCAAGGACAAATCCAGTCATCAATGTGAAGAGAAACATGCTCTTTTCAAAAACACAGCAGGGACCATCCTGATGTGCATTTATTACATAACTGCTGATTAGCATAAGCATTTTGACTCATTAAAACAATAAGACTTTAAGCTTGATATCAAAACAGGAAATACTGTTTCAGATGTAAGGTAAAGTGGTTGTTGAATATCATACAGGAGCATAAAGAGGTATAAAGGGTTTACAGTAGCAAATATGCTGCATCTCCTCACATTTTTGGTCTACAAATAGGAAAGCAAATTATATAAAACCATGCAGTATATCTGCTTAGTTACAGTCAAATGGTACATATACAGATATGTATCAAATCAATAGTACTTGAATTTATAAGGAAGTTTTATTGTCTGTATTCAGTCAATTTCTTCTTCTTTTCATTCTTTTCTCATCCTGTCTTTGATCTTAGCAGCTACAATTAACCTTTGCAAGTCTCTACATCTTCTAGAAGTTTCTTTTATTGTTCATCTTCAATGGCTGCATCAACTGCAACTTTAGGATTAACTGATTCATAGGAAATAACTGAAACAAGTGTCTGAGATAATAGTGCAGTCCACATGGCAACATGACAAACTTCTTCACTTTCCAGAAAAGTGACACTTCTCAATACAAAGAAGAATTCATTCACCAGTTTGTCCACTTGTACCTGCAACAAAGTCACATTTCATCACTTCCTCGGCTACATTAGTAGAAATAACTCAAACAATCACAACAAAGCACACACAAATATTAGGTGTGATTACCATAGTAACACTTCCTGACAGTGCTGTTTCAACTAAATATGCTGTACACACAGAACATTTCTTCCTATTATGGGAAGGAAATAATATTTTATACTTAATGGAGAAATACTTTAATAAATTATACTTCCTTCCCTATCTGCTGAGTATGTATTTTTCATTCTCACTCTAGTTTCATCTACTCCAAACCTTTTTAAGTGGGACACTTTTTTCTTACAGATTACCATCTATGAACCACTCAAATATCAACAAGCAATCGCAACAGCTCATCCAAAACAAGATGCATTATTACGGCTGATGTTGATGCTTCTGGGAAGGGGGTTCTAAGTACAGGTTAGTATGAATACAGAAATGCATCGATGAGGACAACATTTATTTCTGTGGGTATAATTGCCATTTACACATCGAGTGTCTGGTTGACACGGTACTTCCATGTGCAATTATTCCAACATTAACAGTTTAAGTTAAAGATCTCATTCTAGTGGCTATCCACCGAGGCTGTCACTTTTCTTCTTCATAGTCCCATTTGAGTACTCCTTGCTCCATATAAAAGTATTGTGCTGCCTCTCCTGACAGTTAATTGCTCCCTGTGTGGTTCTCTTTGCAAATTTTGTTTTAATAGATCTACATGAGACTGCTGGCTCCTGTCATAAACATCTTTGACAAAACTTTGGTTGTCACTCCCTGAGTTGAGTTACAGTATGCCACAAAGAAACTGCACACTTTGTGATGAGAACCACTACCCTTGTCCATGGCCTTCATAGCTTTCTTGAAGAACTGGAAAAGCCTATCTGCTAATCTGCCATTAGCCAACTGCTAAAGATAAATAATGGCATCTGATGCCATTTTTCTTCATAAAAAGTCTGTTCTCCTCAGAAGTATGTTGTGGCCCATTGTCACTCACAATCACATTGTCACTCACAATCTTTTCAGTAATGGCTAACTTTATAGGTATAATTTCGGGGCTTTTAGCTGTTAAGATCATAGTGTTCATGAACGGTCTGGAAAAATCAATGTGCATGTGTTGCCATGGGGATAATGGCCAGTCTAAGTGCAGCTACTGGTGGTGAATTCTGAATATGCAGACATCCTGGACAACACTTATCTATACCTTCACCAAACATAACTGTAAGCAAGACTTTTCATCTTAACTGTGTAGCCTGTAGTTTTGTAAGAATTACTACATTTGAAGCAGACATCAAACTATCTTGCTAACCAGAAAATGAGCCCTTTCATTCAACATGGTCTGGAAACCGTGAGTTGCTAAGTGTTGTCCACCCCTACATGATGATGCATAAACCTTTGTCAAATAATGTCATTCTCATCTTCTTTTGGATTTGTATATTTGTCACAGGGAGTGCTTCTATTAGTGCCATACACAACACCTCTGTGGCTTCCATGCACTCAGCTTTTCTTTCATCTGCTGACAAGAGATAAAACCATGATAAGGCATCACCAGCACTGTGATTTTTTGTCTCCGTACATTCAACATGATATGGATGACCTTCCAGAATAACAGTCAATACTTCAGTCCAGTTGCAGTCATTATTGGAACAACTTTTCTTAGGATAAACATTGAAATTAGGTGTTGATGAGGATCAGTTACTAACATGAACCTTTGCCTATATTGCTGTGGTTAGATTTCCTTGCAACCAATCTAGGCTAACAGTCTCTCAGTCAATCTGTGCAGAAATGTGCTCTCCAAAAATCTAGGATTAAATGCAGCTGGGTATTCCATATCTTCCTGTAGCATCTAATAACACAGCAATACTGCGACAGGTTGAAACAGTGTGTCCTAGGATAAATTGTAAGGTGGCATTGTACTACACGAGGACTTTCAAGGTGTCAATCTTTTTATTTCCTTAAAGATGCTCTCACTGCTGTTGAACTGCTTCCAGCTATTACTGTCTGCAGCTGAGCATTTGCTGGATGTACTACCGTAGAGGGATTTGGTAAAAATGTATGTAGCTAGTTCATAAGAAATAGCTATGATATTAGCAGGTTTACATGCTGAAGATGTGGTCACATGTTTCAACTGCTTCACAGTTGTTGTCATGCCCTTATTTTAGCCTCCATAAAAGCATCTGTTCCACTGTTACACTATGACAACAGACAGTTCTGAATTCGGTTCTTTCATTAATATGGTTTTACTGCTAATAAGAAATTTACATCCTTGCATATATCCCATGGGCCTCTATTACAGGAGGTTTAATGTATTTCACAATGAAAACTCTAGCCTGACTATGTTTTTCTTGAAGTTTTTACTAAATTAGTGGTAGTGATTTACAGTCTATGCACTTTTAGGTAACTCTTTGATATGTAAGAAGGTGTTGATATGCTGATACTACCTTTATGCTGAGACTTAGCTTTTCTACTTCCAGGAAGCTTTGAAAGTGATTTTTGATAGTTTAGTGGGTTCAAGAAGAGGTGTGTGTGTTGTAATGTGGTGCTTATTAGCCATCTTTTTAAGCGAGTGGGTTGGCCCCATGCTGTGAAGATGCTTTACCCTCACAGTTCATACTGCATATGTCAAGTAATAATTCACTGACTAAGTATCACGCAGTTCCCACACTTGTCTAAGAGCATTCAGTGTTAAAAGGCTGGCTACAGAAGGACACAAGAGTATTGGCCTTCCAAGTAGGCTAGAAGAGTTTAATTCTTGCAAGGGGTAACTATAACAATCTGCTTCATTGGTTGCTTCGTCAGTTGTTGCTCAAACAATTTAGAATAAGACATTACAATTTTTCAGTAAAATCAGCTTATCAGCTAATTGTGCACCTCTGCTCAAACAACCACTAACAGCAGTTAAGTTTGATAGAAAGTTGGGAAGTAAATGTGATAGGCAGATTATGCAGTAACACTAGCTCTACAGACTTGATTAATTCTAATGTTTTGCAACTATGAAGTGCACTGTGCCCCACCAGTGTGTGGCACACAGCTTTTGCAGCCCAGCAAAAATTCTGCATGTCAGTGTAACTCAAACATAAGACAAAAGAAAATATATAGCTACTCAACTCATTGGTTTAACCTTCTTCATTCACTATGCTGATGCACAACAAGCAACTTCCTTTCAAAAAGAAAAGTTTCAGGGCAAAAAGTAGACATGCTCCCTATAAGAATTAAGCAAAACAGAATTAGAAGCAGTAGCTTACCAGTTTAATTAATAAATTAAAATAAATAGTGCCACTTCCATGATTTTACAGGGATCACTTACACCCAAACAAAACAGCACAGACACAGCAGAAGACCTGTTGAGTAACTCAGTGCAGCTCAAGAGAATGACGTACTGCATTTAAACACTATATAAGTAAGTTACACAGCCAATCAGGTCAACCATCTTTGTTCTCTGAGTTAATGAGACAAGCAGCTCACCAGCAAGTTACTTCCACTGAAAAGGCAAAGTCTCACTGTGAAAAAAAATATCAAAACAGTAATTTAGTAGTTTAAGCAATAACATTTTAGAAAAATCAGTTGTGGGTCACTTCCAGTAGCACAGACACAGCAGAAGACCCAAGTACAATTTAGAAGCATACTGAAGTGTGCTTTACTCATTACTCATTCTTGTATTTTAGTGCTCATATAGATCATATATGGGCTTCACAGTCCATGACTGCTTTCATTAAGGTACAGTGTCTAAGCAAGGTAGGGCCATGTACTGTATGTTTGTGAGTACAGCCCTTTAGTATGATGCATTCTGCCAATGTTAGCTATGAGTGATATGACAGCAATGCAAGCTACATCGTGTGCTGCTTTGTGTGCTTATTTTATGTGCATATACACCTATGTATATGGACATATGTACAACTACCTACATATATACATGCATACATACATAAATACATACATACACATATTTCAGGCATAGGCAACTCTAGCCTGTCAATGTACGAAATGAGTTATTCCTATAATAAGTGTCAAAGTTGTTCAGAAAAATATCTAAACAAGTATTTGCATTAATATAATTTGGCAGTCTATTCCAGGCATCAGCTATTGACACAGAGAAACAATTATTACATCTCTCATACATATATAAACTCCTACACAGGTTGTCTGATGATTCTCTACAACTCTAAGAAAAACACAAACATTCCCAGAGATAGTAATATATAAAAGCCCAATATAACCACATAAGATCTTCTCTTATATATTTGTGATACAGTACAACTTCATATATTTTAACCCTTTGTGATAACTTCAATTTTCACATCCATGGATGCACTTGATATAGTTTTGCTGTACTCTTTCCAGTATACTCATGGTCTCATGATACTTTTCTTATACGGTTTCCATATTATTATTATTATCCCATACTCTAGTTTGGGTCTAAAGTAAATTACAAACAATGATTTCATTATTTCTAATTTTCTAGATGTTATAAAACTTTTTATATAACCTTGAGTTTCAAAACCATAATTAACCAATTGTTTGATATGATGAGAAAAAAATATTTTCAATCACTGTTTGCTATATTAACTATTGACCCTTCAATCTATGTCTACCAAACCACATAAGCTTATCTGTCCAGATATTTATCAGTATACTATATACTGCCTATCCATATGTATATATACATATATGCATCAACAGACACATTTATGCATATGTATATGTATTTACATATATCTATCTGTATATATATATATATATATATATATATATATATATATATATATATATATATGTATGTATGTATATATATATATATATATGTTTATACACACATATTGATATCTATCTATGTATATATATATATATATATATATATATATATATATATATATATATACACACATATTTTTATCTATATATATATATATATATATATATATATATATATATATATATATATATATAATTTATTTATTTATTTTAATTTACATTTGTTTACTGTGCTAGTCTAACTGGATATATTTCCATTTTCAGTAGAGGCCCGGGGAGAAAAGCTCCAAAAGCAGCACAAAAACATATCACATAAAGTTATATAACAAAGAAAGTAGAAAGGAAATTAAAATACAAAAAAAGGAATCTTAATGAGAAGAACTTACACTAAGAAGGATTGAGATAAAGGATAATACAAGTAATTTTACAACATGATGTCTGAGGTAATTTAAAGTTCCTTGATAGATTAAATAAATACTGGAAGTTCTATTAATCCTACTAGTGACAGTTTCTGCTTACAGAGAGTTAAGCAGTATAAAATTAGGTAACAAGAGGCAGTGTGGAGATAGAAGTAGGGGAGGCTGAAACTTAGTCAGGGTTACTGCAAGGGCATAACCAGCGTGTTTTAAGGTGTCTTTTGAGCTTTTGTTTAAAGAGTGACAGTGAAGGTAGTAGAGTTAGATCAATCGGTAGAAGGTTCCAGTTTGTTCCAGCAGTGTTGGAGAAAAGGGAGTTACCTGCCAAGTTATTGGACTTGCTTATGCTAGCAAGCAGTTTGATAGAAGACTATAGGGAATTGAGATTATTATAGGGGGTAATAAGGTTAGAGAGTATAGGAGTATTTTTTGGTTGGTAAAAATCTTATGGGCAATGGTAAGTTGGGAAAATATCAGAATGTTTTGTAGTTCAAGCCAATCTAGCTGCTTTAGATTCTGACAGTGGTGAGTTCTAAATGCATTACCACTGGAAAATCTGGCAGTGTTGTTGTAGGAGTTAGCTAGTTTGAGAAGATTGTTTTTTTTTTAGGTTAGTATATATAGGTGAAGCGTAAAGAAGAGTTGAGATTAAATGAGAGTGGTAAATAGTGGTTCTAGCTGTTGGAGTTAAGAAGGGCTTGATTCTATATAAGGAGCCCATTTTTCTGTTTACTGTTTGTATGGTGTTATTTATATGGCTATCGAAGTTGAGGTTAATGTCGATTGTGATTCTTAACAGTTTGGTGGTAGAGTTGTATAGATATATATATATATATATATATATATATATATATATATATGTAGTGCTCTTTCCTGGCATGAAACCATACTGCTGATCACTAATCATCACCTCCCTTCTTAGCCTAGCTTCCATTACTCTTTCCCATAACTTCAAGCTGTGACTAATCAGTTTTATCCCTCTGTAGTTACTGCAGCTCTGAACATCACCCTTATTCTTAAAGATAGGTATCAAAACACTTTTTCTCCACTCCTCAGGCATCCTCTGACTTTCCAAAATTTCATTAAACAATCTGGTTAAAAATTCCACTGCCATTTCTCCTAAGCACCTTCATGCTTCCACTGGTATGTCATCTGGGCCAACAGCCTTTCCATTCTTCATCCTCTTCATAGCTGTCCTTACTTCCTCCTTGGTAATCTGCTTCACTTCCTGATTCACTATCCCCTCATCATCGAACCTTCTCTCTCTCTCATTCTCTTCATTCATCAGCCCTTCAAAGTACTCTTTCTATCTACTCAACACACTCTCCTCACTTGTGAGTACGTTTCCCTCACTATCCTTTATCAGCCTTACCTGCTGCACGTCTTTCCAAGCTCTGTCCCTCTGTCTAGCCAATCGGTACAGGTCCTTTTCTCCCTCTTTAGTGTCCAATCTCTCATACAACTCTCTATATGCCTTATCCTTAGCCGTCGCCACCTCTCTCTTTGCCATGCGCCTCATCTCCTTATACTCATGTCTACTTTCTTATTCTCTTTGACAATCTCACTTCTTCTTCACCAGCCTCTTCCTCTGTATACTCTCCTGTACTTTCGCATTCCACCACCATGTCTCCTTGTCCTCCTTCCTCTGTCCAGATGTCACACCAAGCACCTTCCTAGCAGTCTCCCTTACTAGCTCTGCTGTAGTTACCCAGCTATTCTGTAACTTTTCATTGCCTCCCAGTGCCTGTCTTAACTCTTCCCTGAACTCCACCTCACAATCACCCTTTTTTAACTTCCACCATTTAATCCTTGGCACTGCTTTCACACTCCTCCTCCGCTTCTTGATCACCAACATCATACTGCAGACCACCATTCTATGTTGCTTAACTACACTTTCCCCAGTCACCACTTTACAGTCTCCAATCTCCTTCAGACTGCCCCTCCTACATAGGATATAATCCACCTGTGTGCATCTTTCTCCACTCTTGTACATCACCCTATGCTCATCCCTCTTCTTAAAATACGTATTCACCACAGCCATGTCCATCCTTTTCACAAAATCCACAATCATCTGACCTTCTGCATTCCTCTCCTTAACACCATACCTACCCATCACTTCCTCATCCCCTCTGTTCACTTCACCAACATGCCCACTGAAGTCCACTCCAATCACTAGTCTCTCACCTTTGGGTACACTCACCACCACTTCATCCAACTCACTCCAAAATTTTCCTTTCTCATCCATCGCACACCCAACTTGTGGAGCATATGCACTAACAACATTCATCATTACACCATCAATTTCAAGCTTCATAAACATCACTCTATCAGACACTCTCTTCACCTCTAAAACACTCTTGGCATACTGTTCCGTTAGGATAACTCCTACCCCATTTCTTCTGCCATCCACACCATGATAGAACAATTTGAACCCACCTCCTATACACCTGGCCTTACTTCCCTTCCATGTGGTCTCTTGCACGCACAATAGATCAACCTTCCTTCTCTCCATCATATCAGCTAGCTCTCTCCCTATACCAGTCACACTGCCAGCATTCAAAGTTCCTACCCTCTCTACTACACTCCTAACCTTCCTCCTCTCTTCCTGCCTTCAGGCATGCCTTCCCCCTCTTCTTCTTTTTCGGCCAACAGCAGCCCAATTGTTTATTTTACTATTTAAAATACGAGATTTTCCTGATAAGTAGTTCATTAACACAAGTGACTCTGTTTGGGTCAGTTTTCTATCTGATATTCGATATTTAATGCTGTGAATATTTGTTGTCACTTTGACATTTTGAAGGTTGGCTGGTTGTGTGTATATTGTGTGCTTACTTAGAGTTATGTGTTATTATTCGTTGTTGGTATTCAGAGGATGTTAGTCAGAGTAGCCTGGCTCCCTCATTATCAAGGAGTAAAGTTCACTTGTATATTTTTTTGCAGAGTTGTTAAGGTTGTGGGAATCAGTTATCTTAGAAAAACAGTTTTCCTGCATAAGTTTCCCATGTTTAACATGAGTTAATAAAGATGGGTCTAGCTGTATTTATGAATATGAAATGCCATTTAAAAAATGTAGAGGTTATATTCTGATTTCTCTGCAATCTAACATGATACTAAGAGTATTGTAATAGAACTTTTATTTTATTTATATTTCATAATAATAACATAGCCAAACCATATTAAAAGGCTTTTAGCTATCTATCTATATATATATATATATATATATATATATATATATGGATTAACTTTATATGCTCGAAATCCTGAAATATTGAATTTCAGAATCTTGAGCCCATAAAATGAAAAACATTAAACACTGAATACTCAGAAGCGGGAAATTCAAAATTTCACATTTCGGAGATGTTGAATTAGCAGTTCTGGTGCTGCGCTGTGTTCATGGATTCAGGTAAGGGTTTTGGGTAGGGGCTGTAGTGTATGTTAGTGTGTTTTGTTACTGTGTTTTGTGTGTGTGTGTGTGTGTGTGTGTGTGTGTGTGTGTGTGTGTGTGTGTGCGAGGGGGATGTATCTTGTGTGGTGGTGTTTCGTGTTTTTGAGTATGTAGTGTGACCTTGGAGTTAGTATATTTAAGTAGGGGGTGTTTGGGGGGTGCAGGGGGGCATGCAGTTAGGACTGGGTTGTGTGTTAGTTTGTGGGGAGGAAGGTGTATGTATGTGTTTGTGTATGTGTGTTGTGTGTGTGTTGTATAGAAGTCGTGATTTTGAATTTCACGCTTATGAGTGTTCAGTGTTTTAGGTTTTCTACTTTATGGGCTCAAGATTCTGAAATTCGATATTTCAGGATTTTGAGCAAATAAAGTGACTATATATATATATATATATATATATATATATATATATATATATATATATATATGTATAGGCTATAAAAAGTGTATACACCCTCGTTAAGACCACAATAAATAATTTCAAAACTTTTCCCACCTTTAATTTCACCTATAACCTGTACAATTCAATTTAAAAATAATCAAATCTGTTAGGGGAAAAATATAAAAATATAAAACATAGGTGGTGGCACCTACTTTGACCTTCTTTTTCCTATTGGTGAGCCAGTTGGCCACAAACCTGATGAGATAGGGATTAATGCCAAGTTGTGTTAGCTTTTCGATGATGCCCGAGTGAGGGATCGTGTCAAAGGGTTTGGCCAAGTCAAGGTAACCTGTATGTACAGACATTTCCTCATTCAGGGCCATGGTGAGAATCTCATAATGTCAACCAGGTTCAAGAGGCAAGATCTGCCCTTGACAAATTCAAATTGGGTAGGGTCAAGTGCTTGGAGACTGCCTATGTCCTTGCTTATGAGATCCATAATAATAAGCTCCATAGCTTTACAGATCAGACTTGTCAAGTTAATGGGGTGATAGTTTCCAGGGTCAGTAGTGGCACCACTTTTGTGCAAAAGGTATGACAATGGCAATTCTCAATTCTGCTGGAATGAAGCATGTACTTAGGCTAAGGCTGAATAGTGTGCTCCATGGCGAGACTAATTCTTGCTGGAGATATTGCAGAATATATCCTGGGATACTATCAGGTCCCATGGAAGCTGTGTTCTTTGACTTGGATAGGGCCTTTAACACTTGATCTACGGAGATGTTAGGTGCTGGGCAAGTATCGAGGATGTTGAATAGGCCTTTGTGGGGGGATATGGGTACATATTTTGAAGAAAGGTCTACAATTTAACAAATGTTTGGGTTCCAGATGTAAAATCCTTTAGTATACTATAAAACAAGCACTGAGATATGCTAAAGAGGGCCATTCAAGAAATAAGAAAGCGGTCCTGTAACAGACAGTGCATAAGATGACAATGAATGATACTAATTCCATTATATGTCAGTAGCATGGGAATATACCACTACTTCCTTATGATAGCATGACTCATATAAAGCAGACTTTAATTCCATTATAAATCAGTAGCATGGGAATACACCACTACTTCCTTATGATAGCATGACTCATATAAAGCAGACTTTAATTCCATTATATGTCAGTAGCATGGGAATACACCACTACTTCCTTATGATTGCACGACTCATATAAAGCAGACTTTAATTCCATTATATGTCAGTAGCATGGGAATACACCACTACTTCCTTATGATAGCACGACTCATATAAAGCAGACTTTAATTCCATTATATGTCAGTAGCATGGGGATACACCACTACTTCCTTATGATAGAATGACTCATATAAAGCAGACTTGAATTCCATTATATGTCAGTAGCATGGGGATATACCACTACTTCCTTATGATAACATGACTCATATAAAGCAGACTTTAATTCCATTATATGTCAGTAGCATGGGAATATACCACTACTTCCTTATGATAGCATGACTCATATAAAACAGACTTTAATTCCAATATATGTCAGTAGCATGGGAATACACCACTACTTCCTTATGATAGCATGACTTAATAAAGCAGACTTTAATTCCATTATATGTCAGTAGCATGGGAATATACCACTACTTCCTTATGATAGCACGACTCATATAAAGCAGACTTTAATTCCATTATATGTCAGTAGCATGGGAATATACCACTACTTCCTTATGACAGCGTGACTCATATAAAGCAGACTTTAATTCCATTATATGTCAGTAGCATAGGAATATACCACTACTTCCTTATGATAGCACGACTCATATAAAGCAGACTTTAATTCCATTATATGTCAGTAGCATGGGAATATACCACTACTTTCTTATGATAGCACGACTCATATAAAGCAGACTTTAATTCCATTATATGTCAGTAGCATGGGAATATACCACTACTTCCTTATGATAGCACGACTCATATAAAGCAGACTTTAATTCCATTATATGTCAGTAGCATGGGAATACACCACTACTTCCTTATGATAGCATGACTCATATAAAGCAGACTTTAATTCCATTATATGTCAGTAGCATGGGAATATACCACTACTTCCTTATGATAGCATGACTCATATAAAGCAGACTTTAATTCCATTATATGTCAGTAGCATGGGAATACACCACTACTTCCTTATGATAGCATGACTCATATAAAGCAGACTTTAATTCCATTATATGTCAGTAGCATGGGAATACACCACTACTTCCTTATGATAGCATGACTCATATAAAGCAGACTTTAATTCCATTATATGTCAGTAGCATGGGAATATACCACTACTTCCTTATGATAGCATGACTCATATAAAGCAGGCTTTAATTCCATTATATGTCAGTAGCATGGGAATACACCACTACTTCCTTATGATAGCATGAATCATATAAAGCAGACTTTAATTCCATTATATGTCAGTAGCATGGGTATACACCACTACTTCCTTATGACAGCATGACCCATATAAAGCAGACTTTAATTCCATTATATGTCAGTAGCATGGGAAAATACCACTACTTCATTATAATAGCATGACTCATATAAAGCAGACTTTAATTCCATTATATGTCAGTAGCATGGGAATATACCACTACTACCTTATGATAGCATGACTCATATAAAGCAGACTTTAATTCCATTATATGTCTGTAGCATGGGAATATACCACTACTTCCTTATGATAGCACGACTCATATAAAGCAGACTTTAATTCCATTTTATGTCAGTAGCATGGGAATATACCACTACTTCTTTATGATAGCATGACTCATATAAAGCAAACTTTAATTCCATTATATGTCAGTAGCATGGGAATATACCACTACTTCCTTATGACAGCACGACTCATATAAAGCAGACTTTAATTCCAGTATATGTCAGTAGCATGGGAATATACCACTACTTCCTTATGATAGCATGACTCATATAAAGCAGACTTTAATTCCATTATATGTCAGTAGCATGGAAATATGCCACTACTTCCTTATGATAGCATGACTCATATAAAGCAGACTTTAATTCCTTTATATGTTTGTAGCATGGGAATATACCACTACTTCCTTATGATAGCATGACTCATATAAAGCAGACTTTAATTCCATTATATGTCAGTAGCATGGGAATACACCAGTACTTCCTTATGATAGCATGACTCATATAAAGCAGACTTTAATTCCATTATATATCAGTAGCATGGGAATACGCCACTACTTCCTTATGATAGTATGACTCATATAAAGCAGGCTTTAATTCCATTATATGTCAGTAGCATGGGTATACACCACTACTTCCTTAAGACAGCATGACCCATATAAATCAGACTTTAATTCCATTATATGTCAGTAGCATGGGAATATACCATTACTTCCTTATGATAGCATGTCTCATATAAAGCAGACTTTAATTCCATTATATGTCAGTAGCATGGGAATACACCACTACTTCCTTTTAATAGCATGACTCATATAAAGCAGACTTTAATTCCATTATATGTCAGTAGCATGGGAATACACCACTACTTCCTTATGATAGCATGACTCATATAAAGCAGACTTTAATTCCATTATATGTCAGTAGCATGGGAATACACCACTACTTCCTTATGATAGCATGACACATATAAAGCAGACTTGAATTCCATTATATGTCAGTAGCATGGGAATATACCACTACTTCTTTATGATAGCACGACTCATATAAAGCAGACTTTAATTCCATTATATGTCAGTAGCATGGGAATACACCACTACTTCCTTATGATAGCATGACTCATATAAAGCAGACTTTAATTCCATTATATATCAGTAGCATGGGAATACACCACTACTTCCTTTTGATAGCATGACTCATATAAACATACTTTAATTCCATTATATGTCAGTAGCATGGGAATATACCACTACTTCCTTATGACTAGCATGACTCATATAAAGCAGACTTTAATTCCATTATATGTCAGTAGCGTGGGAATATACCACTACTTCCTTATGACTAGCATGACTCATATAAAGCAGACTTTAATTCCATTATATGTCAGTAGCATGGGAATGTACCACTACTTCCTTATGACTAGCATGACTCATATAAAGCAGACTTTAATTCCATTATATGTCTGTAGCATGGGAATATACCACTACTTATTTATGATAGCATGACTCATATAAAGAAAACTTTTATTCCATTATATGTCAGTAGCATGGGAATATACCACTACTTCCTTATGATAGCATGACTCATATAAAGCAGACTTTAATTCCATTATATAGGTTCATAGGTTCATACTAGGCTATCTGCCCTAGGGCATTTATAAGCCTAGCCAGAGTGTGTTTGGCTTTCGCCACCCATTTTAAATTAATTTTGCTATGCCTTTTTTGAGGTTAGTATACTGTGCCTCTGTCTAACTGTGACACAGAAGTGATAGCTGGGGTAAACCTGCGATCTCCCATCCACTCATCAAGATTCCTCTTGAAGAGAGTCAATGTGGGACTCTGCCTAACCTGGACTGGGATTTTATTCCAGAGTGAATGGAGCCTCTGGGTTATGAATCTGTCCCTCCAGCATGTCCTATTTATTTCAGTGCTGAGGTTCAAGTCTCTCGAGCGTGTAGCTCGATGGGATTTGGATTTTCTGAGGTGCAGCATGTCCATTAATTCTGGGTTGGACATGGCTTTATACATCAGTCACAGATCACCTCTGAGCAGGTGGTATGCCACTGAGTAGAGCTGGAGTTTCTTTAACCGGGCAGCATATGGTATCTGTTTGAGCCCTTTGATCCTCTTGGTGAGGTACTTTTGGGGTCTTTCCAGTTGCTGCAGGTGTCTGGTAAGGTACATCCCAAAAGGGGCATTGTACTCAATTATGGGCCTGATGAGCGATGAGTAAAGAGGCACGATGACCTCCCCTGATCTAGATGTGAATCCCTTCATGATTAGGTGGGCTATATAAAATGTTTTTCTAACCACTTTGGCCACGTGTTTGCCAAATGAGAGATTGCTATCAACTTGGGTCCCCAGGTCCCTAATGACTTCTTCTGTACTTAATGGATTACCACCTATGTGGTAATTTGTGGGCACTTTGTTCTTGCCAAAGGGGATGACTATACACTTTTTGGCATTTAGCTTGAGGCCATGGCTGTGGCACCAGTTGTCTGTTTCTATGAGGCCCTTTTGGAGGATGCTTGTGTTGGCTGGAGAGTTGATTATGGCGCCCAGTTTGCAGTCATCTGCGAACTTGGTCAGCCACAGTCCTTTCATGTTGGCCTGTACCGCCGAGAAATATATACCAAACAAGAGAGGTCCCTGGACTGAGCCTTGTGGGATGCCACTTGTAACTGGTTTGGAGTCTGACATGGCTCCAGCAATTCTAACCATGTGGGTTCTGTCCTTGAGCCAGTTTGCAACCCATCTAGTGACATAGGGGTTTATATTTAAGCTGGTGAGCTTATCTATAATGCCCGAGTGGGGTATTGTATCGAAGGCTTTTGCGAGGTCCAGGTAGGCTGTGTGGACCACTTTCCCCTCGTCAATGGCCTTGGTGACTGTTTCAAAGAAATCGACCAGGTTTAAGAGGCAGGATCTGCCCTTAACAAAGCCAAACTGGGTAAGGTCCAGTGTCTGTAGGTCCCCAATATCTTTATTTTTGAGGTCCATGATGATCCTTTCCATAGCTTTGCAGACCAAGCTAGTCAGGCTTATGGGGCGATAGTTTCCAGGATCCATTGAGGCACCACCTTTGGGGAGAGGGACCACTGTTGCTGTACGCCACTCTTTGGGTACATATCCTGTAGTAAGGCTAAGATTGAACAGTAGTTTTATGTTTGGGTTTAGCTCTTCTTGGAGTCCATGTAGGACGCAGCCCGGGACACCATCTGGTCCCATTGATGCTGTGTTTTTTGCTTTGGAGAGGGTGGCTCTTACCTGAGCATCTGAGATGTCAGGGGGGCAGCACTCTGTTGGGATAGATATTTGCCCTTTTGGTGGGGAGAAGTTTGCACTGAACCTGTCAGCTAGGATGTTGGCAATGTCTGTGGGCTCGGTGTATTTTTTGTCATTTTGGACTAATTCTGAGCATATCTGGGAATTCCCACCCAGGTTCCTAACATAACTAAAGAAAGCCTTGTGATTATCCTTAGTGTCCTGTGCAATTTTTCTCTCAAAGCTGGCCTTAGACGATTTTATGAGTGCCCGTAGTTTTTTGCTAATACTGATCAGAGATGCCTTCCCTTTTTGGGATTTTGCTTTATCATGTAGTAGCTTCCTCCTTCTATTGTATTGTTTGTTTATGGCTGGGGTCCACCAGACAGGACATCTGCCTTTGGAGGATTGGGTCTTGGTTTTATTTGGGATTGCATGATCCATGCATTCCTGAAGGTGTTCATAGAATGCGTTTATAAAGGATTCTGCGGTCTGGGCCGTATTTTCCACAGGCCTGGGGGCTTTGAAGAATTTCGCCTCGGTTTTGAGGCGTGTGAAATTTGCTTTAGAGAAGTTTTTCACTGTGGTTTTCTGGGCAGGGGGTGGGGTCGGGATGTGAATATCCAGTGAGATTAGTTTATGGTCTGATCTTACCAGTGAGGGATACACTTCTGGTCTGGAGCATAGTGTCCCCATGTTGGTGATGATCAGGTCCAGTATGTTTTCCCCTCTTGTGGGAGTGGTAACAAGTTGTTCCATAGCATTTGAGTTTATAAATTCTAGGAACCTTTGGCTAGGGTGTTGGAGCTAGAGTAATGCTCCCAGTCTATGTTTGGGTAAATGAAGTCGCCCAATATAATGGTGTTTGGAGAGACCTTCATATTTTCCAGTATTCTCAGGAAGGCCGAGTGGGGTTCCTGTGTTTGGGTGGGTGGTCTGTAGCAGGCTATAAACTGGAAGGCAGTTTTACCCACAGTTAGTTGCACATGGATAGTCTCTGATGCTTCATGCTGTGCCACCAACCTGGAGGTGTGGGTATCTTTGACGAATATTGATACTCCCCCTCCTTTTGTGGTTCGGTCCAAGTTTTGGGGCCAAAAAGCATGGTATGTGGTATAACCTGGTAGTGCTGGGGTGCTCTCGGGAGCCTTGAACCAGGTTTCTGTTACTGCACAGATATCGATGTTCTCCATGCTAAGGAGAGTTTGGAGTGCGTGCATCTTGAGGTTTAGACTTCTGGCGTTGAGTAGCATTACTCTTAGTTTTCTATCCCTTGTGATACCTATGGAGGTGGGTTTGTCTTTTGAGCCTTGCCTAAAAAAGGCACTATGGGGTTAGCAAGAGCCTTTACCAATATCCGAAAGCCCAGGGGTGACAGGTGCAAGCCGTCCCTAGTGAAGCATCGTGGCTTGTTGAGCATGTCATCCCAGGCTGACAGGCATTGGATCCCCTTTGAATGACACCAATACTTAAGCCAATTGTTGAAATTGATCATCTTGTCTTCATATTGTGGCATCATTCTTGGTGAGGGTAAGATGCTACTCAAGGTCAGGGTCATACCGGCCTGGGCTACATGCTCAGAGAGCTCCTCTATGTCTCTTTTCATGTAGTCCAGGGAGGTACGTCTCAGGTCATTCACACCAGCATGGACAATGACTGAGTCATATTTGTACTTGCCTTGGAGTGACCTGAGTGCTTGTGTTATGTGGCGGATCCTAGCGCCTGACAGGCAGCTCACCGTGACCTTCTCCTTGTTCAGCCTGGTGAGTGGGACGTCACTGTGCCTGACGATAGAGTCACCTATTACAAGTGTATCAGGTGTGTTGTTTAGCCTTAAGGGCTGTGACTGTTCGGTACACTGGCTTTGTGAGCTATGTGTTGCACGTGTTTTCTTTTGGGGTAGCGGTTGCTTGGGTGTCTGCTTTGGAGGTCTCTGCTGCTTAGGCAGATTTTTATTTAGAGCCTCCGAGTATGTTTTTGTGTGTTTATGTGTTTGGTTTGCTGTCGTGGTAGGTCTGTGAGACTGGAATTGTAGTGAGTGTGTTTTCCTTCTCCTGACTGGTTACGCCAGTACTGAGTTGAGAGAGCTTAGCCTCCAGTTTGGCTATATGGTCGCATCTCTCACATGTGTTGGAATTTGTTGGGAGGAGGAGAGGGTTGTCTGTGTACATGAGGCAGTTGTAACATTGCCTCAAGATTCCCAGATTCACCAGCTGGACCGGAGAGGAGATTGACAACTGACCTTTGGACATGCTAGAATAGTATTGGGAATTCCTTTATAATTGAAAAAAAGGGCCAATGGGGAACAAGGTACTCAAGGAGAGTTTGTGAGGGTGTAGTGCTTTTAATTTTTTAGAGCTGACTTATATAATTGCTTTAGTGAGCAAGTGCCAGGTATATGTCAGTAGCATGGGAATATACCACTACTTCCTTATGATAGCATGACTCATATAAAGCAGACTTGAAATGGATTATGAGAATGAGAAAGGCTTGAAGAAAAATAAGATAAAGTCAATATGTCAAGCCCCGTTGACTGCCATTTTGCGGAAAACTTAACATTTCTATCATAAGCTGTTAAAGTGGTTTTACGATGTTAACATAACTCAGAAAACAGAGATAGCGTGAAAAATAGATTTCTTTAGTTCTAAGGTAGTCATATTACTCTCAGTTGTATCTGGCTGCAGAATGTTGACATAATTAAGCATGCCTAGTTTTTTCTCCTATAGTTTGAGTTATAAGACTGGCAGACTGGAATCAATAATATGGTAATGTATAGCAAGGACATTCCGAACTATACTTTGCACATTCTGCATTGAAAATCTGCATGCAGCTGAATTTTACTTTAATTTTTAAAAGAAATTTGTGTAACTAAATCTTCATTTTATTAATGGTGTAGTATGTTTATCAGAGCTAAGCAATACTTTGCTAGATAATTTTCATCATGAATGCATTTTCTCAGTGGGTACATAAAAGTTACTTTTCCATCACTTTAAACTAAGTAATACTGCAGCAAACAAGTCTGTGTATTCTAAGGTAAGAAAAGTAATGATTTGTAGGCAGAATATAGAATACATAGAGTATTTACCATCTCACATCATGCACATATTAATTTCCAGACAATGCATTTCAATTCTGATAACATCAGTAACTAGATAATTATCTTTTCCTATACATTTTAAAACTTTCAAGATTTCTTAATTTTCATAAAAAGACAAATGGTTAAATTCCGCATAACCACTTTTATTTTTAATATAAAACTGTTTCTGATGCATCTATAACAAGAACATTCAAAATAAACACAAATCCTAAAACTAAGTTACTATGACATGCATGACATTGCTTCTGTACTTAAATACAACCCATACAGCTTTCCGAAAACACAGTTAAATATATTATTATGATTTTTTTATAATACTACAACCGTGTTCTTTAGAATAGAGAGAACACACAATTTTAACATTTGGAAATGTACAAACTAATTTAAAATAGCGCTTTGTCAGTGAGAACCATTTGGAAGTTAATGTTCTCTGATGTATTATAAATAGAAGTACAATATGAAGGCATGGCATACACTTAAAAATATTAAGATTAGTAGTAACAATACAAGTAGTGTAGTTGTAATACTAGTGCAGTAATAGTAGCAGTAATAGCAGCATTAATAGCTTTAGTAGTAGTAGAAGTAGCAATAGTAGTAGAAGTAAAAGTAGTAGGAGTAGCAGTTGTAGTAGCAGTAGTAGAAGTGGCAATAGTAGTAGCAGTAGAAGTAAAAGTAGTAGGAGTAGCAGTTGTAGTAGCAGTAGTAGCAGTAGTAGCAGTAGTAGAAGTGGCAATAGTAGTAGCAGTAGAAGTAAAAGTAGTAGGAGTAGCAGTAGTAGCAGTAGTAGAAGTGGCAATAGTAGTAGCAGTAGAAGTAAAAGTAGTAGGAGTAGCAGTTGTAGTAGCAGTAGTAGCAGTAGTAGAAGTGGCAATAGTAGTAGCAGTAGAAGTAAAAGTAGTAGGAGTAGCAGTTGTTTTAACAGTAGTAAAAGTAGTATTTTACTTTTTAAAAGTCAGAATCTAGAACAGGCTTTATTTGTATTCTGAATCATATTAGTGTCAAGTAACTCAACTACTGCCTAACTATAGGCAGGATTCATTAATGCCTACACTAAGTGTACACCATTTTGAGTGAATAAACAACACATCTCCTACCTTCTTTCTCTTAACTTTAGTTTTCTTACTGATTTTCTTGAAACTTTAAATATCTAGGGGGATTCATAAAGGCTAAAACAATGCACAGACTATGGTCTACACTAAGTGTAATCTTTCTGGGTGAATAGATAGCACAAAAACTGCAGTAGGGATGTTCTTGAAAAAAGATCATGTACACTTAGTGTAGACATTCATGAATCTGATCCTGTCACCAGGATTCTGCACCATGCTGGACTTGACAAAAATCAAGATTCCTCCACTTCCAAGCACATCTACTAAATATTCACAGCCACATTTTAAAGTAAATCATTGTGGATTTTACAGATTCAGAAAATACATTTGCTCTTTTTTTTGTTGCTCTATTTGTTATCAAAGCATTGCGTGGTTAAATGACTTGTTCAGTCTTACACTAGGCAAATGGATCTTGAACGAGTCCTAACCTGTAGTGGACTATAGGAAACAGCTCATTAACAGCTTAGAGCTTTCATCTGCTGCACTGACTGCTAAATCTGCATTCATTTCCTCGACTTCTGGTAAATTGCTGAGGATCGCTGTCAGTCAGTAATGATAGTCAGAGTTTCATAGCTATTGTTTAGAAAACGCATTTCAAATTAATTAGAGTTGTCTGTCAATCAATGCTTTGAGATGCTAAAAAACTGCTTCCTGAAGTTGAAAGTTGGGAGTTCAAATCCTTCCATAAGCATTTACCAACTGTGTGCTTTTGACAAAGTCACTCAAACAGTGCTGCTAGGTCACCCCTAAAAAGGAATGCTGTATAGTGAGTTTACCTGCTTAACAAGCAGATAAAAGAACATAATATTTAAAAGTTGGATCCTTCACCCTCATTATTTTTTGTTTCTCCAGAATTCTGCAGCAAAGAAGTTGAGACATTTTCTTTTTGTCTATTCATTGTAAAATTTGTGTCTTTCTGGCAAACATTTATGGTTGGCAGCCATTAAATAATGATGGCCATGAGTTTCAGACTTTGCATTGTTCAGAAAATGTTTGCTAAGGCAAAACATTTTATTCAAAGTAACTATGTTAGCATTTAAAATCAGATTCTTGAGCTTAGAAGTTTAGAGTGTAGGGAAGATGTCAAGGGTTCCACTGTACAGTCTTGACAGCAGTGAGCTTAGATATATTTCTAGTCCATTATTTATGAATGTATTAATTCACTTGTTCTCAAGTAGATATCTGAAGTGTACAAACATATAAGCAAACAAGCACCTGTAACTGATGTTTCATGTATGTCCGTGCCTGTGTGTGTGTGTGTGTGTGTGTGTGTGTGTGTGTGTGTGTGTGTGTGTGTGTGTGTGTGTGTGTTTTCCTCCAACACTAAAAGTAGTTATGGAGTAAAGGAAGAAATTGATTGTAATATAAATTGATTGTAATAATCAGGAATATCGTCATATGAGCCATGTTCTTTGGGTACAAACCTTGATGTCCTTGTTTTGTTTACTGTTGACAGTCTGCTAATCTGGCTCTCATTAAACTAGACAGCATGAAGTAGCCAGTGTTCTACCCGATGAGAGCTTATCCTCCAACTCCTCAAACTGAGATATTCTTACACTGTGAAACACAAGAGGAACGTTAATCTTGACAGCAGCCTTTACAGAACCATGGGCATAGAAAGGTAATTTTTCCAAAGGATATACTTACATCTTTCAGTACACCTACGGGAAAAAAGTGACAGTATTCTACAGAGTAATCCACAGAAGCATATGCAATGACAATAAGGTTGTGCCATCTGAGGAGCAATCAAACCGCAAGTGCAATCCCACCATCCTGAAACATAACCTAGTAAAAACAAAACTGAGGCACTCATAACACATACTCCACAAATTAAACTTCACTCATATTATGTCCATTAAACTAAGGATACTCTCTTTCACTCACACTTAGTGTGAAAACTTTGACAGATGTATAAAAAAGTCATTGCATAACTATATACACTTATTGAATGCTATCCAATTTAAACTCAGCTATATTTCCTGCAAGTCTACTTGCATGTATTTCTTGTTAACATCTCACTGGCATAGTTAGGTTCTTAAGTTTTCACTTGTCCTTTTCCTCTGGACAAAGTGAGTCAATACCATTTTTTTTCTACCCAAACATTTTAAATATGCTTATATTGTATACTATGTTCCACTTAAGAGAAGTAATATCCCTAGGACTAGTATTAAAACTATGTAATATGTATCATACATTTGTGATTTCCATCAAAATGACTAGAAGAAGCTACAGGAAGACACCTGGATCAGTAGACGTCAGCAACTCAATATACAGCTGACATCCCATACTTAAACAAAACATTTTATAACTTAAAAAGGCAATGCCTACCTGTAATCTGTGAGCAGACCATCAGCAAACTTCCTCTGATCCTCACATGGGGTACCAATCTGTGGCAGAAACAAAATATAATCACCACTTCAGTTTACTTAATGAATTTATAAAGACATTTTTTCATCTGCTTGTAACAGCAGTGTTGCATAATTTAGGAAAAAGTCTGCCACAGTATTAGACAGCATTACAAAACGCATATGCAGCTAACAATTTATTGTTCTTTTTATAATAAAATTAGACCATTTTTTTTTCTCAAAGGTGACCACTTTTCCATCAGAAAGACATTTTGCTTTGCTCCTTTGGTACTGACTTGTGACCTACTGGTCATGAATGAAGCATAAAATTTAAACCTTACAATTCACCATGTTCTGACAACACTCGCAGTCATCTTTTCTTTTGGCTAGTTTGAACAAAACTAATCCTGTAGTTAGCCTATACTTCTTTTTATAAAGACGGCCTTATTTCCAGAAAAAGTTATATTGCATATTAATGAAAATACTCTACACTGCATGTTACTAGAAAAAAATACTCTAAATATATACCAACTTGTGCAATCTGAAATTATGCTTAAGACTATTTGTATAGCTTAATATAAAATGTATCTCTTATATTAATAACTTTGCCTATTGTACATTGCATACGAATGCACATTAAAGCTTCATTTTATTTGTACATATAGTAGTTATTATTGTACTGTATTATTCTTGCAGCTGTATTTCCAAAGGTAAAAAATTACACATTTTAACTGAAATATGCAGTGCACTGTAATGCACTTATACTCACATGCACAAATATGTGTACATTTGTGTACAGACTATATTTTTAGGCCCTTCACCATAAATCTGTGCTGCTGTACGCCATTACATTCATGTAAATTTTAAATATATCATCTTACATAACATGACCAGGATACTTGTTTGCATTATTTGGGCCAGTTTCATTAGAATACTACAATATGCAGTGCCCATTTGATTTTTTTTCCATAATATCGTATGTGTAACACTAAGTTGCATACGCTGCATCACAAACAACAAGAACTGAAGAACTTCCTGAATTTGATTCTAATATGTGAAGGTTTTCTTCAACGCAACACAACTTAAATAACTTAAATATTAGTGTTAACTCCTTTTTTTATTATGTCTCTGTCAACTTAATAGTACTCAATGCTAATAAAATTACTAACATTGAGGCTTTCCTGACCTTTGAACAGATACATATTTGCATACATGATTTCAGTATAATGAGAACACTTCATCTTACATGGGTTTAGTGTCTAGGAAATGGTCTGAACATCTGGCAATGGTATGGATATACATGTACTTATGCACAATCCCTTTACATTGTAACGAATTCTTTATGACAATAACCTCAAACTTCTAAACAGCACAACATCAGTAATCAAGTTCAAATAGCATATTATTACAACCACAGTACTCCTTTTATTTCTCCTGCTGACTGTAAAATATACAACAGCCAGTAGAAGTTCCTTGCTATCGAGTTTAACACAATCATCTTGAGTCTACAGGTTCCAGTTTTATTGACTTTATTATTTTAAATATAACCTCTGCCTGCTCCACAGTCAATGTTTCCCCCAGCAGGACTGACCATCAGCCTGCGCTATTATCCTTAAGAACCCAAGATGGAGACTTCATCAAACCTTATTGTACTCTAGGATTTCTCTATGGCCACCTTCCAAACATTCTTCTAACCACTAAACAAAAATTAAAAGATCACCTTGGGTACCCTGCAACAAAAGCAGCTGTTTCTAGTAATGATTTTAATCCCACTTTAAGTCCTTCAATGAAACATTTATACCAACCCATATAAGTATCGTTGCAAATTTAACAAACATTTCTTAAGGTGGAAGCCCAGTGTTAGTAAATAATATAATAAATAAAAAAAATAGAGACTAAGTTAATATCACTTTATTATAAAAACGATCTCAAATAGGTATGTAGAGTTCAGACATAAAATCAAATGTTGTAATGCCAAGTATGAAATAAATATTCTAACCAATTTCAAAGATAATCATAAGCCTTTCTTTAACTATGTTTGGTTTCTCAGAAATATAATTCGATATTGCACAGCTAGCCTCTAACAGAATAACCCACTTTAACTGAAGGGATATTGTTAATATACTTGTAAGTAAATATAGTTCCCACTATTTCACCTACATCCCTCTCATTACTCCACAGTTCCCACATTCCACAAGTGGATCACAGGAAGTACAAGGTGATGGAATCAAAAGATCATTTACACCTTGCCAATACCCACCATTCATGCTGTACCCCTGTTTCAAGATAGGCAAAACAGGTTAAATCCCAGAGTAAATTTATGAGCACTCATCCAGTCATCCAAGTTTGACCTCTGCAAAACCAAAACTGTTAGCTCTGTGAGTACAGACAATAAGTCAGTTTGTCTCTGAAAGAGTGAATGAAGCACTTGGCAATGGCCAGTTAGTACAAAGTGTGAGTCTGAATCAATAAAGCCTTTGACACTATACCGCAAGCTGAAAATACTGGAAAGCCCACCTACCTATATAGTATCTCCTGTGTCATGCAATGGACAGCAAAACTGGATCACTGAAAGAACCCCCACAATGAGGGATGGTGACACACTGTCCTCTGAAAAACTGTCACTAGTGGCTTCCCCAGAGCTTTGAATTTGGTTCTCTCCAGTTTGTAATATATGTTTCTAATGTTCAAGCTGGTGCCAGGGTCTATGGCTGACAAAATTTGTTGATGACTGTAAACTTAGCACTGTCATTAACACTCCAACAGCTATCCATAGTCTGCAAAATGGCCTAAACCACACTAGTAATTAAGTAGACATACAGGTGTAGTGTTAAACATATAATGCAAACTCTGCGGGGAAACAAAATACTCCTGCATCAAATACAGACATTATATCCCTCAGAAATGAAACTGTTAACAGACACATCTGTGAACTCTGAACTCTCATTTGATTACCATGTTTCAAGCATTATTTGAAAATCATTCAACCTGACTTAACAAATTACTAAGGTCATATCCTGTAGATCCAAGGAAATTACTGCTCCCTCTACAAATCTCTGAACATGCCCATAATAAAATACAATACCCTGTTTGTCAAGTTCCCAAACAAATACATCACTCAGCTTGAAAGATCACAGTGCATACTAACCACTAAACACTGGGAGATGAGCTCCTTATGTTATACAGCTTGATAAGAGCCATATTATATTACTCCATCTCCTATAAGCTTTTGTTACTGACCTATGAATGACCCAATTATGTTTAACCTGTTAGAACTCTGAAAACCTGAGAATACCAACAGCAATACACCTCCATCAATTGCATGGAGGATCTATAACCATAACTCAAGATAAAATAATCTATTTCACAATAGTTCTCTCTCCCGAAGGGTCCCCTTCCTTTGGATGAAGCTCACACTCTTCATCAAATAAAGTAGTCCCCTTGCTGTCTTTAATACTAAGCATGAGGAACAGATGGTGATCTGAAAATTTGCCCTGGGCTGTGTACTCATATAGGCAGAGTAAAGAAATAGTGGAATCTTCATTTGTTAGGCTATTACTATTATACCAGACAAATAACCAATGAACCTTGATGCAATATAAAATAAATGGCAATGATACAGCCTGTGCAATAAACTTCTATTTAATACTATCACTGTTACTAGCAGTGCAATCTTTAGCTAATGATTATTCTAATCATCTACCACCAATTCTGCAAAAATATTTTTCTGAACTTCCCTGAGTTTTCTTTAAAATCATCAAAACTGTTCCATCTTTTTATTTCATTGAATCTGTCCTTTCATGAGTGTACTCACATGAAATATGAATGCTCTGTTAAGATAATTAATTTTTTTTTTCAGTAGCAGTCAATAGATCAACATGATTCCACTTAAGGTTAGGTATATATTTTTATTTTGTTTATTAAAGATACTGGCTAAGGTGTCTATAGCATAGAAATGCAAAAAGTATACAGCCCCTATAGTCTGTCATTGAAGGCAGAAAGTGGACAAATGCAAGAAACCAAATGCAGAATCAGTTAATCTTAGAGTATGGCATGTAATATGCAGGAATTGGGTTGGATGGGTCACATTTTTGATACGGATAGTGCCCAATAGTACAAAGAAAGAAGTAATGGATGGCAGTGTGGCTAATCTAAAAAAAGTTCATTTTCAACATCAGAGATTTTGGATCTCAAGAATTGCTTCTGGGTTTGAGAGATACCAAGCGTGCATTTTACTAGTTAGCCAGTCATCTCAGATTGTATCCTCAGGAGGTGGAGGAATACATTTTCTCAGTGGAGAACAGGATGAAATCAGGAAATGAGTTTACCTGGGTACTAGGTTGAACCAGCATAGTGGAATCACCAGATTGTAGCATAGGATTAGCTAAACTTTCTGTAGCCTTTTAAGTATTCTTTTTCCTACTGGCTCTTTCTCCTGCACTTAAGTAGGTCAGCAAATAAACACCATTTGCATTGTAGTGCCTCACTCCATTTCTGTTTACCTGTTACTATTTATGCATTATTCACTTCACTTTCAGTTTTCAAGCTGTTCCTTCTCTAGTTATTCTCCTTGTTGTTCTCCTCCAAATTAAATTGCTGATATGCTGATACCTTAGTTCTGATTTTATGCTTTTGCTTTAAGTAATCATGTTGGGCCATCATTTGAGGGTGGGTTTGCACTAATAACCGTGGATGGCTAGAACAGCATAGATAAATGGTTGGGAGGCTTCAGTATGGGACTTTAGAGTATGAATTGAAATGTGTGTGGTATGTACAAATGCCCCAGGTAGAGACAGCAGTTTAGTTAAATGACTTGCTTAGATTCAAACCCTGTACCTTGGTTACAGGAGACAAGAGTCTTAATCTTCAACACCAATTGCTAAATCTTTTACAGCAACTCCCTAGCTTCCATAAACTTTTTTATAGTAAATCACTATAGATTTGTATTAGTTAGTCAAATGTCAGTCATTAGTTTTGCAGATTTTGTGTTTTACAACACACATACACATGCTGGTGCAAAATCTGTTCTGATAACTCTTTACATGATTTAGAAGAGTCTTTTTGTCTCCACTTTTGCAGAACATCTCTGATTTTACTTGGGGTTTATGCCCTGTCTTTGCGTAAGTCACTTAACTAGAAATTTGGGCTAAACTCCTCAATGCTCCCCTGGAGTGCAAGCCTTGTAACCAGTAGCTATGAACCAGAGTAGTTATAATGTAAAGGAAGGAAACTGATTGCAGTAAACAGGAACAAAACCGTGTGTGCCATGATTTTTGGATGTGGTCCTTGGTTTCCTTAATGTTGACAGTATGTTTTTTATATAGCTGTAAATAAATTGGACAGCATGAAGTCTAATGTTGATTTTTTAACAATAAAAACATTTTTAATTTTGCTTATTTTTTGCAGGCACACAGGTGTGAAATACACCATGTTTGGGCTACAACAGTGTGTCTAGCATTTAATGCAGATGAGTAATGTTGTAAGATGTTAAAGAGATGCTTCCTGTAATACATGACTTGATTCACTCTCCCTTCATTTGTCTTCTGTGTGACTCTGCCAAGTTACTTCACCAGACAGTACTCCTGGGCTGCTCTTGAAAAGGGACACATATCTAGTGAGCTGTCCCAGGTTGTCAGCAAATGTGTTGTACATCTGTCTTTTGAATTCCTGCACCCTTCACACAGACCTTATTTGGTACATCACTATATACTATGAGTATAAATTCCAGCAGTTATCTTGTAGTTTAAGTGGTTTACAGATTCATTTTCATTAGATATCAGTTTTCAAAGGATTGAAGTATACTGTTCTCATGCTAAGTCTGTTATCAATGTTTAGAAAAGTCAGTGTTATCTGTAAAAATTTATGTAGTTATAAAACAAATCCAAATCTGCATAATAATTGTAAAAGTAAATAAGACAATAGTATGTACCCTGACAAGTCTGAACATTACTTATGGTAATTGAGGAGAGACAACCAATAATGGGATATTGCTACAGTTGCTGAGGGCCTGATTCATTACCTAGCAAAACTGCCCCATTTGTCAACAATCCGGTTCTGACTCTGGAGGTGTATGCTACAATAATACATCCTTATTACCATTCAATGTAGGTCATACCTGTAATGAGTGAACCTATCGTTATTTGTCAGCTAGCCATCTCCTTTTGCATAGCTGATTCAGTTCAGGTGATATCACCAACTCACCTTTTTTTTAATGCAATTTATTCTTCAAGGGAAGCAAGCACTGCATTTGTAGGTTAAGCACAGAAATGCAAAGTTCTTTTCATTAGTAATAGTTCTCTTTAATGTAGAATTATTCAGATGGCTTGTACTTCTGCAGGGAGTGTGCGTACTGACTTAGCATACCTTGTCAGGTGGTTATTTCTTATGCCCTCACTAATCAACACTAATGATAAAGTACATGTAATTTACATAACAATTAGGGGGTAAGGGGCTCTCTGCAGATGAAAGTACCATATGCTGCTATCTGGTTATTTTCAAACAGTCTTTAATCTGGCTTTGAGATGCTGGTCTGTGTGTGTGTGTGTGTGTGTGTGTGTGTGTGTGTGTGTGTGTGTGTGTGTGTGTGTGTGGTGATTTTTGGACATCATTATTATTATTGCTTCTTTTGACACAGATACCAGAGAAGGATATACTCAACAATATAGAGATAACTGCTGGTTTGGCAGATGTCTGTAGATAAAAATGACTAACCCTGATAAGCTGACAAAGTGAAGTGGAATCACCAGATTGTACCATAAGTATAGATAAACTTTCGTTGATGTGTAATCGATTTAGAGGCCATAATTGTTGAGTACAGATATCCGTCTATTATAATAGCAGTGTGAGTGGACTTTTGTGGTTAAAATGTTCTAAAATGAGTATATTTTTCATTATTGGTTCATACATTTTGTTTCACTGCTTACTGGTACAATGTTCAACACTACAAATATAATTTAAAACAATCAGGAAGTTTAAATGAGGAACACTCACATTCATGCGTGGTTCAGAAATGTATAGAGGGGGCCTGTGGTTTCAAAACATACCAGGGCCAAGGTACACTTAATCCACCACTGCCCAGATGTATTTTTAATGAATAAGAGTTTCAATGCATTTTCGATGAATGTGAGCTTCAAGGAAAGAGAAGTTTATTGTTGCTCATGCTAAGTCTGCTTTCAACAGAAATTTACTCTTGCTAAAGCTAGGTCCATTTTCAATGAGCAACTGTTTTGCTTAGCAAATGGCCAGTGTTTGTGCTATAAAATTTGAAAGAAAAGTTTTAAATTAAATTGAATACACATCTCTAACCACTGTAAAAGAAGAAAATTGTTTGTGCACCAACAGGTTTGGACAGTGTGTATGACAACTGGGGAGAGAAAGACAAATAATGGGGCACTGGTCCATTACCATGGCTAAGGCACCATTTCACCATAATCCTGCTCTGGTTATGGGAGCCTTTACGGGAGTAGATGTGAAGGTATAAAGACAGGCAACTGTGAGGAAGGGGGAATGTCAAGAGAGACAAGCCTATTAGATGTACCCTGAGCAAGTCAGTCAGGAATTTCTCGTTCCCCATTTGCAATGGTAACTGGGTATGAGGGATCAGTGAGGAGTTTTTCCCTCCCTATTTACAATGGTAACTGAGTATGAGACATGGGTATAATCCATGCCCCTCCTATTAAATATAGAATGCGGCATCTTAAACTTATATAAGGGTTTCTTTACTGCTGGGGTTGCCAATATGTATTTTTTTCTTTTCTCTTCTTCGCTTCTCTTTTCCAGTTTTCCCCTTTCTGGCTATATTCTGAAGATTTAATCACAGAATAGAGGCACCCTCAATATGGACACTGTAGCAGTGACCAGTAAGGTAATGTATATGTGTGAGATTCCACAGATCTGGAAATTATATGGAAGGGTGAGGTGTTAGTTTGTGAGAATTTAAAAAAATGAATACATGTTAGAAAGTAGAATGTGATACATTAATTAGGCTAGATGACATTTTTAAATGCTAATTTAGGAACTGAATTTTATTTGCTATGGGGTAATACCATCAGAAAGTTGCATGTGGTTATACAGAGAATACATGGATGGTAACAGGCCAGTAGAAAAGTCCCATTGTAGTTAAGTGATTATAACAAGCACAGTGCATACAGCTACTTAAACACAGATCTATTATTTGTTTACTAATAATGTATTCATATGAGATCGTTTGCAGATAATACTGTTCTTGAAAGATTTCAATATGTATATGGCCCAAAACGTAGAACACCTGGCTGTCTGTCCACATTGCAAAGAAATAAAATTCAGATTTTACTTTACAGATATACATTTTTTACTACTACTATCTATATAGAGGGCCTCTGGAATATCTCCCTCACTCATGTGAATCTAGAGTCCCACAATGACCTTCATATTTTAAAGAGAACATCCTTCCCGATCTACAATTTGATTGTATCTACTTAAAACCTGTGCCTGTATCCCACATATCCTGAACCCTCTGCATTCCTGCCTACGTTTGGAATTTACATTGCATACTCCTTCTCCTCTCAAAGTAAAACTCCTCCATTCCTCCATTCTTTTTTTTATTTCTGTAATATTTCTAATAAAAGCACCCTTTGCAGAATATCCTGTCTAACTGAATATGGTGTTTTAGGCATAACCTCACCACTGATATGTGTAGCATGTGTAAGAAAATCAGACACATGATAAACTTTTGCTGTGATTGTGGCTGGTGTTAGATGAGTGCTGCATTTTTTACGTCATTTTAACTCATTTACTCCAATGGAGCTCAAGAAGTTTGTGCTGTAATTTCCAATGGGCGGAGCCTAAGCCTTTTGACAGAATCAAATTATGTCCTCGCATTTCAAACAAATGTTCATATTTCTGGAACCATAGGCATTATGAAAGAATTCTAAATGACAAACTCTTCAGCACAAACTATATTTATAGCAGTAATATACTTTAGATTCTAGCTCTTAAACTGAATATTATAAGTCACAGTAAACACAGTATCTATTACATTTGTAATATTTCATAAACAACTTACAATATCTCAGCAACCCCTCAAGTTATATGCATACTGTCAGCAGCATTTTATTCATCTAACTGAGAGCTTTCATGTGAGGCTAAGGAGTTCTGTCTGTGTTACTTGGTTGTTTAGATATTTAGAAAAATGTGCAAATTATATCTATATAAATTAATATTAAAAAAAAACAACAATTAATATATGTTTACCTGCACTAGACAAATATTAATGCAGTCGAGTTTGCTATTATGTAAGCTTTATGTTAATGTCTTTTAAAACCTTTTCATAGCATGGTTTGGAATTACTGATACAAATATGAACAAGCAATATGTGACGTCCAGAGGCGTCAGCAGGAGTTAACTGCAGATGCAACTGGAGGCATCACTCAGATGTAATAAGTTAAAACACCTATAGCTTTTACATGCTGCTGAAGTCTAAGCCGTTATTGTACTAAACATCATCTCTGTAAATCTTCCATGTAATATATGCTACATCTACAGAGATGAAACCAATGTAATACATGAGTGATAGAATATCTTTTACTGGACAAATACAGACTTTTGATTATAGCCCACTCTGGCATGTGGACTACTAAACCCTTTTGTCATCAGATAAGAACAAAACCTTTATTATAATGCATACATTGATTGAAAACCCACTTGTTCACCAGAAGGAAAATAAGTAGAAGGACAAATGGAAGACATAGCTTTTATCCCGTTGGATAGAAATCTCACTGGATTCCCTGGCCCAGGTGTGTGTGTGTGTGTGTGTGTGTGTGTGTGTGTGTGTGTGTGTGTGTGTGTGTGCGTGTGTGTGCGTGTGTGTGTGTGTGTGTGTGTGTGTGTACACTTGAGTCAGTGTTAATCTAATTGATAGCACAACTAAAACTAGTTCAATAATCCAGCAAGGTTCTTAATGGGAACATATCTCACGGCATACAGGAGCATGGAGGATAAATTACAAACTAGATGAAGAAAGCAAAAAAACAGTGAAGTATTACTCTGTCCTATCATGAGATTTACATAATAGAGATGAATTTATCATGAGAGCCTGTGTGGCTAAGATAGTCCTCATCTGGAACTAGCCAGTTCAGGCCCTTACCCAGAGAACTTTGTCAGTCAGTGTGGGGTGCATATTCTTACCCACCCTGTTTCATCTTTTCTCTTGAACGTCCAACATGAAAAAGTGAAATACCTTGTGTTAGCCTAAATAAATAACATCAAGACATCACCTTTTGTGCA
Source organism: Protopterus annectens (assembly GCF_019279795.1). NCBI lineage: Eukaryota > Metazoa > Chordata > Ceratodontiformes > Protopteridae > Protopterus > Protopterus annectens. The sequence goes on along the minus strand of NC_056745.1, from coordinate 394,353,544 downwards.
GTTCTGTAATGACACTGTTGTACTACCAGTTCAAACTTATATGAAACTGATTTCTCACCAGGAATCTGTGCTATTAAGTTAAGATCATTCATAGCATTACTACCACAGCTGTCATTTGTACTACTGCTCAGAACTGGCAGTTTTTTGGTTGCGTGTTTTGAGTCACAGTTACCTACCCAATATATAGTCATGCGTCTGATTTAACTGTACGAGTCACATTAGTACATATGTAAAATTCAGACTCCTTTGCTATAATATGCCCCAGGGAACCACACTTACTTTGAAAATATGCCTAAATGTATCTGTTGATGCATTTAAATTCAAATGTTTTTCTTAGACAATTTGATAACATGAAAACTGCTAAGTTCCTGAAAATAATTAATGCCTGGGGTTCTATTTGCCACCTCATATAATAAAGAAATGAAATCTTACTACAGTATTCTTTGGAATTATTTTTGTATACAGCAGTTTCTTTCATATTCTTTTATATTATCTGCTTTATTCTGGCTCCTAGTCTCTTTTAATCCATATTTCTGACACCTAGGAAATTGCATCTTTCTCTTTGTTCTTCAGGTATGTTTACACAATTTGCATAACTACTAACAAAAGTATTTAAACAGCTTAAAATAACTGTATTTTTATTTATTTAATTTGCATGGTATAATTTACACCTCAGATCAATGACACTAATATCTGATCAAGAACGCTACTGATAGCATCTTTCAAGGTGCTGCATTTTTACATTACCCTGCAGAGGCTTATATATATATATTCAAGTCATATTTTTTGCTTATGAGCTTTAAAAAATAATGGAGAAAATTTAGACCAGCTCAACGTGTGTACCTTGACTGAAGCTATCTTATACTTGTAGCACATACTGTGCAAATTAGGTTCATGTTTATTCATAACAGCCATAGGCCGGGAATTCTTTCTTTTCTTATAAAGCAGCCAGACAGTCTGATGGACAGTAATGCAAATGAACATGCTTGGCTCTGAATTTTAATTGTACTGCTGCTCAGCACACCAAAGCCTATAACAAATAGTGGTAATAGACGCTCTCAGTACTGACATTTGCCAGAAGTCACGTCTCTGCTTACCCTGGCTTTAACAGCTTTATGTAAGACCCTTGCTATACCAGATGATGAATATTGATTTTGTTTGAAAATGTAAAGTGCATAGGATATAAGCATTTAAATACTGTAATATTTACTGTCTGATTTATTGATTGATTGTTGATCAACACCAGTTTTGAGATCTACTAAAAACCACACAAATGGGATACAAATCCTACTAATGGAAATATTTTTTTCAAAAGTAATAGAAGATTAATGAAGATGTCTAAAAGTATTCCACATATGAGAGGAAATTAATCTTTTTTTATCTAGCTTCTTTATTTCTTGTCAATCAACACTATTTTGAAATCTAGAAAACTCTTGACAGCATAAAGTGGCTCAATTTCAGTGACTTCAATTATATCTCAAGATTAAAATAAGATTAGTGAAGCTCTGTAAAAGCAGTCTACAGATAATGACACAGGCACCTATATCAAAATTTTGTTACAGCCTATTCCTTGTTTTACATAACACAATTGTTCTGAGAGGTGAATCACTAAAATACGGGAAGGCACTTAGAATACAATATTGACAGGTTACATAGATTGGTGCCAATTACAGAATAACATGTAGTGATTTCTACAGTGTGGCTTTGCTTTTTTAAGAATTTATTCTCTTTTTTTCTATTTCATTATTTGTAATGTATGTATGTATTTATTTATTTATTTATTTATAAGTAGGCAGATAAGTTAATATAGGTTCATTTTCAGCCAAAACATTGTTACAGCCTACTAGAAAATAAATATTGTACCACTGCATAGAACATTTTTGAAGAGTTTCTGGTGTTATACAATATAATAAGCAGAATTGTATCTAACTAGGCTGTTGCCAATAAGTAATTTGCCGACTTGAATGCTTCAGTGGGAAACAATTGCTCATATCAAGATGAGAAGTAAAAGTTAATATTATTAAATACTAATTAATGCATACAATTTCAGGAAGTAAAAGTTCAAACAAGGTGAACTTGATAAACAATGCTAATTTGTAAATTTTTTATCATTAAAACATCATATCTGCTGGAATTTTTGAAATTGTTATATAACTAGCAAGTTAAATACCCCCTTAAAAAGAAACAGAAAGCTTGGTCGCTTAAAAAAAAAATAAATAAATAAAACATGCTAGCAACTTTTCCTTTAATGTAATGGTCCAGAAATAGTCCTTACTAGTCCTTTGTGTTTTTATGATTCACTGTGGTAAAGAAGTTGAATCAGACATTACTGAACTTGTCTTTCATCTTTCTCCTCTCACCTTTAGCATTGCCCCTTTCCTCTAGGTATGTATGTTTTTACTACATACACTGTGGCAGTGTTAATGAATTATGTTTACCTTTACAGGCATCTTCAATAAGAAGCCACTATTTCACACCTGCACACCACAATTCCTTCAAAAAGGTACGTATTCTATATTCTTATGGATTAGTTAGCAATGCAATCGTTAACCATTAAAAATTCTATATTTTTAAAATAACTTGAAGGAATTATGATGGATACCAGTATATAAACATACATTTTATATAAAGCAATCTTGTTTCATAGTTATAAAAGACGTTAGTCCTCATCAGATAACTTACTTAAAATGTCTTTGCTTACACAGGGGTGCATTTCAATCACAAAAGCCACTGCTGTTTACAAGTTTCAATGCACAGGAGGCATTTGATTGTAGACAATGGATATTTTTTATTTCAAATGTTACATTTTTTGGATTTTCTCATTCTTGTGTAAGAATGGTGTCGAGCATCCATATAAGCTCAGTAGACAAATAGACTTTCCTCTCTAAGAATGCTTGAAAGAGACATTAGGCATTGTTGTCTCTTTTCCCAACTTCTCTTTCCATTTTATATGGCACCATTTTGCAATAAGACTATAGTGTTCTTCTTTAGATGGTTAATGGCTTTTATATGCAGATGACCTCTTAGTATATCTGGGTGGATGACCTACTGGCATATTTGGACAGTTCTTAGAATGCTTTGCCTCTTTTACTTCAGGAGTAAAGCGACATTTGGTACAGTATCTGGATACTGAGTTGACAGCGATAAGAAAGAACAATAAAATTAAATAATGAACACTCAGCTCCCTTGGTAGCTGCTTACCTCTTATTTTGATATCCCTGATCAAATTATCTATATGTTTCTTTCATTTCAGAGTTCCAGTGATTGCTATATTATGCCTATATGTCTCAAAATTGTCCAGAAAGTAAACGCCTTCTACAATGGGAGTACAGATGGAAATAACTTTGTTTAGATTTTCAATTGCATAGACAAGCGGGTTCATGGTATGTGATGCATTAAATCTATATGCTTTTCTCGGTGTTTCAGCCTCCCCTTCAAGGGACTTTTGGTTTCAGATCTGGAAGTATATACTTGGCTTTCACCGAGCTGGAGAGAAATCTAGGCTACAATGGCAAGTGCTTTCCCTGCCTTTGTCATGGGTGGAGGGGGGACAACTAGGTGTACATAATATTGAGAAGTATGCCAAAGCAGCTATCCTCTATAATTTGCAAGACATTTTAGTCAATCAATATACTGCCTGTTGGAGAAATATATTCATGTTTAAGCCTGGGGCCTCCCTATATTTTATAATAAACTTTTAGTAAAGTAAGAATGGTTACATCTTTGATTTCATCTAGAATGATTGCAGCTTTGATTTCTACCACCAGTCAGGCCTTTTCTTGCACAGGTACATCTAACAGGAAATCTGACAGTGTCCAGGTAATTAAGGAAAGGCACACAATCAATATGCAGTGCACCTGCCCTAGATCCTTACAGCTGCCTGCACATGATGTACCTGCTTGACTTCTTAACATTTCCCTTGCACTATGTCCTGCACATGATGAAACTTTCTATGATCATTACAAGGCTTGAGTACTGCATATATAATTAAACTGCTTACACAGGTTGCATATGTGCTTGGAAGAGTTCTCTAGATGGCTTGCATATTATGTATATCCCTCAGTTCCACTCTCAGACAGAACTACCAGTGACTCCATTAATGACATCCTTCTTGTGATCCTGTATTTATTATTTTATTTACTTACTGACATTTGTATACTGGGAATGTTTGACTGGGTAATACATATCCATTTGTGGAAACCTGGATAAACAATGCACAGATTATACTTAACCCTACCAAAACAAAACTCATGGTCTTCTATCCAACTAGAGCTGCAGACACCCACCCACCATTCAGTATCTCATCATTAAACCATACAATTATTTTTCCAGTTTCCAAACAAAATTACTTGGAGTGGTCATTGGCCATACTATAAAATACGGCATACACGTATCACAGACCATAAAAAAAGTTCACGAAACAGTAGGAACCCTGTACAAAAATTGACACTTTCTAAATAAATCTTCAAAGGCCACTATAGCAAAAACCCATCTTATCTCTACACTACTATACACCTCACAAATTCTTACAAAAATTAAGAAATCTGACCTAGCAAAACTTGAAACATGCTATAATAAAATCACAATTACCAGTGGGAGTGGGAAGCACTGAGCGGCCTTTTTGTCCGATTTGGTGAAGTTTCAGCCAGAAACTAGTAGTCCATTGGTCGTTTTGGGCCAGTTCCTAGCTCCTTTCAGCCCCCTGCTATAAAACACGCTAAACACACGTTTTCCAGCTTGTACCAACTCAGCACAGATCCTCGTGGTGGCCTGCAGAGTGATCCAAGCAGCAGAGAGCTAAAAGAGTGACTTTCTACCAGATATAAGTATTTTTGTGGCTTTCCCACTGTTATTAAGCTAGCGACTGCATTTTGCCTGTTTTACTGCTACTTTAAGTGATTTCTGCATTTTACACTGTTTATTGCACTTTAAGTTACTAATTGTTGCAAATTGTTTCTGTAGGCTACACATTAAAGTGCGCTAGCCGATTTACAGCATTTATAGCATTTACTGTCTGTATTTTTCCTTGTCTCAGTAATAAAACAAAAATCTCTTGTTTTCCTGCCTTACTGAACTAGAGTAGTCAAGTTTCAGAGTTGCTGATCCCTGGGCTTTGTTTTTAGTTCCTGTTACTGATCCATTGCCTTATTAGGGAGGAGGGAAGTTTCTTTGCTTACCAGTGGGAGTGGGAAGCACTGAGCAGCCTTTCTGTCCGATTTGGTGAAGTTTCAGCCGAAACTAGTAGTCCATTGGTCGTTTGGGCCAATTCTAGCTCCTTTCAGCCCCTGCTATAAAACACGCTAAACACGCTTTCCAGCTTGTACCAACTCAGCACAGATCCTCGTGGTGGCCTGCAGAGTGATCCAAGCAGCAGAGAGCTAAAAGAGTGACTTTCTACCAGATATAAGTATTTTGTGGCTTTCCCACTGTTATTAAGCTAGCGACTGCATTTCCTGTTTTACTGCTACTTTAAGTGATTTCTGCATTTTACACTGTTTATTGCACTTTAAGTTACTAATTGTTGCAAATTGTTTCTGTAGGCTACACACTAAAGTGCGCTAGCCGATTTACAGCATTTATAGCATTTACTGTCTGTTTTTTTTCCTTGTCTCTGTAATAAAACAAAAAATCTCTTGTTTTCCGCCTTACTGAACTAGAGTAGTCCAGTTTCAGAGTTGCTGATCCCTGGGCTTTGTTTTTAGTTCCTGTTACTGATCCATTGCCTTATTAGGGAGGAGGGAAGTTTCTTTGCTTACCAGTGGGAGTGGGAAGCACTGAGCAGCCTTTCTGTCCGATTTGGTGAAGTTTCAGCCGAAACTAGTAGTCCATTGGTCATTTTGGGCCAATTCCTAGCTCCTTTCAGCCCCTGCTATAAAACACGCTAAACACGCGTTTTCCAGCTTGTACCAACTCAGCACAGATCCTCGTGGTGGCCTGCAGAGTGATCCAAGCAGCAGAGAGCTAAAAGAGTGACTTTCTACCAGATATAAGTATTTTTGTGGCTTTCCCACTGTTATTAAGCTAGCGACTGCATTTCGCCTGTTTTACTGCTACTTTAAGTGATTTCTGCATTTTACACTTTTATTGCACTTTAAGTTACTAATTGTTGCAAATTGTTTCTGTAGGCTACACACTAAAGTGCTTAGCCGATTTACAGCATTTATAGCATTTACTGTCTGTTTTTTTTGTCTCTGTAATAAAAAAAAAATCTCTTGTTTTCCGCCTTACTGAACTAGAGTAGTCCAGTTTCAGAGTTGCTGATCCCTGGGCTTTGTTTTTAGTTCCTGTTACTGATCCATTGCCTTGGGAGGAGGAAGTTTCTTTGCTTACCAGTGGGAGTGGGAAGCACTGAGCAGCCTTTCTGTCCGATTTGGTGAAGTTTCAGCCAGAAACTAGTAGTCCATTGGTCGCTTTGGGCCAATTCCTAGCTCCTTTCAGCCCCTGCTATAAAACACGCTAAACACGTTTTCCAGCTTGTACCAACTCAGCACAGATCCTCGTGGTGGCCTGCAGAGTGATCCAAGCAGCAGAGAGCTAAAAGAGTGACTTTCTACCAGATATAAGTATTTTTGTGGCTTTCCCACTGTTATTTAAGCTAGCGACTGCATTTCGCCTGTTTTACTGCTACTTTAAGTGATTTCTGCATTTTACACTGTTTATTGCACTTTAAGTTACTAATTGTTGCAAATTGTTTCTGTAGGCTACACACTAAAGTGCGCTAGCCGATTTACAGCATTTATAGCATTTACTGTCTGTTTTTTTCCTTGTCTCTGTAATAAAACAAAAAATCTCTTGTTTTCCTGCCTTACTGAACTAGAGTAGTCCAGTTTCAGAGTTGCTGATCCCTGGGCTTTGTTTTTAGTTCCTGTTACTGATTCATTGCCTTATTAGTGAGGAGGGAAGTTTCTTTGCTTACCAGTGGGAGTGGGAAGCACTGAGCAGCCTTTCTGTCCGATTTGGTGAAGTTTCAGCCAGAAACTAGTAGTCCATTGGTTGTTTTGGGCCAATTCCTAGCTCCTTTCAGCCCCTGCTATAAAACACGCTAAACACGTTTTCCAGCTTGTACCAACTCAGCACAGATCCTCGTGGTGGCCTGCAGAGTGATCCAAGCAGCAGAGAGCTAAAAGAGTGACTTTCTACCAGATATAAGTATTTTTGTGGCTTTCCCACTGTTATTTAAGCTAGCAACTGCATTTCGCCTGTTTTATTGCTACTTTAAGTGATTTCTGCATTTTACACTGTTTATTGCACTTTAAGTTACTAATTGTTGCAAATTGTTTCTGTAGGCTACACACTAAAGTGCGCTAGCCGATTTACAGCAATTACTGTCTGTTTTTCCTTGTCTCTGTAATAAAACAAAAAATCTCTTGTTTTCCGCCTTACTGAACTAGAGTAGTCCAGTTTCAGAGTTGCTGATCCCTGGGCTTTGTTTTTAGTTCCTGTTACTGATCCATTGCCTTATTAGGAAGGAGGGAAGTTTCTTTGCTTACCAGTGGGAGTGGGAAGCACTGAGCGCCTTTTGTCTGATTTGGTGAAGTTTCAGCCAGAAACTAGTAGTCCATTGGTCGCTTTGGGCCAATTCCTAGCTCCCTTCAGCCCCTGCTATAAAACACGCTTAAACGATTTAGCTGGAGTTACCACTGTTGCACACAAGAGCAGCGGTTAAACAAGGTTAAACTATTTGGGCCATCTAAATTCCACTCTTCCAATTTTCCCTTAAAACTACCTTCCTCGAGCTGTACTGCTGATCTAACCAGCATATCCTATAACTGAAAAGTTCATCTCTACTTGATTCCCAAGTAGACTATTCTCTATCTGTAAAGCCTAGCACTTACTCCTACAGTACTTGCACCTTGATAAAGCACTCTTATTATAGATAGTACCCCACCAGCCTAAAACCCACTTCCCGGAGTCCTTTGAAAGTCTCTTTATCTACTACTTCTAGTATGTCGAGGGATCAGTTGCTAGTGTCCTCTCCAGCTCAACTGGTGAACCTGGGAATATTGAGGCAATGTTACAACTGCCTCATGTACACAGACAATCCTCTCCTTCTCCCACAAAACACAAATACATGCGAGAGATGCAACTATACGGCCAAACTGGAGGCTGAGCTCTCTCAACATAGGACTGGCAAGACCAGACAGGAGGAGAAGGTAACCACACACAATACATACCCAGTCACACATGGTACCATCACAACTTCAAATCATACACATACTCACACAAAGACATACTCGGAGGCTCTGATCAAAATTTACCAAAACAGCAGAGGCCACCAAAGCAGACACCCAAACAACTACCACCTCACGACCCAACACATGCAACACATAGACCACACAGTCAGAGTGTCAAACAGTCACAGCCCCTAAGGCCAAACAAAATGCCAGACACACTTGTCATTGGTGATTCCATAGTCAGACACACTGACGTCCCGCTCACCAGACTGAGTAAAGAGAAGGTCACAGTAAGCTGCCTGTCAGGCGCTAGAATCCGCCACATAACGCAAGCACTCAGGTCTCTCAACAGCAGGTACAAGTACGACTCAGTCATTGTCCACGCTGGTGTCAACGACCTGAGACGTACCTCCTTGGACTACATGAAAAGGGACATCGAGGAGCTCTCTGATTATGTAGCCCAGGCAGGTATGACCCTGACCTTGAGCAGTATCCTACCTTCACCTAGAATGATGCCACAATACAGTGATAAGATGATCAGCTTTAATAATTGGCTTAAATTCTGGTGTCATTCAAAGGGGATCCAATGTCTGTTTGCCTGGGATGACATGCTGGACAAGCCACGCTGTTCATAAGGGACGGCTTGCACCTGTCACCCTGGGCTTCCGGATATTGGCAAAGGCTCTTGCCACCCCATAGTGCCTTTTTAGGCAAGGCTCAAATTCTAAACCTACCACCCTAGAACACCAAAAGGAAAAAAACTAAGGGTAATGCTGCTCAATGCCAGAAGTCTCAATCTCAAGATGCACGAGGCCCTTCTCAATATGGAGAACATTGATGTCTGTGCTGTGACAGAAACCTGGTTCAAGGCTCCTGAGAGCACCCCAGCACTAACAGGTTTCACCTCATATCATACTTCCCGCCCCAAAATCCGGACAACACCAAGAAGGGGGGGGGGGTGTCCATATTCATAAAGGACACCCACACCTCAAGGTTGGTGGCAACGCATGATGCATCGGAGACCATCCAGGTGCAATTAACCATAGGCAAGACTGCTCTGCAATTTGTAGCATGTTACAGGCCACCCTCTCAAACTCAGGAACCTCACATGGCCTTCCTGAAAACATTGGAGGGGATAAATGTATCTCCAAACACCATCATACTAGGTGACTTTAACTACCCTAATATAGACTGGGAACACTACTCAAGCCCGAACACTCTAACCCAAAGATTCCTGGAGTTCATAAACTCAAATGCCATGGAACAACTAGTCGCCATCCCCACAAGAGGAGAAAACATACTTGATCTCATCATCACGAACATGGGATCAAAATGTTCAACACCGAAGTATACCCCTCACTGGTGAGATCAGATCATAAACTAATCTCGCTGGAGGTCCTCATCCCGCCCCACCTGAAACAAAAAAGACCACAGTGAAAAACTTCTCAAAAGCCGATTTCACACTTCTAAAACTAGTGTGGTCTCCTTTAAGGCCCCTGAGCCAGTGGTAAACATTACTCAAACCGCTGAATCACTTACAAATGCCTTCTACCAGCACCTACAGGACTGCATGGATCAGGCAATCCCAAACAAAACTAAGACTCTCTGTACCAAAGGCAAGCGTCCTGTCTGGTGGACCCCAGCCATAAACAAGCTCTACAACAAAAGGAGGAAGCTACTACAAGATAGAGCAAAATCCTTGAAAGGTAAGACACCTTTGATCATTATAAGTAAAAAACTAAGAGCTCTCATAAAATCAACCAAGGCAAATTTTGAGAGAAAAATCGCCAAGGACTCTAAAGAGAATCATAAGGCCTTCTTTAGCTATGTTAGAAACCTAGGAGGAAACTCCCAGATATGCTCAGAATTAGTTCAAAATGATGTGAAAATTACTGAACCTACACACATTGCCAACATACTGGCTGACAGGTTCAGTGCAAACTTCTCGCCCCCGTCCCGGGGAAAAGGAGAGAAATCTATTCCAGAGGAAAGTAGCCCCCAAACATCTCCAACGTGAGAACTGCCCTCACTAAGGCAAAAACACAGCATCCATGGGACCGGATGGTGTCCCCGGCTGTGTGCTTCATGAACTCAATGAGGAATTAAACCCACAGTTAGGACAGCTGTTTAATCTTAGCCTCACCTCAGGATATGACTCCAAGGAGTGGCGCACGGCGACTGTGGTCCCACTTCATAAGGGCGGTGCCTCCACAGACCCTGAAATTACCGCCCCATTAGGTTGACAAGCCTTATCTGCAAAGCCATGGAGAGGATCATAATGGAACTCATAAATAAAGACATAGGGAACTTGCAGACTTTGGATCCAACTCAGTTTGGCTTTGTCAAAGGCAGATCCTGCCTCTTAAACTTGGTTGACTTTTTCGAGACAGTCACCAAGGCCATTGATGAGGGAAAGGCAGTCCATACAGCCTACCTCGACCTGGCAAAGGCCTTGACACAATACCCCACTCAGGTATCATCGAAAAACTCATCAGCTTGAATGTAAACCCATACATCACAAGATGGGTTGCAAACTGGCTAAGTGACAGAACCCACAGGGTCAGAGTTGCTGGAGCCATGTCAGACTCAAAGCCTGTCACAAGTGGTGTCCCACAGGGCTCAGTCCTGGGTCCACTCTTGTTCGGCATCTACTTTTCTGAAGTACAAGCAAACACAGGAGGGTTATGGCTGACAAAGTTTGCAGATGACTGCAAACTGGGCCATAGTCGAAAACACATCTGACACAGATATCCTCCAGAAGGGCCTCACAAAATGGATAACTGGTGCCAGAGCCATGGCCTGAAGTTAAACGCCAAGAGATGCGGAGTCATACCCTTTGGGAAAAACAAGGCTACGCCTAGCCACCATATAGGTGGCAATCCACTGAGCACAGAAAAGTCATCAGAGATCTGGGGACCCAGGTTGACAGTAGCCTTCGCTTGACACTCATGTTGCTAAAGTAGTTAGGAAAACCTTCTATATCACCCACCTGATCATGAAGGGATTCACATCTAGATCAAGGGAGGTCATCGTCCCCTGTACTCATCACTTATTAGACCTATGATTGAGTACACTGCCCCGCCCGGAATGTATCCGACCAGCCACCCGCTGCACCTTGAAAGGCCCCAAAAGTTCCTCACCAAAAGGATAAAGGGTCTCAAAATATGTCTTATGCTGCCCGACTGAAAGAACTACAGCTCTATTCAGTCTCATACCGCTTGCTCAGAGGTGACCTGTGCCTGACATATAAGGCCATGTCAAACCCAGATTTGATGAATATGCTTCACCTCAAAAATCTAGATCCCTCAGAACCACAAGGGCGGAGACTTAAACCTTGACACGGTTATAAATAGAACGTGCTGGAGGGACAGATTCATCACCCAGAGACTCCTATGCTGTGGAACAAAATCCTACATGTGAGGCAGAGCACCTCTCTGGTCTTGTTCAAGAGGAATCTTGACCAATGGATGGGAGATTGCAGATATACCCCAGGGATTACTTCAGCGTCACTGCTTGACAGAGGCACAGCAAAATGATAGGCATAGTTTTTATTCAAACTAAAGGGGTGGCGAAAGCCACATAACTATGGGCTAGGCTTATAAATGCCCTTGGGCAGATAGCCTAGTATGAACCTATGAACCTATGAACCTATGAACCTATGAACAAGTTTGCCACAGTAACACATTTCAGACCCCATGATTGTTTAGTTTTAAAACAACTATCCTGACTCGAACTACCAAATCTACTTGCTTATAATCAACTCACCTTAGCCCATTGGATACTAAATCAGCCAGAAAAAATACCAGTCCTTAAAAATCTACTAATACACTACTCCAATAAAAGGGTATTGTGTTCCAGTAACAAATTCTTCCTGAATATATCCAAACGTAACAATGCAGCTGGAGTTTCCCTTTACTCCAGCTGCATAGCCAAAACTTTGAGTATTTTTTATTTTTTTATTTTTGGTAGGGGAAAGAGTATTTAAAGTATTCATGAATACATTGTTGAATTTGTCGATTGCTTTATCTAGGGGTTGGGTTTTGAGTGGAGACGAGTTGATGGATTTTAATAGATTTTTGAGTGTATCAGGATGAAAGAAAGATTTCAGGTAGTTCTGTGTTGATGTTTAGCTGGTGGGTGATTTCTCTATTGGTGAATATAGGGTGATGGGCACTAGGAGAATAGGGTAGTACCCCTGAGATAGTATATTTGCTGGGTCAGAGACAAGTATCCAGTCAAGGATAACATTTTTATGATTCACTTTGTTGAGTCAAGTAGGGGAAGAGATCAGCTTTTTGAACCCATACAAGTTAAAACTAGTAGCTGTGATGCTAGATGTCACGTATAACCAGTCAATGTTAATGTTCCCTAAGATAATGATTTCAACAGTAATACTTATAGTTATCCAGCAAAGAATTTCTTCTAATAGGCTAATACTATTATCTGATGGTATGATGGTATGTAGAAGTAGAATATACAAAACTTGTTATGTTTATTAACATTGAAAAACAAGATAATAAGTTTTGCATTTTAGAAGATTAGTATGTTAGTTTTGAGGGGTGAGAAACTTAGAAGGCGGTTATTGCATACAGTTGCAATGTCCCCCCTTTTTGGTGCAGTCTGTTATATCAACTTATACTGTAGCCAAGGGAGAGAATTTCAGAATCATTTATATGGAGTTTTAGCTATGTTTCTGCAGTGGCAGTAATATCTGGTGAGTATTGAAGAAACCATGCTTGTAGGTCTGCAACTTTGTTAAGAATAATACTAATGTTAATAGGAGTAAAGAAAAGTTTTGTAGGTGTTGTACAGGAGTTAGGGGCAGAGGATGGTGGAATGGATGAAGCTGCAGGGCCAGGGTTGGGATGGATATCACATCAAAGAGTGATTTTTGAGAAGACAGGATTACAATTAGTTTTTTTATTTAAAGTATACAGACTTAGTTTGGGTTATGTTAATGATAATTTTATTCTTAAATAATTTGTGTTTGAAATGCCGAATAGTTAGGATATTAAATAAATTTGTGGAAATATATATGAAGGAGGGTTTATCCTGAGTATACATAGGAGTGTGAATAAACTGTGAGAGTACCATGGTAGGTAGTAAGGTGACAAAAAATGAATAGTAGAGACAATAAGATCCAAACGGATAACTTGGTAGATAGGACTATATAGTAGTTAAGGGGGATTTTAATTGAATTAAAAGGAAAAGCCATTAAAGTAGAAAGGATGACGGTGAAAGGAAAAACTGATGAAAGTAGAAATGGCTTGCTGGAGACTCCAGGTAGGGTGATGTCTTATTATGCAGAAATGTTAAGATTTTATTAGAGTATAGTTAGAGAAATATTAAATATACCACTGTGTATTATGGTGAAATAGTGAACAAAAGGACGTATTAGAAGAATGATTAAGTGGGTGATGTGTATAATAAAAGATTTGTGGGTAATAGGGTTGGGAGGGTGGCCTAATGGTTAAGGTGTTTGCCTTACCAGCAGAAGGTGTGGGGTTTGAGTCTCACAAGGGATAATTGGCTAGGCTTAAAATGGCTTGCAAGGGCAGTTAGCTTAGTACTAATCTATGAACCTATGAACCTATGTTTTCTGTCAGTATTATGAAAGATGGGGTCATTTTGAAGAAATGAATATTGTACAAGGGGAAAGTAGAATAAAAGAACAACTGACAAGAGTAAATTAATTGAAGAAGTAGAAAAGAATAAGTGCATGGAGGGAAGATGACATAAGATTGTAAAGGGTTTGTGTGAATGCTATTGGATAATGAGATAGCAGGGATTAGTGAGGCTAGTAGGAACAGAAGGGGAAGGAATGAGTTCAGCATAACGTTAGATAAGGAGGAGTGGGTGGGATTTGGGGGTAGGGTAGAGGAGCATAATGAGCTTGAGTATAGCAAGGGTGAATGGATCAAGTTAAAATCCCTTGCATGTGGAGACATTAGTCCAAGAAAAACAATCAGTGACCATGGAGGTAAGACAATGTTTAAACAGCAGTGTAAGCGATTAGCTAAAATAATGTGAGTAACTCAACAGGACAATGGAGCAGAGAAAGCTTAAAAAAATTTGCCAATGGGTAAAAAAGCCATAAATTAATGCCAGGACAAGCTGCTCATGGACAAGAAATCCAAATGTATTATAGTAAAATGGCTTTAACAAACCTGAAGTGCATTACCATTTGGAATGTCCTTTTTCTTTTGCAGTAGCACTGGCTGCAAATTCAGTGGTGCAGATGGTTTTAGCAGCTTATGTAGTGGCAGTCTTATATACTCACTGCACTGAAAAATATTTTTGCAGACTGCAAGTCCCCCTAGCAAAACAGAGGAAATTTTATGCAGAATGATGGGGAAACTGATGACTTTTAATGCTGTGTGAAAGGGGTGATCTTGCAAGCCTAGTGGCAGTCATATATACTGCCTGCACTGAAAAAATATTTTTTTGCTGGCTGCCAATTCACCTAGCAGAAACTAGATAGATAATTATATGTGGAAAGGTATGGAAGCTGACAACTTTCAAGACTGGGTGGAGTGGGCAATCTCGCAAGCCTAGTGACAATCTTATATACTGTCTGCACTGAAAAATATTTTTGTAGGCTGCAAATCCACTCAGCAGAACAGAAATCATGCTATACAGAAAGATGGGGAAGCCAACAACTTTTGAGACTGTGTGCAGGGGGCAGTCTTGCAAGCCCTGAGCAGCTATGTTCCTGTGTGTGTGGTGGTGATAGTGAACTGCACTGACACTACCATTATTACTATCAATACTACTGCACAACCATTTAACTTCTGTCATAAATTATTTATTTTTTTATATGAATGATGCCATGTAAGTTTCTAATCTATTCCCTCTTTTCTTCTTAAAGTACTCAATTTGAAGAATATTAGGTGAAGTTATTCCCCCATTTTTAATCAAGTTTGTCTTTAAAGTCTATGGATTATGACCTGGTATGTGGGGGTGTCAAATGTAATTAACTAAAACAGATTATGAAAATGAAGAAGGTAAGAAAATTAGGGACTTATTTAAGAAACAAAACTTAAGGTCATAGAAGATGGCAAATTACTTTATAAGGAATACTTCAATGTTATGTAGAATTCTCTGAGGGGAAGTAAAAGCTAGGAAGTGTAATGTATAAACTTGAGAGTACCACATTTAGAGTAATATCCATAAAGTGAATCTTCACAGTAGATAGTGGTGATTTGTTTTGTTTCAAAGTTGGTCATTATCAGCGGTAATTTGTTTTGTTTCAAAGTTGGTCATTATCTCTTCTGTATTAGCTTCTACTCAAATGTCCTGAGGACAAAAAGCTACACAATATTCTTTAGATATAGACCCTGTGCTTATTAAAGAAATTGCTTTCACAGCATGGAACTCCACATATCCTTATTTATAACAATGGTTCAAGGTTTGCAAGTCAGGATCTTCATATCTTTTCAACTGAGTGATAAGATAATTTAGGCATATAATGAGCAGAACAAAATGATCTACCACCAAATGGACAGGCAGTGAGATTCACAAAGACAGTCTACAATTATGACAAAAAAGCACTGCCAGTTCAAAGCAAAACTGCTGCCTGTCTTGCTTGAATACAAAAAGGGTATTAGCTATTCAGACCAAAGAAAATGATGACAGACTTGCCTACCTCATTCTTTTTCTTGCAGCCAAAGCTGATAAAATGATAAACTGGCCCGGCAATGACCTCAACAAAAACAGCATTGTTCCCATAGACAGTGTCTATATCTTTCCAGAAGAAATTGTAAAAGTACAAAACATAGATGACAAACACTTAAAGAGACACTACATGGTTATAATTAAGCCGATTGATACTGTGAAACCATACAGTCATGTAGGAAGGACAGTTGTTAGAATGCAGTAGAAGAAATCTGTAGCAGGACTATCTACATCCCAGTAGTGTGAAATGCTACTGTAATTACCTGATATGATTAAGGCTATGAGATGTTAATGAGCCACTTTTTATAGATCAGAGTTTGATACTTCCAGCCTCCATTTGCCTCCTGTGTGACTCTGAGTAAGTCACTTAACCAGACAGTTTTCGTGTGTTACCCATGAAAAGGTACTATTGTCTACAGTTGGCCTACATGCCTAACAAATAAAACAATACAAAAAAGTGATAGTAAACACAAATATTTTCAGTTGACTCACATAACTATCAGTACAGTAAATGCCCAAATGCTGCATAATGGCATAACATTTTGATACGGATAAGTTTATATGCTGCACTTTTCATGATAATCCTAGTTTAATGTAGTCAGTGCACTTTATATTGTAAGTAATATTTCTAGCTCAGGAGGAAGGATGTAGTAAGTGAAGTGAGCAAAACACTTTAACAGCAGTAGCCATAAGGCAAGTTACTAAAGTCAAGTGACTTGTTCTTTGCAGCAGCTGCTGCCATCAGAGAAAATTGGACATTGTAGCTAAACTACCTTGTAGAGAGTAGCTATCCTTTTAAAGTAAACCATAGGGTGGCTGGGAAAGGTTCAGGACAGGGAAAGATGCAAATGAGTTCTGGGGCAGGACAGCATCTATAACAGGCTATGGAAGATTAGACATGGGCATGCGTAAGGCTTCTGCATATACTTGTCTACGGTGTGAGAAGTTATGAAAGGATGGACCAAGATTATTTTACTGGAGCAGACTATAATGTAGAGTTGAAGGTGGAAATGAAGCAGATTTGGCTTAAGGGAATTGGGGACAGTTTGAATGAAGATCGAGACGGGGGGAGAAGCATCAGGAGTGCAGGAATATAACTTTTCCAGAAAGAAAAGAAGGGAGGTAAGTAAATAAGTCAATGTACATAACCTGGCAATACACTTTGTAGAAATCAGATAATGGAGTGCAGTGATGACAACTTAGGGAAGGGAGGAGGTCTGAGATAAAAGCATTACTATAGAATGGGATGCAGGCAAATAAAGGTAATGCTATGACAGGAAATGAGAGAGGCATACAAGTAGTTAAATATCTCGAAGAAATGATACAAGGGAAGCTGTGGGCAGGAAGATCAATGGAAGATATGAGTAATACATGGGGAATTGTTAAACATGAGGGTTTCTGTTAGTGATATAGTAAAGAAACAGAAATTGGAGTTAATGATGGATCTTATATCAGAATTTAGAAATGCAGGTTAAGGAGAACACTTATGATTTAAACAGTAAAAATGCCACTAAAAGAGTTAGTTACCCAACTGATTTTATAAGATAGTTGCAGAACCAGTAATTGAGGAACTGTCTAGAATCTTTAAAGTATGTTTGTGTGTGGGGTGAGGTGGGGTGAACATTTTGATTAGAAGAACTAATGTGATTTTGTTTCCTTGGGAGTGTCTGTTAGTACCACAAAATGTAAACTTGCTTTGTTAATGCTGAAGTAATATTTTCCAAAATATTTAAGTTAACAGCATTAGAAGCTGAAATGGTAATGGATACAAAATGTCCCAGTCTAGTTTGTGAAGGGCTGACCGTCTGTAGCCAGGTGGTGGTTATTTGTGTTCATGGGCAGGATGGAGAAACTGCAGGTGAAAGAAAGAAGGGATGGCATAAAGAAAACTTTCAGTTAAATATGGTAGGATGTCCATAGAAAGGTGAAAGGGGTCAGAATAGGGGTAAGCACTTCATAACTGGGGAAGGACATTCTATATTGACCAGGAAGTAGATGATGAGTTGACACTAAATGTGATTACTTTTGATGTAGTTAGCATAGATAAAGGGCAACAGCAAAGGTGCTCTCAATCATCATGAATTGTCTTGCAAGTTGTAGAAGTACTGGCTAGTAAGATAAAATGGAAACAGAAACATACGGAGAATGATATATTGTGGAAGACCTTCTTTAAATAACATGAAGACTACTTTATTTTGATGGCTGAAGATGTTGAGGTGGCTTTACAGGTAATGCTGGATGAGTTGCAAAGTTTCGCTTCACCTCATCTGCAGAATCCAATACCAAGAAGTGGGTGCTAGTAGAATTAGACAATGTTGTATGGAGTGTGGGATCAGAGAGATTAGAGTACAACAATGTACAATGTGTGTCTGGGTTTTGGTGTATGAGGAAAGTACAGTTGTCTACACTTACCATAAATGTAGATGTTCGAGTGTATTCACTGTTGCAGTCATTACATTTGGGTAATCTGCTGGCAGGTTGCCCTCAGTCAGCCTGATTAACAAAGTCTTGGGTCCTGCATCAGTTGCTGTCTCTTCTTCCATGACGTCAGGTCGTCAGAGGTATAAAACATGCAGCCGACACCATTTTCATCAGTTTTTCTTGCCCCAGATGTCAGGTGCCCCCCAAATGGGGAGCAAAATATAAATATATATGTATGTAATTTAGAACACAACAAATATACCTCCAAATAAAAGCAAATACACCAAAAAGGCTTTTGAGCATAGTAAAAGAAAGAAGAGGTATTGTAAAAGAAAAAACAGGGGACTGGCGGGTGGGTAACCCGGACTGCAACAGTGAATACACTCGAACATCTACATTTATGGTAAGTGTACACAACTGTACTATGTTCTTTGTGTTTCACTGTTGCAGTCATTACATTTGGGTAGAATCCCAAAGCTATGGCTGGGAGGATGGAATTATACAGCATTAGGAGCAGCAAAAGGCCCTGCAGTACAGCAGTGGCAAAACCTGCTCTGGATTTAGAGAAGAGAGGTAAATGGTAATGTTTGGTGAATGTATGAACTGAGCCCCAGGTAGCAGCTTCTAGAATGTCTCTGGTAGGAGCCCCTCTGAGAAAGGCTGCTAAAGTAGATGCAGCTCTGGAGGAATGGGATCTGATCTCCTTGGGAACAGGTTTACCATGTAGCAGAAACAAATACAATGGCTTATCCATTTTGAAATAGTCTGCTTTGATATAGCCTTTCCCTCTGCCCCTGTGGCAAATGCCACCAGTAATTGCTCAGATTTTCTTAGAGATTTTGTCCTGTTTAAGTAGAATCTTAGTTGTCTGTGTTCTGTGGATTTGGGAAAAAAGTTGGCAGATGAATGGTCTGATTAAGAGCCACACTAGATACCACTTTAGGCATAAAGGATGAATTGGTCCTGAGTGCCACCCTGTCTGGGTAAAAGATAATAAAAGGCTCCACTGACATGAGAGCCTGTAGTACTGAAATCCTTCTAGCTGAAGTGACTGCTAAAAGGAAAGCTGTCTTCCAAGACAGAAATGTTATGTCTGCAGTAGCAGCTGGCTCAAAAGGAGGTAGGGTGAGCTTTTCTAACACAAAATTGAGGTCCCATGCAGGAGTTGATGCTCTCCTGGGAGGTCTTAAATTGTTGGCCCCTCTGAGATACTGCTTTAGCAGGGGATGAGAAAAGAGGGGAGGCTCTGTGTTGTAATGAGCTGAGATGGCAGAGGCATGGATTTTTATGGAAGAGAAAGATAGGCCCTTGTGAATCATCTCAGTTAAATATTGCAAAATCTGAGGAAAATTGGGCATTGCTGTGCTTATTCCTTGTGCCTGGTTCCAGGCACAGAATCTTTTCCATTTATCAGATTTTCTAGTACTAGGCCTTCAAGCTTCCAAAATGACATCCATCACAGATTTGCTGAGAGATGTAACTGGTGAAATTAGTTGATTAGCCATGCTGCAAGATTCAGTGTTTGGAGCTGAGTGTGCAGAATTTGATAGTTCTGCTGAGACAGTAGATAAGGAGTCTGTGGCAGGTACCACGGAGGAAGGTGTGACATATTGCGTAGGAGCGGGTATCAATGTTGGCGAGGCCAGTCTGGAGCAATCAGAATCATTTTTGGTTTTTCCTGTCTGACATTTAGTAAGACCTTGGAGAACAGAGGCAGGGGGGAAAGGCATAGACTGATAGGTTTTTCCAGCTGAAGGATAGAGCATCCACTTTCCAAGCTTTTTGTAATGAATTCTTGTGCAGAATTTGTCCAACTGATAGTTTGGGGGTGAGGCAAAAAGATCTATGTCTGGGTGCCCCCAATTGCGTATCAACATTCTGAAGATTTGTGGATCCAGTTTCTATTCGTGTGGGTCCATAAGATTTCTGCTTAGTTCATCTGCCAGAGTATTTTGCTTTCCTGGCAGGAATTGAGCTTGTAGATGTATTTGATAAGTCAAAGCCGTGTTTCACAAAGCCATGGCTAGTCTGCAAAGAGGGTAGGAATGGGTACCCCCTGCTTGTTTATGTAACACATGACTTTGGTGTTGTCTGTCTTTATCAGTAGTTGTCCTAGATGAAGATAATCCTTGAAGGCTGTCAAAGCATTTTGTACAGCTAGCATCTCTTTCTGGTTGATATGCAGGTGCATTTGATTTGGGCTCAATTGACCTTGAATGCATCTCCCTGCCAGATGCACCCCCCCCCCAAGCATAATCTGATGTGTCTGTAGTCAGGGTTTTGGTGGCAGGGGGTGGAATGAATGACAGTCCCTTGTTTTGGTGATAGGCCTCTGTCCACCATAGGAACTCTTGTTCCAGGCAAGGAATGATAGGAATCATTGTTTCCAGGCTGTGACAATGTTGACTCCATAAGCTTTTCAGGTACCATTGAAGTTTCCTCATATGCAGGCTTACATATGGAATTATTAGAATGCAGGAAGCCATGAACCCCAAGGCCTGCAGAATTTGTCTTGCAGATAACTGGGTTTTTGTGGCCACTTGTTTGAAGTAAGTCATTAATTGAATTTGTTTTTCTGGAGTAAGGTAAGTCATCTGGGAAATTGGATTCAAGCTTGCACCCAGGAATGTAATTATTTGAGAGGGTACCAGTTGTGATTTCTTACCGTTTATGGTGTACCCTAGACAAGTTAGAAGCCTTTTCACAAATGCCAAATGTTTTAGAAGAGTGCCCTTGTTTTCTTCCTGAATTAGACAATCGTCCAGGTAAGGATAAATTTGAATGTTTCTTTGGCTGAAAAATGTAATTACTGGTGCCAGGCACTTTGTGAAGACCCTGGGTGCAGTAGATAAGCCAAAGGGCAGTGCAGAGAACTGGTAATGCAAATAGCCTGCTTTGAAGCGGAGGTATCTTCTGCAAGATTCCCTGACTGGGATATACAGGTAAGCCTCTTTTAAGTCTAAAATTACCAGCCAGGCATCCTTGCCTAGCATAGGCAGTAACTGTTGTAGAGTCAGCATCTTGAATTTTGGAATGTCCAGAAATGTATTTAGAATGGATAAGTCCAGAACTGGACACCATGATTTGTCTTTTCTGGGAACCAGGAAAGGTCTTGAATAAAAACCTTGTCCTTTTTCCTTTTCTGGCACTGGTTGAATATCCACCATATCCATGAGGGACGTAACTTGTTTCTGGGCCTCTGCCCACTGATTTGGAGGCAGATCTGGCCATCCATTTGGGATTGGCAACGTGTGGAAATGAAATCTGTATCCCTGGGATACTATATTTAAAACCCACTTGTCCTAGGTAATTAGTTGCCAATTTCTTGCATGAAGTGTCAGTTTTCTCCCCAATGGGGCGGCCAAAAGATAAGTGCTTGGTGATTGCAGAGGAAAGTCATTGAGACTGTTTACTGTAGGAAGTTGCCTTGTTACTTCCAGATTTGGAGGTGGAGGCACCCCATTGTTTTGTTCTATAAGTTCCTTGTGACTGAAACCTGGAGCCTTTAGAGTGTCTGGGTTTGACCTGAGCGGCTCTGGTGGGTACTGGAAAGGACCAATTCTTAGTGGGCCAGTGCCTACTGAACCTGGGTGGCTGCACTTGTAGGTAATCTTTTACAGTTTGCATAGATTTAGCTTTACCTTCTATCTTTTTCAAAACGTCTTCTGCCTTATTACCAAATAGACTGTCCTGTAGTAAAGGAGCATCCAACAATTTTGCTTTAACATGATCAGGCCGATTTTGCTCCTTGCGCCAAGCATGCCTTCTTACCACAGATCCAGTTACAGTGGCCCTGCAAGAGGCCTCCAAGGAATCAAAACCACATTGCAAAGTATGCTTTCCAACTTGTTCAGCTGAATGCAATAAATCCTCTAACTTTATTT
Source organism: Protopterus annectens (assembly GCF_019279795.1). Classification (NCBI taxonomy): domain Eukaryota; kingdom Metazoa; phylum Chordata; order Ceratodontiformes; family Protopteridae; genus Protopterus; species Protopterus annectens. The sequence goes on along the minus strand of NC_056745.1, from coordinate 394,331,391 downwards.
TCCACACAGTCAGAAATCAACATCATTTTCTGTTTAAGTAAACCCATGATATACTGCTGATATTTAAGCATATGAAATTGACAGTTTAAAGCCCTGATTGCCAAGGTTGCAGATGTCTAAACTTTCTTACCCCATCTATCCAGTGCCCTGGAGTCTCTATCAGAAGGGGTAGGATTTTTAGCAGTAGAAGCCTTGAAGCCCTTGGGACCCTGAGAAATGGTTTCAGGATCAGCAGTAGGATTTTTAAAGAGGAATTTGTGGGAGTCAGGAACCCTTAATATCTGTCTGGCTTAATAGGAGCCAGAGGTAGGGAATCAGGAGCCATGCTGGATTCTGAGAAAACATCATCAACGATGTGTAGAACCGGAGGTATAGCCAAAGGCCTATGCTGAGGAAGAAGAAGGAAATCCCTAAGCATCTTTTTAGATTCTGAGAAATCCCGACTCTTCCAGTGAAAGTGTTCCCTTAAGGTATGCAAAGTTTCTCTAAAAAAAAAAAAAAAGAAATCCTCAGGAGGAGAAGCAGAAGGGATGGAATCTTCTGTATCAGAGACCTCATAAGGTGGAATAGATAATTCCTGATCAGAAGAGAAATTAGAAGAAATAGAAACCTGATCTGATGATTCATAGTCATGCCTTGCCTAGGCCTCTTAGCAGGAGGGGGATGGGAACCCCTGATCAAGGTAATTAAATCCTCAGCCATTTTGATAATTTATTTTTTAGGCATAGGGGCCTGTGCATGTGCCCCAAGCATCAGTTTTTTAGACATAGAAGTTGATTTTGGCCTTGGTTTTGAAGATGGCGTCGGTTTAATATACAAATCTTTAGGCCTGAAAACATCCTCAGAAGCCGGTGCCTGCTCAGTGGCTCTGGACCCATCTAAGGTAGAGACATCCACGGGTTCAATACTTAAAGTATCTCGCAGCATACCGAACTCCGAATGGGTTTCAGTAGAGGCCTGCGAATCAAATGTAGCGTGTATCAGGGGCTGCGAAAGCGCCTCACTGAGTACCGGTGAACCGGCGACTGGCTTAGGAGAAGCTTTGTTGTCGGTTTTGGACCTCGACAGTCTGTCTCTGTCTTTTTCTTTGCGTTTTTTGTGTATTCCGGTAGTCAGATTGCTAACCAATGACATTTCTGGATAGTTAAATCTTAAGCCAAAATATTTTGAAGCAAAAATATACCAATGCTTAATAGTGCGTTGATTAAATTTAGCACAAAACCAACAGCAAGGCATGTTGTGGTCAGGGCCTAGGCAAGGAATACAGTACAAATGAGAATCCTTATGAGGCATTTGCTTCCCACAAGTAATACAATTCTTAACTTTTACTGACATCGGTAAGGAGCAAGAAAACTTTTCCCCAACTGGGTACTTAGCTTTAGGTTGAAGACTTCGGTTCTGAAACTCGAAAATGAAAATTTTAGGAGACGGCCGACTGGCACTTGTGAACTGCTTCTGCTTCGGGCACCGCACGGCAAGAAAGACTGAAGAAAATGTCATCGGCTGCATGTTTTATACCCCTGACGACCTGACGTCAGGGAAAGGGCGACAGCAGCCAACGCAGGACCCAAGACTTTGTTAATCAGGCCGACTAAGGGCAACCTGCCAGCCGATTACCCAAATGTAATGACTGCAACAGTGAAACATGAAGAACATCAGTACAGGAGACAATAAGGCATAACTGCAATGTAACTGGAGATAAAGTCAAAAGATAGAACTTCCAGGGGAAAGGTAAGGAAAGGAAGTTTTTGTGGCAGCGTAAAACTGCAAGAACTATGTGTGGCAGGAAGGTGCTTCTAGAAAGAGAAAGACAAGGATGAGATACACAATGTACATGGGAGAATGAGGAATGTCTAATGAATATGTGTCGTAGCCATAACAATCACTACTGGTTAAGGGCAGGAAATGAACTAGTTTGAGGCAGACGTAAAAGTTCAGATGTTGATAAAGGAAATAGGAAACAAAGGTAGTAAAGAGGAAGATAAGAATAATGAATGAGGACTGTGGAGGACCATAAATGAAGAGACCAATTTGGAATGATTTAAAGTGCCTTATGCCATACAAAGCAGGTAAAGCAAGAATAAAGAATTTAATAGTTCAAGGGGAAGATGGAGGAGGAGTACTATGGTAAGAAAAGGAATGGGAGGAAGCTTGGCTAAAGCTGGCAAGATCAGGAAGGCTGTTCTTCTTTTGGGACTAACAAATACAACTATTACACGTTTAGGTACCATATCTCAGTTAGACAAATAACAGGGTATCCACAGTACGTGTGGAAGCAGTCACAAGCTTTATCCGCATATTTTGCAGTTGCAGAAAGATAAACAACATTTGGGAAACAGTAATTAAGGAATAGGAAATAATTCTCAGCAAGTCTTTCAGGAGGGATTGCAATTTATGCCTTACATGGCAGACACCAGAAAAATAGGATTTTTAACCCTTACAGGCTGAATCAAAAATGATAATAATAGAACTGGAAGTGTACATACATGACAGATATTCAAATCTCTCCAGAATGATGCATAAGGAGCAAAATAAGTGTATGTGTGCTACAAGAGACTGGTAGTCAATACTCCAAAAGGTGGCATAAGAATGCTGAATTGAAAGGGGTGGGGAGGAGAAATAGGATAGAAAAATGGCACATAGAATGATGACTTTACGGTCTTGTCTTACTTAGTTCTGACTGCACCTCAAAGAGAGTAGAAGGAAATGCCAGGAAATTGGGATATGGGAAGGAAGAAAATTATATCATGAGGGTTTGTCCATAGGTCATGAGGAAGGGGGACAATAAAGAAGAGCACCAGGCAAAATAATTTTGAGATTAAGTGATTGTTTTCTTTGTGAATTATAGGTAATTGTTTTATGGAAATTTCTCAAAGCTAACTTCATGAATTATTTATGAGATTATCTCTACTAAACATACTGTATGAACAACCATCATATGTCACTACCTGCTATACTTTTAATTGCATGTCTAAATCTCTATGCTTAGGTAAACATCTTATGCAATCATTTGTTATCCGCTAGATTTTTATAAGTGAATGCGTAAGCCACAATGGTCATGTAAATGTCTTATGTATAGTAAGTTAGCAATTGTTCTGGAGCTTTTCTCCCTGGGCTTCTGCTGAAAACGGACAGCTCTGTCCAGTCTGACCTCCCCAGTAACAGATGTAAAATAAATAAATAAATAAAAAATGAAGGTGCACTGAAAGAATTGTCATGTCTGTAAAGTTTTATCTTTTATTTGAAATTTCCTAAAATGTATTTACATAAAAACAAAGACAAAACAGAAATTCAAGAGAGTTGACAAGTAACAAAGTTAGACTAATAGTTAATGTAACACAAGAATACCAGTGATGTTAGATCAAGCCCAGAAAATATTAATATTAAACTGGAAATTAGTTACTTTATAAAAACAAGACTCGGTCGAGTTTCAAGAAATATGAGACATCATATTTTACTTTGCTCTAAGAAGTGAAGTTATTATATAATAAAACATACACTGACATCTGTTATTGCTTGAATAAATAATCTCAAGACTGATGAAAAAAAAAAAAAATCTTAAAGGGCCTAAACATTTATACCTGAGATGTAATACATTGTCTTGGGAACCATCTGCAAAATTGCAAGTGTGGCTATAACATTACCTTTGACTTATTACAATAGCTTGACAGTGTATGAATGCCTTTATAAAACATTCAGAAAAGAGTATGCAAGTCTCAGAGTGCAAAAGTCAAAGAACAAGCTGCAGATGAATACCTTACACATTAAATATATACTGGCTCCTGATTCTAGCTCATATTATACTGACAGTTCATTAAAACACATCATCAAGTGCTAGTGTGGCATTCTGCTGAAATGTGGGATCATTAGGTCAGACTTATTATTTCCTAACTTCAACACTGGGAGGGGGTATGAGTGTTAGAAACTGACATGTATATTTAATTTAAAAACTGCCAAGAAAATCTAAGTATAATAAAACACAGATAACAAGCCTGGATTGAGGTAAACTGGTCTAAAGGATCTATTTAGGGATTATAATCATCCATGTGTTCGAAATGGGCTGGTGATGACAATAAGACAGAACAACTGTAGCAGACATGTTTATGACTGTCCTCAATCACTAAGTCAGTAAGCCACCATTCAGAGTTAATGGCTTTTAATGTTACACTCATATATACGGAACTGCAGCTACTGTGCAGCAGGCCAATCAAGATCCTCACAGCCAAGAAAGATCCAAAACAATATACAATCAGTTGCCTTCTCAAATGAAAATAAGTATAACACAACTTAAGAAAACTCATCTGCTTTAGAACACTACCGGAACATGGCAATATTACAAAAGGTCCACTATATTTATTTTATTTTATTTTACATTTGTTAACCAGGGGTGTCTGAGCTGAAAAGGCCCTTTTTCAGCAGAGGCCCGGGGAGAAAAGCTCCACAAAGAAAAATTACAAATTTGTTTAGTTATTTAGACATGATAAGTATACACACAAATTACAAAAGGCATGTTTTTACAGTGGTATGCGGCACATCAACAGTTACAGTAGAGAGAACAAACAAAAAATATTAATTTAAAAATAAAAGTAATTAATAGATTTGTGGTGTACAGCTGAGATTTGGAACATAGGCAGAATACATACATAGTACACGGGTACAGTACATACACTTTAGATTAGCCAGTGTCTGTGAGTAAGATTGAAAACTATTATCAAGTACTCTAGATTTAGTATGTATACCTTATCCGCTTTCACTACATGCACTAATCATTTTGCAAATCTTTTTGAGAAGATATATGCTACATTCAAAGCAAGGGTGTAGCCAAGCATACACCCTATATGCCAACATTTGTTTGCATACTAAGATGCACCAAAATTTAAATGGAAAATCCTAAATATATTTGTTTTGGTTTATGGCTAATTGATTAATTAATTAATATTCCTCAGAATGCCTGTTTAACTTATTCGGTTATTTGCTTACCTCAGTCTTTGTAGGGACTTTTTTAATAGCGAAGATGCAGACTGTGTAGAAAAGTGTACTGTCTGAGGTTGGAAGGTAGCATTTGCTGGGGTGAGTGGTAACAGTTTGGAATATAATGTGTAATTACAAAAATCGTACCTACACTCCAGATTCAAATCAGAAGGGTTTGGTTACTCTTGTGATTATGATGAAGTGGATTGGCTAGGGGAATACAATGAAGCTCTTTAGGGAAAAGATCTCATCATTCTTAGGATTATACTTTTTAAAAGGAGGTGGGGAACCGAGGAGCTCTGGCAGACACAGAGAATCTCTGACCTGTTAACTCAGACAAATGCTGATTTACACCTAATCTATAAGTGTGTATCCAATCTGACAAAGAAGTGGCAGGGCTAGCCATTCAATGGTGTAAAATATGGCTCTAGGTGATTTGGTCATGTTGACTAATGTTACCAAAATGGGCATGGGTAGATACCAGTGATAAGTAGGTTAAAGACCTGGCCTACTCTGACCTACTCTAGAGACCTTTCTAATGGTGGGAGGGGTATATGTGCCCCTATTGGCCATTGTTTGCCCACCATAAAGCCCTGCAGCCCTGGGTCAATAAGCTACTGGCTGGGCGAAGTCTAGTTATCCAGCCTGGGTTACCTGGGATAGCTTTGTTGAGCGAAAGCGGGATGTAAAACCAACCAACCTGCCAAACATGAACTGAGAATTACTGCACTTAATGTAGGTTCACTGACAGAATGCAGCTTGGAAGTGGATAACATGATGATACAGAGGAGGCTAGACATCCTATGTATTCAAGAGGTGAGATGGAAGTGCAGTGCAGCAAAGCACTTGGCTTGGGATCCAGACTCTACCACTCAGGAGGGGGACAGGATAGAAATGGTGTAGTAATTGTGGTGAGAGAGATGCTCCAGAAGGCAGTGAGGGATATCATCAGAATTAATGACAGACTCATGGCAATCAGACTCCAGTGTAATGATAGGGCAGTATTCATAATCTAAGCCTATGCCCCACAGCAGGGTTGTGATAGTGAGGAAAGGATTGCATTTAGACAGCAGTTGCAGGACCTACTAAATAAAGCAGGACAACATGAATTGGTGTTGATAATGGGTGACCTGAATGCACATATTGGGACAGACAGAACAGGATCCGAGGACCGCATGGGTCCACATGGGGTGGGGCAACAGGAATAAAGAAGGGAAGCCATTATAGACTTCTGTCTGGCAAATGGCTTGATAGTAGCCAACACATGGTTCAGAAAGAGAGACAGACACAAGATCACATGCAAAAGTAGACAACATGCAATGCAGGTAGACATCATCCAAGTAAGGAAAAGGTACTGGAGTGGAATCCATGATTGCAAAGTCATCCTCAGTGAAACAGTCAGCTGACAACATAAACCACTACTTGCCACAATCAGCTGCAAGCAGTGGTTAGAGAAGGCTCTAAGGTCAACAGAGACCAGGCTGAAGACCTGGAAGTTGAATGGAGAGAAAGTACAACAGCTCAAGGAATTACTCAGGTCACAAGCATACCAAGAAGATGAGGAAATAGGTGGAGTTGAACAACAATAGCAGCGCCTAAAAACAGCATGTGTTAGGACTACAGAAAAGATATGCGGCCAAGCCTGGTATGGAAATTAGGTACCTAAGGAAAGCTGGTGGTGGAATGCAGAAGTCCCGAAGTCATCAAAAGAAAGAAGGAGCACAGGAAGGAGTGGGAGATAGAAAAGACTGAGCAGGCTAGGAAGGACTACTGGTTGGCTAACAACGAAGCTAAGAAAGAAGTTGCAGTAGCAAAGAATAGGGCATCAGAAGCACTCTACCATCTTCTGGAAAGTGACTCATTAGGTGGCACAAAAATATATCCGGTTGCAAGGCAAAGACAGAAAGATAAATAAGATAGTCAGACACCCTTTATAAGGGATGCCAGCAACAGCCTGCTCACCAGTACACAGCACATCAAAGGCAGATGGAAGGAGTATTTTCAGCAGCTTCTTAATGAAGAAAACTCCACAGAAACTGTTCTGCCCCAGAAACAGCCTACAACGAGAGAAGAAGAGAAGCCAACCCTAAAAGAAGTAAGAATAGCACTAACGAAAATAAAGTCAGGGGAGCAAGCTCAGATGAGGTCACAGCAGATATGATAAAGACGCTGGGTGAGATAGGGGAAAAATAGCTCCTGAGGGTACTAATAGCAGTGTGGAGAGAAAAGCATATCCCAGATGACTGGAAAATAACATACTCATGCCAGTGTACAAGAACAAAGGGGACATCCACAACTGTGGGCAGTACAGAGGTATCAAACTCATATCACATTGCATGAAAGTTCTGGAGAGGGTGACTGATAAATGGATACGTAGAGTAGTAGAGTAGTAGAATGCAAGATGGGAGATGACCAGTTCATATTCAGATCAGGATGCAGCACAACTGACCTGCTGTTTGCAGTGAGACAAATACTTGAGAAGAAGCTAGAGATGAGAAGATTGTCCAACTGGGCATTCCTAGACCTGGAGAAAGCATTTGACAAGGTCCCAAGAAAGCTGATCTGGGCAGTACTGTGGTGGTTTGAAGTCCCAGAAATATTGGTAGAATTAGTGCAGACTATGTACAAGGACCCAATAACTCAAGTATGAAGAGTGTTCGGCCTGAGGTGTACACCAGGAGTCAGTTCTGAGCCAACTGCTGTTCATACTGGTGATGGACTACATTAGCAAGCAGGTCAGAGGGGACAGATCACCAAAGTTGTTGTATACAGATAATGTGGCATTACAGGCAGACCCTGAGTTAGAACTTCAGCAAAGGCTAGGATGATGGAATGGAAAACTGAAGGCACATGGGATGACACTAAGTAAAGATAAGACAGTGGTAATGGCAGCAAATTGGGGAAATCAGAAGAAGCTGAGAATAGAGATAGAAGGGAAGATAGTGGAACAGGTAAACAGCTTCAAGTATCTGGGAGGGGTGGTTGAGAAGAAGGGAAGTCTGAATGAAGAGGTCAAAGCTAGAATCAGAGGGGCTGCAGCCAAATGGCACAGTGTGTCTAGTGTAGTCTATGACAGAAGAATGTCAAAAGAAGCTGAAAAGTAAGGTGTACAAGACAGTGGTGCGACCACTGCTACTGTATGGTACAGAAACCTGGGCAGTAAAGGCAGAAGAGTTAAATAAGCTAGAGATGATGAAAATGAAGTGCCTGAGAAGAGTGGTAGGATGCACACTGTGGGATAGATGAAGAAATGAGGACATAAGAGCAGAAGCCAAAGTAGCTCCAATTGCAGAAAAGATCAAAGAGAACAGATTACAGCAGTTTGGGCAGAAATGTAGAAGACACTCTGGTGAGGAAGATTTGGGACAGACAGGAAGAAGGTAAGAGGAAGTGAGGATGTCCAGCAAAGAGGTGGATGGATTGTGTGGAAGAAAATCTGCGACAGTCAGGCATGAGTGTTGAAGAAGGCAGGAGTGTGGCACTGAATTGAGAGAGATGATGACAGTTAACACGATACCCCAACCCCATGTAGAAAAAATGGAAAAAAGGGGATGATGATGATGATGATGATTATGATGAAGTCTGACAAAAGAATAACACCCAGATGTAAATGGACACAGACGGAAGAGATGCGTAACTTCTGCTGACTGAAAGTTTGTCAAAGTAGTAATCCATACATAAATATCTGTCAGGATACACCCATTGGGGAAAGGGCAAAAACTGCAGTTTATCTAGATTCAAAATGAATAGGAGGAGGAGGAAAATGAAGAGGATAAATAAGGTATGATTTAAGATTATACTCATTATAACAACCACAGAAACTACCCCAGTGCCCCCCCCCTACCTTGTATGGTTCTGTATTCTACTCTGATGTTCACATATCTTCTCAAGGATCAACTTGTTAGGGAACCACTGTATGGGCATGTTTATTCTCCAATTAAAGTTTAAGTTGCTGTAGTACTCATTTGCATGTCTTATGACACATTTTTGTACAACTACTGCCAGTACTTATTTCATTATTTCCTCTTTAGTGGATTTCCTGATTTGATTAAACATACTTTCATTTCATTGCACAACCCCAAGATAATGTATTGTCCATTTCTGACTTCCACTAAGATCAGTGTGACAATGTGCACTGAAACCTCTTGCATTATTTCCCTTAAATGACAACAGAATATTTACATGGTATCTTCAAATGTGGGACAAATCAAGAATTTGCAGGAGTATCTCACCTCTTCAGAGCAGAATGCATGCATTAGAATCTGTGGCTTCATCAGACTGAATCTAAGGAACTACCTACTCAGACCGCAGGACATTCAGTGTCAGCAAGAAGTCTCTCTATATTACTCCATTGTCATGTATTTAAAATTAGAGTGCAGTTTTGATGAGCAAGTAACTGAACTACACATTTCCAAAATAAGGAAACTGTTATCAGGGTCCACTAAAAACTAAGATATGTGTAAGTCAAATGTAAATGTCTGGGGGTAAGTTGCATGGTAAATAAGTTATTTAATTATGTGCAACATCTCAAGTGTGGCAGCAGTTTGGCCTGTAATCATCACTTCAGTTTGTCTTATTCCTTGATGCAGTGACAGAGATGTGTAAACAGTAGGCAGCACGGAGAATTAGCAGGGGGGACAAGGAATTAAAAATCACACTCTGAATGAAAGTGCCACAGTATTTTTAAAGAATCTGAGGAATTAAATTTAAATGTATTCTGTAATGTAGTTGCTTATTTTTCTACATAAAGTTTACTTTTAACTTGTGCTTTGCTTACTTTGGAACTGCCTTTAAAATTGTTTCATCTATAATAAATGTACGTACAAAACCAAGCAAAACTATCATCAAAGTACTAGAAATGTATTTATTTATTTATTTATTTATTTAACATTTCTTTTACCAGGATAAGTCCAACCAATTTTCAGTGGAGGCCTGGGGAGAAAAACTCCAAGGAAGTAACAGTGTGAATACACACAATCGATAACAAGAAAGCTAGCATACAGGTAAAAAACAGTTAAATGCAAAAACAATCACATTGTACAGTCAGGATGTTACATGTCTACAATAACAGGTTACATTTCTACAATAACAGGTTACATGTCTACAATAAAAGGTTACATGACTACAATAACAGTACAATCTGTGTAAATAAGATACTCAGGAGTAGGTCAATATTTACAATATTTACAAGCAGTACATTGCAGGTGACAGTATGTTGTATGCATTGGAAATGTGAAATGTAAAAAATGTTCTCATATCAGAGATCACATCTAATAATATTGTTAACATTAGTAATCATTCAACTCAGCAAAATGTCATGTGTCAATGTGTAAAATTCTGAAAAAGAGGGATGAGACTGCTGTGCCATGAGTGAAAATTAAAACAACAGCTTTCTTTTTAGCTGATGAGATAACAACAAAGTATTAGCATGCACACCACTCTCTTGACTAAAGTGTCAGACAAGAAAGAAACAGAAGCTGTGGATATTGTGACACCCGTGCACTGGCCCAGTACTCAAGGAGCCTCAATCCCCGCCACTAACACCAGTGAGGGGCATCCACATTGGGAAGGATAACAAATAAACACACAGTAAAGTACAATTTCCCTTAAAAGCACATAAAGATCACAGGGGGCTAGTTTCTCCCTTTCTCTTCAGATCCCTAGTAAGACTCCCCACTGGCACAGCTATAGAGTGGAGTAATTTGCCAGGGTTCAAAGCCATGTCCTCCCAGCACTCCCTCTGTCCAACCAGTGCTTCGTGTCCCTGCCCAAGTAGTTGACACACACACACACACACACACACACACACACACACACACACACACACACACACACACACACACACACACACACACACACACACTTTGAGATATGATTTATATACAACCACATAGACACTCCTGGGGAAGGCTGGCACAGGTTCACTAGCTTTACCCCTTCTGCCCAGGCTATAAAGTAGTAATCCACTGCCACCAGAACCGCTATTTATCAGCTGCCAATAAGGTCATTCCCAAAGGGTATCCAATTATTACTGTGCAATATTATTATCCAGTTAGTAAGTGTGATCAGACGTTTTAAAGCTTAATTGAGTGGCTTTGTACAGTATCACTATATACATGCAATGTACCTGAGAGCTTAAATTATCTCTATACAAAACAGCCACAGTTGAAAGGTTTAAAATATTTAATAAATAATAAAAACACAAGACAATGCTTCTTACTACACAGTGCTAGTCAAGAGTTCAGACATCACAGGAAAATGCTTAAAATAATACTGTAGAATAGTTCTGACATAAATATAGAAAACAGCTAGACCAAACTTACTATTTGCTATTTTTTCCTAAGAGCAATCACAGTTCTAAATAAACTTACATATAGAGCAAAAGTAGAGTACTGGTGAGTTGTTGTCAGCTTTAGACAAAATCCAAAATGCTCTCTGTCTCTCACTGCAACAGTCTTTTAAATTGATAATACCTCACTGCAGACTCATTTTGGATTACATCATTCTTTTCTGGTTTCCAGGCTAACAGAAACTCAGAGTTTAACATATCTTTGATCTTGCATCTGGTCAGGAAACCACAGCAATTAAAGACATTATATATGTAAAATCTGTCAATTAACTCTGGCCTCAAAACAATAGAAAGAATCTGCTGGTCCAGACATCATGGCTCCGAGTTTGAGATCAAACAGTCATACAATGCTTGACTTATCAGCTTTCTTCAAGCAGAGTGCACTGTTGTTACATTTTTGCCATTCAACATTTAACACAATTTTCTTACATTTAAGAAAACAAGCCTGTAGCTTATATTAATATCTACAAATGACAGACTTAGCTACAAAATTCTATCTAGCTAGGCATGGCAGCCTTCACATATCTTCCCCCTCAGTGAACTCAAGCTAGTTTTTCAACTGACCCTTGAGAAACATTGCTTGAGAGGGTTAGGTCAATCTGAGTATACCTTATCCCATTCCCTATCTGGAGAGCCCATCTGCATTGGCTTTGCTAACCCCACTGTGGTGCTGCACTGACATATATGCTTGCAACCCTAGGCTCCATCCTAGCAACTTGGAATTTTGCTGACTGGCTTGGTGTAACCATGTTAGGGGATTGTGATCAGTAACTACAGTGACTTTTCTTCCATACAGATAAGGGTGAAGTTTCTGCAGTGCCCACACTATGGCTAGGCATTCCTTTTCTTCCACTGCATAGCATTTATTCCTGGGTTGAAGCCTATGACTGAGATAAACCACTGGGTACTCTTCTCCTTCTGAAGAAATCTGGTTAAGTACAGCCCCCACCCCATTGTTTGAAGCATCCACCTGCACAACACATTTTTTGCTGTATTCTGGACTGGCTAACACTGGGGGTCCTCCCAAATTGTCTTTAAGTTTCTGAAATGCCTGTTCACATGATGGGGTCCACATTACCTTATCTGGTCTATTTTTCCATGTCAGGTCTGTGAGGGGAGCAGCTATAGTACTATAATTGGGGACATACTTTCTGTAGTACCCTGTTGTCCCTAAGAATGCCCTCATCTGCCTTTTGCTAACAGGTGCAGACTATGCCTGAATGGCTTCCACTTTGGCAGGTTCTGGCCTGATCTTAGCACTCCCCACTCTGTGTGCCAGGTAGCAGGCCTCTGACATACCCACCTGACATTTGCTGGGCTTAATGGTCAACCTTGCCCTCTGTAGTCTGCCCAGCACCTCCCTGACATGTTGAAGGTGCTCTTGCCTGGAATGGCTGTAGATGGCAATATCATCCATGTAAGCAAGGGCAAACCCTCCTGCTCCTGCTAGGATATGATCTACCAGCCTCTGGAAAGTCATTGGGGCATTTTCCATCCCAAAGGTCATCTTTGTGAACTCATACAAACCAAAAGGAGTCACAAAAACTGACCTCTGTCTAGCACTAGGAGTCAGGGGCACCTGCCAGTAACCCTTGGTAAGATCAGTTGCGGTACGATACTTAGCCCCACTCAGCTGATCTATGGCCTCGTCTGTCCTCGGCATGAGGTAAGCATCTGATTCTATGTAACTATTAAATTTCCTGTAGTCCAGACAGAACCTGGTGCTGCTATCCTTCTTTGGCACCAGCACCACTGGGGAGGCCCAGGAACTGTTGGACTCTTTAATTACACCTAGTTCCAACATCTCCTGTATCTCCTCTCTCAGACTGTTTGACTCCCTCAGCACCCTATAAGGAGCCTGCATAATAGGCCTTTGGGGTTCTGTATCCACCTGGTGCTGCACCAGGTGGGTGCACCTTGGTTTCCCAGTGAACATGTCCCCAAACTCCTGTAACACTGCTCAGACTTCTCGAACCTGGGTAGGAGATAGATGCTGGGACATTGCTACCCCTTCCACTGAGGTGACAGTCCGACCTTACTGAGGAAATCAGTCACCAGATCTCCCTCAGGCTCTTCTTGAAATCCATTGCAAATACTCAGTGCAAGGGCCTCCCTATCATGGTAAGGTTTCATCATGTTAACATTGCACAATTTGTGCTCCTACCTCCTGCCTAGCAGTTCCACCATGTAGTTAACACCACTTAACTTTCTTACCACCTTGTAGGGTCCCTCCCAAGCTGCTTGCAGATTGTGTCTAACAAGGATGAAGACCATTACCTGCTGCCCTACAGCATACTCTCTAGCTCGAGCATTCCTGTCATACCATACCTTTTTCTGTTGTTGGGATTCTGCCAGGTTCTCCTGGGCCAAGCCCATGAGTTCCCTGAGCCTTGTGCTGAGGTTTAGGACATATGTCACAACAGACTCCTTGTGAGATTCACACTCACCTTCCCACTCATCACAAATTAAATCTAGAGGCCCTCTCATGCTATGCCCATACAGCAACTCAAAGAGAGAAAACCCTCTGGATTCCTTGGGAACCTCTCTGTAAGCAAACAATAGATGGGTAAAATATTTGTCCCACTCCCACTTAAACTGGTGTGCAAATGCCTGTAGCATGGACTTGATTGCAAAGTTTAACCTCTCAACAAGACCATTAGTCTGTAGATGATAGGGGGTGGTCTTCAGATGCTTCACCTCACAGTACTTCTACAGACAAGCCATCAGGTCTGACATGAAATTGGCACCTCTGTCAGTCAGTACTTCTTTTGGGAAACATACCCTGCTGAAAATCTCTAACAAAGCATTTGCCACCTTTTATGTCTCAATGGAGGACAAAGCCAGTGCCTCAGGGTATCTTGTAGCATAATCTACTACCACTAGGGTATACTTTTTCTTTGTAGGACTTGGGATACTCAGAGGACCACAATATCCATAGCTACCCTCTGAAATGGCTCCTCAATCACAGGCAAAGGCATCAAAACAGCTCTCACATTGTCTCCTGCTTTGCCTACCTTTTGGTACTGCTCACAGGTCCTGCAGTACCCTGGTACATCTCTGGAAATTCCAGGCCAACAGAAGTTCTGCATAATACATCTCTTTGTATGTTTTATGCCCATATGGCCTTCAAAGAGAATATCATGGGCTGTGGCTAGAAGTGCCAGACTGTAGGATTTAGGCACCACCAAATGCTGTATCTTCTTACCTTCTAGCCCTCCTTCAGGGGTCCACTCTCTATACAGTAACCCCTTGTTCCAGTATACAGGTTTCCTCTTCTCTTGAGAATCAGGTGCCTCACTAGTTACCTGCCTCAGGCCTTGCAATGTAGGGTCTGAGAGATGAGCCTGTCTCAACTCTCTCATTGTAACCCTTCCCAGCTCCCCTTCCACAGGAAGTCTGGCATCCTCTGACAGCAGTGTCTCACTGTCAGCCTGGGTACTGCTACTCACCTCTACTTTTGCAGTCACTCTGCCCAAGGTACCATCAGTACCCTCAAGCAGCTGTGGCTCACCTTCAGTTACAGTGCTACAGAGTAGCTCCATCCCTGAAGTAACCACCTCACCAGTCATGGCTGCAAGTACACTGTCTGATTGGGTCTTCCCCAGGCTACCAGACCCACATGCTTGTTTCTAAGCTTGACTGCGTGTAACTGCACAAAAGCATGGTACTGCCTTATCAAAATCATTCCCTATCAGGACATCTGCAGGGATATCCTCAAACACACCTACTTGCTGGCTTCCTTTTCCATCCTCCCAGTCAAGGTGAATCCTAGCCAAAGGGATTTGGAATGGGGTCCGTCCTAAAGCTCTGACTGGAGTAGAATGCTTAGGCAAGTAGGGCTCCTCAATAACCAATGCAGGCTTCACAATGGTTATGTCAGCGGCTGGGTCTCTCTAAGCAATGGCCTCTTTGCCATTCACTATGATAGGATATAACCTCTTGTGGTAATTTGGTACCCTTGTTGCCTCAAAACAACCTACTATTGGCATTTTGTCTTTCCCACTTACTGGCTCCCTCAACTTTTGTTCCCCACCTTGCCTCCGTGGACATCTCTATGCCACATGGCCCCACTGGTTGCATTCACAACATTTAATCCTAGATTCTTGACATATACCTGGACTAGTGGCTTTCCCTACTACTGTCAGATTCATTTTGGGCAGTCTGGCCTGCCCACCATGGGTTCTTTTAGACCCATGAGGAGTACTGGGGGTCCCTTTCCTGTGCAGGGATGCCCTACTTGCTAGTTATAGGTCTCCCTTCTTCCCCAACTCATCTGAAGTAGCACATTGTCTATCAGCTAACCAGATCCTCATGTCCTCAGGCAAAGTCCTAAGGGCTTGTTCCCTCACCAACAGGTCTGCCTGCCATTCAAAAATGGTGACCTGACATCCACTCACCCAACTATGAAAATAAGTGCTCAGTTCAGCAACATTTTTACACATACTTTCTTCTGCCTTGCGTCTGTGCTCACAAAACGTTTTCCTATAAGTTTCAGGTGTTAGCTTAAAAAATTCTAACAGACAATTCTTAGCAGCAGTATAATCAAAAAAGTTTGTGATCAGAAAGTTTAGACAACACAGTTACAGCTTTACTATGGATTAAGGGGGTCAGATTATTGTACCCAGAGCCTTTGTCAACATCATAATGTTTACATACCCTCTCAAACATATGAATGAAACTATCAAAATTATCCCTCTCTGTAAACTGTGGAAGACATTTACTGACCTGTTGTGCTTCTGGGGTCCAGTTACTCCCTTCCCCATTACCTCCATGACTCTGGTGAAGAGTCAGCTTCTCCTTTTCATGCTGCATCTGCCTCTCCTTTTCTTCAGCTTCCAGGCGTAGCAGTTTCTCATTCTCCTCAGCCTGTAGATGTCTCAGTCTCTCTACTGCTTCTGATTCCAAATGCCTGGCCTCCAACTCAAGTCTCTTTAGCTCCAGAGGGATTTTTAAGTCCTCTGCAGAAAGGTTGAGCTGTCCATTCCCTGACTGCTGTTTTCTGATCCAACTGTCACCAAAGCTGCAATCATGTCCACCTTAGTCAGGTTTACGTGCACCAGTACCTTAGCCTGGCACATCTCAGCCAACTTGCTCCTTGTCAGCTTGCCATACTCCTCTGCTGACATGATTGCCTACTCTCCCTGATTAACTAAGCTAACAAAAGAAATAAAACATTTGTGATCTGAACTCTGATATTCACTGTGTGGCTGATTTAAAGTACAAAACACCTTCAGAGATCACTGTACACAAGCTAGAGGAATTCACTATCCACACCACTACAAGCCAATTGCCAACCAATTAATATGTGGTGTAGATGCCCCACCACTGCCAACCAATTAATATGTGACACCCGTGCACTGGCCCAGTAATCAAGGAGCCTCAGTCCTCACCATTGACACCAGTGAGGGGTGTCCACCTTGGGCTGGATAACAAATACACACACAGTAAAGTACAACTTCCCTTAAGAGCAAACAGAGATCGCAGTCAGTCTGGGACTGGTTTCTCCATTTTTCTCCAGATCCCTAGTAAGACACCCCACTGACACAGCTATAGAGTGGAGTCCTTTGCCAGAGTTCCAAGTCAAGTCCTCCCTGCACTCCCTCTGTCCAACTAGGGCTTCGTGTCCCTGCCCAAGTAGCTGACACACACACACAAACACACACACACACACACACACACACACACACACACACACACACACACACACACACACACACACACTTTGAGATATGATTTATATACAACCACACAGACACTCCTGAGGAAGGAAGGCACAGGTTCACTTGCTGTGCCTCTTCTGTCCAGGTTATAAGGTAGTAATCCACTGCCACCAGAACCCCTATTTATCAGCTACCAATAAGGCTCTTCCCAAAGGGTGTCCAATTATTACTGCCCAATATTATTATCCAGTTAGAGTTAGTGTGACCAGAACTTTTAAGGCTTATTGGAGTGGCTTTGTACAGTATCGCTATATACATGCAATGTATTCTAGAGCTTAAATTATCTCTACACAAAACAGCCACAGTTGTAAGGTTTAAAAATATTTAATAATGAATAATAAAAACATAAGACAATACAGTGCTAGCCAAGAGTTCAGACATCACAGGAAAATGCTTAAAATAGTATTGTAGAATAGTTCTGACATAAATATATAAAACAGCTAGACTAAACTTACTATTTTCTATCTTTTCCTAAGAGCAATCACAGTTCTAAATAAACTTACATACAGAGCAAAAGCAGAGTACTGTGAGTTGTTGTCAGCTTTAGACAAAATCCAAAATTCTCTCTCTCTCTGAGACAATCTTCTAAACTGATAATACATCACTGCTGACTTATTTTAGATTACATCATTCTTCTCTGGTTCCCAGGCTAACAGAAACTCAGAGTTTAACATATCTTTGATCTTGCACCTGATCAGGAAACCACAGCAATTAAAGACTTTATATATGTAAAATCTAGCAATTAACTCTGGTCTCAAAACAACAGAAAGAATCTGCTGGTCCAGACATCATTGTTCCGAGTTTGAGATCAAACAGTCATACAATCCTTGACATATCAGCTTTCTTCCAGCAGAGTGAACCGTTGTTACATTTTTGACGTTCAACATTTAACACAATTTTTTTACATTTAAGAGAACAAGCCTGTGGCTTATATTAATATTTACAAATGCCAGAATTATCTACAAAATTCTATGTAGGTAGGCTGACAGTCTTCACAGACATGATCTATACAACTGAGCACTTTTGCTTCTACATTTTGGAAAGAATATATTCTAACTGCAAATCACAGATCACTTCAAAGTCATCTCTCAGGATGAAGAGATGGTCCTTAAGAGATTACCAATATCCAATCACAATACAGCACAGCTGCAGTTGAGGCAGGACTGCTGATTATTCATCTGGACACTCTTTCAATTCAACAAAGGGGTGAGGAGCATATTAAAGATCAAGATAATTGTGCTAACAGGACTGTGGATAATGATGTTTCTAGAACCTTGACAGAAAGGAGTAACCAGGATGGGATAGGCAGAAAAAGGCAGAGAAAGGGAAAGGTTTTGCACAAAATGGAAGGACAACTCTTATTTTCTTATAGGCTGAATCATGGACATACTCAAAAATAATGAATGGACAAAGGCCTTAAAATAGGGATGGATTTTAGAAACTGCTCTTAAATCAGCTAGAATAAAAGGTGTTGTATTTTCAATAGCATGTTTTTTGAAGGATATGTACCTTAAAACTCACGTCTGTCATTATTTAGTGAATGCAATCCACAAAGACTTGCCAGAAAAACACAAATTTTATGAGGGACAGGTGTGATGTAGAGGAAAGGAGTAACTGGGAACATGTGGTTTGGGGGTATGAAAAGTTGTCAGACTTTAAAATTCCCTACAGAGTTTTCTGTTAAAAATATTGGATGAGAAAATGGTTGTAACTAAGGAAATTACTCTTTTGAGCTGGGATACAGGTTCAGAATTTCCTAGACATAGTACAGCCTTGTTAAGATTAATTCTGGTGGCTACCAAAAAAAAAAAAATACTACAAAATAGAAAAAGTCTAAACCAAGTATATTTGAAACAATGAATATTGCAACAAAGATAAAAGAACTGGAAGTGGGATCTTTAAAAGAGGGTAGAAACAAATTACATGGAAAAAATGGAAACTGGAACAATACATGCAGAATGATGTTTTGGAGGACGAGTAAGATTTAGAAGCCAAGAATTGATCAAATTATGTAATGTTGAATTGAAGATAAAAGTATAAAAGAATATTTGTGATGCATAGTGTTTGCAACTGTGAAGGTTAACATGGTTTGTTTTCATTCATATAAATGTATGTTTACTTATATCTTAAATGATAATTCAACAAAGGTGCTAAATAAATGTGTTTTGTGCTTTTACATTTATTAACCACTGCTATGGAACATGATTTTGTGAAGTAATAGTACTGCCTCTTAAACAATGCTCTTTTGAGACTGGCTGTTATGAGATTTGAACCCAGCATATCATGTGATGTTAACACCTGAAGGTCCATAGACCATACAATTAATCTATTAAGAATGACATCCTAGTCCATATCACCTTAAAGAAGTTTACTTTTAAATGAAAGAAAAGTAATTATGTGGTAATGATAATGCACCCTTAGGCAGGTGCAGTAACTAGGGAAACTTGCAATGAGTGCTGAAAGTCATTTTCCTTATACACTTGTAGTAGAAGTTCCTCACTGGTAAAGAAAAATTGGTATGAAACATTCATAGCCAATAATCCTAAAGCAGGAAGGTGACTATGAATAATTCATGAAGCTTATTATGCTGGTTTCAGCCATAGGAATGGGGAACTTTCCTATCTTCTCCTGTAGAAGCCTGGACCTATTATATTTTTTCTCTCTCTTGAAGCTGTACATTTTGGTGTTTTGGCTCAATGAATAAAATACAACACCTCTGTTTTAAACCTGTTTTGTCCTCAAAAGTTTTATTTTACTAATATAAAAAGCCTGGCCATCTGTATTATATTTTGTATGGGTTTTTTGTTTGGTCACCTAAAAGAAGAAAAAAAGTATTGATTTCTTTATCCTGACAGTCTCCATACATGATACTATCCAAAACAAGCACAGATATAAATGGTCTGCTTTAATTACCAGAAACAAAGATGAGTGTGAACAGGATCTAAACACAATGTGCCATGCATTATTAAAGCCCATTTCATAAATATTTGAAAGTTGTTCATTTACGTTAATAATTCAATTAATGTTCCTTAACTATATCAGACCCTTAGGAAGATAAACCATTCCTTAGTAAAGCGATTCTTGTTTTATGTATCTCTTTTTGACCCCCTGCACTTTGAAATCATTGTCCAGTAGGCAACCCCAGCCAATCACACATTTTTAAAACATTTGGCTCCTATGAGCTATTTTTTATACAGTTATGGTAGGCTAAAGTCTCAATACTGTGGAACTCGGAAAAATGTGATACCCAAAGAGCATTAACTGAAATTTTGACATACCAGAGTATGCAGTCTACAGAAGGATAGAGATGTCCAACATGAATGCAAATCTTCAAAGAAATCAAACAAGTGTATTTCAAAGAAGAGCTGGGGCTAGTACAAACCAACCAGTAGACTGAATGTAACACAAGTGATTACATAGGCAGTGCGATGGAGGTTGGCATAATGGTTAAGGTGTTTATCTCACAGGCACAAAGTAGAGGGTTTGATTCAAACCTTTAAAAGGACATTGGCTAGGTTTAAAATGGCAGCTAGTCTAGTACTTTCTTACTTACCTATGAACATCTTTATCTGGGAGATGTAATGTTCAAGAAAAGGAAATAGACTATCATTTGGATAATGGATGGTAAAGTCTTTTTGATATGGCATCTGCTTATGCATGTTAAATGATGTACTTTGATAGTTGTCTTAACTCTAAATAGGATCATTATAATTTTTATATTATGTGAAATGTCTCAAACGTCTAATAAAGGAACCCACTCAAAAACAGTCTTAAACTTGGTATTCTCAAAGGTGGACAAAGAGGCTCAGATATGGAAATATAAAGTAATTTAAGAAAGTAAAAAAACAGCCATTGTGATGGATACTTAGCAATAACAGTGTTAAGAGAAAGAAGTATACAGTTTTGCACATAAGTGGGTCTAACTTTGTTTATTTATTTATTTATTTAGGCTTCCTATCACGTGATCAAAAATCGTAAACGGCTAACGTGTATTGAGCAAAGCCGATATGCCGAAACGTCGAAACATCGAATGCGTAACATGGAAATCGGCGTAGGGAATATTTTGCCTTTACTTCAATGCAGTGCGATCTCGGAGTAGGAATATTTAAGTAGCGGGGGTGTGGGGGGTGCAGGGGGGCTTGCCCCCCTGCCTACAGCATTTAGGTAAGTATAGTTTTGTATTTTTATTTTTTTATTACATTTTCGAAATTTCAAACATTGCTCATATGGTGTCGACCATATGGTGTTCGATGTTTGAAACTTTCGAAAACATAATATAGACCCATTTATTTACTTACTTACTTACTCCCATCCCCTAGTGATTATCAACCCCTATGTCTTACTGGTCCACTCAAGCCATTTGGCATCTGAAATGGAATGGGAGGCAAAAAATCAATGATTTCAGGAACTATCCGGTAAGGGTTAAGATATCTGGAGATTTTATTTTATTTTTATAATCCTAATTATCCAAACTGAATGTATGGAAAATTCAGTGCAATATTCCATACAAGAGACTCAGAATGAGTTCACTGTTCTACACATCCGAGAATGAGATTACAGTTAGAGGACATGCACACTGCTTGACAGGCTGGTTTTCTTACAGTCCCTAGATTTATGTGCACCAGTTCTGAGACTTGAACCCACTCCCACCCCTCCCTCTCATCGGCGTTTCTGGGGCTGAACCCCATCAACATCTTTAGACTTGGACAGGACACAGCATCAGAACATGACATCCACCCTTTCCCAGCAATATTGTCCACCCTCAGACAGCTAACTGACCAGGCTCGTAGTTAGAATCATAACATCTGTGCTACAGATCCAGGTCTTTCTGAAGGGTTGAGTGTGATAAAATTGGATGGCACATCAAGAATTACTTTTGCAGGTGTCAGTAGAGTACACAAGCTGTACTATTGCAAAATCAAGACAAAAGATGTGTAAGTCAGTAGCAGAATGTAGCTAGTTTAATTGTACATTAAATATGTGCCAGAATATCATGGCTGAACTTTAACTCCACTGAACATTAACAAAAGAGTAACTTTAATGTAGTTACATCTCAGGGGTGAGAGTATTCTCTCATAAACCAGACTGAGCAAATTTGTATTTTGTATATTTGTAGTAATGGGGCTGTTGAGGAGCAGGACTGCTGCACTACAGAAATACGTAGCTTATGTTTTTCTTTTAATTGGATTTGCTTGTGTGTGTGTGTGTGTGTGTGTGTGTGTGTGTGTGTGTGTGTGTGTGTGTGTGTGTGTGTGTGTGTGTGTGTGTGTGTGTGTGTCTATTATTCTTCTTAATATATGGGTATGAATCCAAATCAATAAAAAGAAAAGCCAAAATGTTTGGCAAAAGACTCAATAGCAGATGTTAGAAAAATGAAACAACATTCAAGATTTATAAACAAGCAGATAGGAAACAAATAGGGAGCATCAACAATTTATATAGAAACCTGGACAAAGATGGTGTAGGACTCACTTTATCAAGGATAAGCTTATTCTAAACTTAAACTATGCTGCAACCAGATGGTGATATCATGGAAGAAGACATTTTTGTGTCCAGTCAGATTTTTGCCAAATTGAACATTTTGGTTGTATTTCTTGAGTAGTTTACAGACAATGCAGTCCAGCCTATCTTGACATTTAACACATTTGGTTTCCTAGTTGTTGTGTGGAAGTCACAAAATTGTTTGCAGTTATGTTTCCCAAGGTAAGGCAGTCCTTTTCCTTGCATTTCCCATCGAATACTGTAGTTTATTTGATATATGAGTTTAAACAAAAAGAAAGTTACACTCGAACGCACAGAATCAAAAGACCACTGTAGGGTAGATGCCAATAATGTATTGTTGAAGCATGAAAGGATGTTTTGGTTTGGACTACTGCATTACTTTTTATACCCAGCGTAGCTGTCCAGAACACATGTCCTTCCTTGGCTTGCTGTTCAAATATGAGTTAACAAGACTTTTTTGGGGAAGAGTTTAATTAGACTGACTGCAATATGATCATAACTGTTGTTTCATCTTGTACTCTACATATTGTGAATTTATCCCTGGCTCTATGAAGCTGTTAATATTACGCCTTGAATATCTATGAGCAGCTATTTTCCAGAGTTTAGTTACTTGCGACAATTAGGGTGTTTACATGTTCTTTGAATGATTCTCTGATGACCATAATCCTTAAAAACATAAATCTTAAGCCTCACATTCTGTAAAATCACTGTCTTGACTCTAAAATCTCATTTTCTGGGATGGCTATCACCAGAATGGCATATGCACAGATGTACGTGCATCTAACATCTCACTGCCTCTTAGATCCATAGCATTTTGCCTTTAAACTGAAGCATAGTTGTGAGATAACCAGCATTTGAGTGAATAATAATCTTCTGTTCAGGAAGGATCAACGTTTGTATTCATCTTAGTCCCCCATTACTCCTCAAGCCCGTGTGGCATTTGACACCATAGACCATGGCACCCTACTGCAATGTGTGAAATGATGCTGTTGTTTAGTAGATGCTATCATTCAGTCATACACCTTTTACCACCCAGCCCCCTTACACTGAGTAGTATTGGGGCTTAAATTCACTGGTTTCTTTCCATTTGAATGGGGAGTTTATCAGGGCTCCATTTTGGCTCTAACATTGGCTACAGTACATATGCTGCCACTTAGGGAGATTTTTAATAGGTGTGATATTTGATGTCAGTTTAACACTTTTGTTATGTAGTTCTGTCTTTCCTCAGTCTGTGCCTGATTTTTTTGTTCAGGAGGACTGTTTGGATCTCGTCTTCCAGTGCATGGTACAGAATCATCACATGCTTAATCCAGCACACGGTGAGTAAATGCCAATCAATGCCACCAGCAAATGGTCACACCTTCCTCTGTTTTTCCCCTTAATAACGTTTGGTGGAAATGCAACGGAATTCTATTTTTGTATCTATGATCTTGATGTTACGCTTCCTTTTAGGTTACCACAGGAAGCTCAGGTCCCAGGAACTACCAAGACATCATATTGCCATCTCAAGAATGTAACTGAGAGCTGTGTGGGGGTCCTCTAATAATTAAATAGATTCTAGGCCAATATTTTGGAATTGTTGGGCCAAGAGTGCTACATGTTTTATAATGGATGTATGGGATTTGATGCATAACACAATACTGGGCTATAATGTAACAAGGGAAGGCCCCCAGGATCAGGAATGTAGGTGTCAACAGTAATCATAAGTAAGGAATGTGCTGCAAGGTCCAAACTGCATGAGCCAATACAAAGGTACAGTATACTTCAGTCATTAAGAAAAAATAGTATTGACAAGGAACAATATAATGGGAACTGAAAATTAGTTTATTCTATAAAGAAAGGAGGTTATTGGATGAACAATGCTTGAAGCAGATTGTTGCAAAGTGGAGCGAAACTTTAAGTATACAGATTGAGTAAAAGGTATGAGTAGAAACAATTATGTTTCTTTCAGGAAAAGGAGTACCTACCTTATTGTAATATACTATGCTCAATCTTATAGCAAGGAGACAATACTCACCTGTGAGATTAATTAAGATGGCTCGTCTATGGGATCGAAGTCTTAGAAATGTTCCATTATCGATGCACATAATATTCATATAATATAGGAATGTCCATCTGCCAGAGTGTTGTGGGATACAGTAACCAAAGCAAGAAGATAGACATCTAGAACACAGTAGCTAGCTAGAGAAGAAAGAAGTTTCCGGGTTATGGACTTCGTTTATCCAAAAAATAATGATAGAGCAACATGGCTATGAGTCAGGACTGTAGGTTTGTCTTTATTAGGTTTTATATTTAAAGTATAAGTATAAAAAAGATCTCTTGTGAAATGGCAATTGAACCTCATTCATTACACCAAGAGAAGCTCAAAGTGGTTACTGTCAGAAGTTGATCAAGGAAAGTGGCACTGGTCAATATTTTAACAGTGATCCATTCACAAACCTCGATCTATGTGAGGGAGTAAGATACATGAATAAATCAAGAGACCAAGTAGTTAACCTTGGTTATAGGGTTACAGCTGACAATAAGTGATTGAATAAATAAGTATATAAATAAGCAAGCTAAAGGGAGTGATGGTATTCAGTGTCCTGTCAGGAAGCAAAGAAATGTCCTGAAGGACAAAAACATTAAATAAAGTCATCAGGAGTGGAGAGTGAAAAATAAATAAGTAAATAATAAATAAATAAATACATAAAATACTACTTTTAGAAAATATTCATAACATGAAAAGAGGATTAAAAAGTAAAATAATCCATTAGAAACTTGCTGGATAACTAATGATCCCACTCTTTTCATAAAAGAATGGATACAAAGATAACACAGATGTGAACAAGGTAAGGCAGGGTGGGACCAGATGGGGTTTCCCAAAACATCTTCAGTGAAAGTCACAATGACAAGACAAACAGCCACTTTTAACAAATCATAGGGACAGGCTTGATCTTTGGTGCAGATTGAAGAAGCCATGACATTGACCCATTTGACTCACATTTTTGGTCCATACCTCATAATAACTCCACAGAAAATAAAAGGTGATGTCATTGGGTACCAGGGTTTCCATGCTGACCCTTTTCTTTCTGATAGCTTTAAAAATCAGAAGTTCTGGTAGAAAAAGCATGTATTTGCAAATGACATAAGCTATTCAGCTACTGGAACAGAAACTTTATAAAGCAGAGGAAAATGGCAGAAAAATAAATGATCTAATATAGGTTGAGGCATGGTCAGAAATGGCAGTACAAACGAGCTGCAAAGCAATGGACAATTAGTTCCCTAGAATAAGGTGCATAATAGGCAGTAACTAGTCTGTCTATTTACTGTCACACCAGTCCTCAGATTACAATTCTAGTCACTTCATGCAACACTTCCTAGGAACCACTTAGTTTTCATCATTATTGCCCTGAGAGTGAGGTTCCTCACAGGAAATTCTCTCTACATACCCTATGGTTAATTTCTTCATTTTCAAAGGGGTCTTTCTGGTTGTTCTGAAACAGTATAACAAAATGTGCTTTTTAATAGGAGTATCAAAGGTTATTTTTAAGCCATCCTATCTCATCTTAACAGTATTCATTTATAGGTTTTTAGGTAAGTACTAGGCTAGCTGTTCTTGTGGGCCATTTTAAGCCTAGCCAATTTCCTTTTTGGTGCTTGAATGAACAAATCCAGTTTTGTGATAAACTGGTCTTATCCATTCCTTGGTTGTCAGTTATGTATAACCCTTAGTGAGAATAACTAGGATCATACCATAGGTAATTTGAAGGGATCCATGAATGGGATAAAGCATTCAGAAACTGCTTCTACCAATTAGTAGTACAGGGAACAGTCCTGGGGTAAATTTTCTATTACCAATCCATAGATCCAATTTATTTTTGAATATGAATGGGGTAAACTTTGTTTTATGTAGATGGTGAGTCTATTCTATGGCACTGGTGTCCTCTGTGAGATATACCTACCCCTTCAAGCCATTGTGTTGATGTTGTAGAAGTAGGTCAATCAGTACTGAGTCAGATGATGCCGATATTTGTCAGACACCGGTCACCTCTTAGCAGTCTGTAGGATACTGAGTATAGTGACAGGGCTTTGAGTTTGTCCATATAGGACATATAATTTAGGCCCTGTGTCCTTTTAGTTAGTTATCTTTGTGGGTGTGGGTGTTATAGCATGTGTCTGGAAAGATACATGCCAAAAGAGGCATTACGATCAATGACTATCCTAATGTGTGCTGAGTAAAGCAATCCCTCTCTAAATTGACATGCAATCCCTTTGTTTATAAGCTGTGCAATGTAAAAGGACTTTCTTATGATAGTGGACACATGTTGGCCGAAAGTTAGGCCACTGTTCACATAAGTTAAAAATCCTGAACAAGTGAGTTAACTCTTAAGGGCACATATCAACATGGTGGTTCTCGGGGTAGACAACTTCCCAAATGATAAGATAATACATTTTTTGGCATTTATTTTCAGTCTATGATTCTGGAACAAGTTATTTGTTTGGGACAAACTTCCTGTGGGATGGATAAGTCATTTGGAGATTCAATGACTGCTCCAAGCTTGCAGTCATCTAAAACTAAGTCAGCCGCAGCCCTTTGGTATTGGCTTTTACATCACTCAATGCCAGTTAGGAAAGGTCCCAGCACTGAACCCTGTCGACTCCACTGGTGATTGGTCTCTTTGTGGAGTTAGCTTCCTTTGTTTGGATCTCCTGTATCCTAACTGTGAGCCAGTTGGCAATCCAGTGGATGATGTTGGGCCTTACTCACAGTTTATTTAGTTTTTTTCTACTATGCCTAAGTGGGGGACTGTGTCTAAAGCACTGGTCTGGTCAAGGTATGTGGAGTGTACAATTTTTATCAATTACTTTTCTGACCTTTTCAAAAAAAGTCCACCAGGTTGAGTAATCATGACCTGCCCTTTACAAATCCAAGCTGAGACAGATCCAGTACTTGAAACTTCCCTATCTCCTTATTTATTGGTTCCTTGTCATATCTTTCCATGGATTTTCATATGAGGTTGATCAGACTTATGGGTCTGTAATTGACTGGGTCTGTCTGTAGGAGGTACTCCCTTATGCAGAGGAATGACATCACCTTTTCTCCATTCTTTTGGTACAAAACTTGTATGCAGGCAGAAGTTCAACAGTGTTGCATGCTTCATCCTATTTAAGATGCATCCAGGGACTTGTAAGAACCAACTGATGCAGTACTTTTAGCTTTTGATAGTGCTTTTAAGACTTGGTCCTGTGTGATAATTGGAGGTGAGTTGGTTTTAGGTACTCCTTGTAGGATAGATGGAGGGAAGATATGGGTAAAGATTGACATGACTTTATTAGACAGCAGGTTTGCTATATCTTCAACCTTAATGTAGATAACAGCAGGTTTGCTATATCTTCAACCTTAATGTAGATAACATTGTTCGCAATCAGCTCAGCACATTACTGCACTGTGCTTCTGAGAATATAGTCATAACTAAGAGAACTTTTATTTGTCTTTGGCTTGGTTGAATATTTTAGCCACAAGCTTAGCTTTGGTGGATTTTAATTATTTTTTCATTAGTTTGTTTATTGCAATGCTAAGGGTTCTATCATTCTAGCTATTGCTCTTCTTATTTTTAGTCAAAATTCTCTTTCTTTTATTGTAAAGCTCGTTGATATTATGGTTAAACCAACTAGGGTTTGTTTCTGAGGTTTGCCCTGCACTTGTTCCTACAGGACACAGCTGCTTTTATGCAGCTGTTTACATGCTGGTATAGTGTGGTAGTCTACATTTCTGCATATTTAGTGGAGTTAACTGGGTTAGGTTTGGATTTGAAACTTGCCAATGGATCACTTAGGAGTAAGTAGTTTGCTTTTTACAGAAATTTCTAAAGGTGCATTGGGTGGAAGTGGTCTCTGGTTTCAATTTTATTTTGAAGGAGACAGTTTTATGGTCAGACTTGTCAAGTAATGAAGATACTCAAGGGGTGGTGCAAGTGCACCATATTAGTAAGGACAAGACCCAAGATGTCACTCCCCTTGGTGGGTATTCTATTGTTCCAGGGCATTTGTATTGATAGAGTCCTGGAATCTATGTGCTTGTGCACAACTGGTAGTGTAGGATTTCCAGTCTATAGTTAGATAGTTTAGGTAACCTAGGAAAATTCAAATTCCTGTAGATAGGCATTATGGCTTTCATGGCTCATAAAGGGAGTTCTGTAGCTAACTAATATATAGTACAGGACCTTGGTGGTTATTTGGACATAATGAAGCTCTAATACATCACGCTGTATTATCAGCCTTGGTATGAGATGAATCACTTTTGAATAAAGACTAAGGCACCTCCACTTTTTTCCCATAAGGCACAGTAGCCAGTCAAATTGTGCAGAAGGTGTTATAGTCCTGCATGGCTGAGAATTCAATGCCTTTTTAAACATGTCTCAGTGACTACACAAACATCTGCATCTTCCAGGGGGAAAAGGGCTAGTAGACTTTGAAGGGAGTGGAGTTTCTTCTTTAGACTACTATTATTGATTATTAACATCTTCATAGCTCCTTTGCTTGCTTCATTATGTTGGCAGGTTTATCAGGTTGGCACTGCCTAAAAAGATACTATGAGAGTGAGCAATGCTTTGTCCAACAATTAAATCTCCAGACTGATATGGTATGTTGATCATATCCACCATGGCTAACAAATAATGGATCCCCTTGCAAAGACACCAAAAACTAAGCCAGTTATTAAAGTCTGTTATTTTTGCTCATGTTGCGGCATCATCCTTGCAGAAGACAGAATGTTGCTCACTGCTGGGCTCATACTTGCTTGGGTCACACAGTCTGAAAGCAACATCATGTGTCTCATCATATAGGAAGGTAGGTACATTTCAAGTCATTGACAATCACAGGTCATGATGATAACTGTTGTTCAAGGACATGAGTGCATGTGTGATGTGCTAGATCCTGGCACCAGACAAGCATCTAACCATCACTGCAGTTGAAGATGTGTTTATTTCCCTTAGTGTGGGTTATTGGAGCCTCAGACCTGGATTTCTGAGGTTGTATAGATTTTGCTGGTCTCGTATAAGGAAAAAAGCTCTTGTGCAGACAACCCACCATAGAGTGCATCCAAGAGTGACAGTGCACTCAGTGCAGCACACTGCACCATTAGTCTTCCATTTTTGATGAAGTTCTCATTTTTCTGAGTTCAGGATTTTCTACACTTCCTAAAGTCTCAGATAGAAGACCCTGGATGGGCTCATCATTGTGCAGGTTATAGCAGATGATATAGAGAGAGGGTCCAATCAAATGAAGCCAATACTGGAGCTCTGTGACTTCAGAACCTGTAGCAAATCACAGTTCACTTAATCCTATGACTGTGCGCTACCTTTCTTTGGAGGTGACTTTTTGAATATGATGATCTTCTCGTAAGCAGAATGTATACTGCCTTTATTTTGGGCAGATTAATTCAGAGGAAAGCAGCCTTCCCCTCATTGCAGTGACCACTCTACAGACAGGAAAATGTGCAGACATCAGAGTCATCTTAAAGATAATTATTCACATCTAATGCAAAGCAATTCTCTCCTCATGTTTGATTCCTGTTTAAAATGGTTATCTAAGATCTACAAATCGATATCCATAGTGCAAGTAAAGTCCAAACTTTAAAAATAAACAAAAGCTTAGTATGCACAAAAAGCTATAGAACCTCCAAATGTGTCAGTACCATATCATGCATGATAGTTGCTTTGGAAAATTTTATTTACTTTCACGTTGGCTATTTGTAATTAACAGCTGCTCATTTGTGATACATTTTTTTTTGTAAATCTGTTATCTAATGAATTAATCAGAACAATGTTACAAATCTTAAGGTTTACCACATTTGTACTGGATAATGTTTTAAGTTGCAATTTATTCAAAAATATCTGTGACTCAGGGCCGAGACATGAGTGCAATTTCAAACAAACTCTCCAAAAAATTGGCAAATAAACTTTATACAGACATTAAAAAAATTGCAATTTTAATTTTATAAAATGTATGCATCTGCATCTATGTATGCAAATTGAAAAAATTCTTCTAATACCAAAACTAATTTTAAAACATGTTTACGCATGCTTAATTTGTACAAACTTGAGAAAAATTCAGCACTTTTTTGTTAAAATGTGGCCACAAAACCCTAAACAAGGAAATAAGATTATGGCTTAAATGCTGGTAGTTCATCAGTTTTAAGGTAGCCTTCAACATATTTCACAGACCAGTGCTGACAGTTAAGAAAAAAAAAAAGAGAGGCATCTTTTGGATTCTTATCATTCTTGACTTTTCTAGAGTTTTCTGCCAGAGCTGCAGACACTAATTTTAAAGTAGATTTATGCAACAATTCATGGAAAAGCAGACATGCATTCCCTTTTCCTTTAGATAATACTTTGATTTAAGATACTCAGTAGCAACAATGCCTCTAACATCTTCAGTCATGCTGTTTGGAGATCAGCAGGTCCTCTTCCTATTAACAAAATATTATAGAACTAAACCAAAAAGGTGTGAGAAGTAAACTAAACCTATCTATAACTAAGCCTGTGGGACCTTCAAGTTAATGGAACTTAATATAAAATACAAAATATTTTTGTGAAAAAGTATAGAATTTTACAACAAAGGTTATAGCTTCAAAATATTACATTTGCAAGTAAAAATTCAAATACTCTGCATGCATCACTTTTATAATTTGCTATTGAGACAATTTTACAACTTAGTTTTTCATTATCATATGGCAATAGATAGACATCAGAATTATCACATTTTTCTTAAGTATTCTTTGCCTATTAATCAAATTTCAATGTAAACATCATATTAATAACTATAGATCTAATGGATACAAGCAATCTATAATTCACTGATTTGATGTCCCATTGTTATATGTTTCCAAAATTATTATGTTTGAAAAAATTGCTTTTCTTTTGACTTATTTTCCCAATTTATTTTTCCAATTTCTTTACCATGGACTTCCTTAAGGAAAAAAATAAATTCTGCAAATGTTGGTATCATTTTTACCTAATGTTTGTTATTGTTTTTGTTACAGTTAAAATTGTTCAAAGAAGGAGTAAGTATTAGCATGTGTACCTGCCATTAGTGGAATACTGCATAAAATCATAAGATACAAAATGTCTGTTTATAGTGCTTGACCTAATGTTTGCATTTGCTCCCAATAAGTTCAAAGTATTTGCGTTTAACAAAAATCTGCATAAGGCTTTTCAGATCCTGTAGAAGATGTATTCATTTCACTGGCTTCTACCACATAATTGCTTTCCTTCTTTCACAAATGCTTTATATGCTATCAGGTACAATGTTAAACACTTCAGCCTCAGTCTTAGAACACACACATCAACAACAACAACAACAAAAACAGGCAATTTATATAATACAGAATTCTAGTTAGAACAATAAAATAAACAGTGTAGACAAGGATTGCACAGAAGTAAAATGTAAAGCAGAATCATTAAGACGACAATAAAACAATAATATTTCATTATATTAATACTAATATTAATGAATACAACACACATGATGAGTATAAGCTACATTGCTATTGCAAAAGAGGAAAATAGGTTAATATAGCCCAAGAATTATGTAGATCAAAAACTGTAGAAGTATCGTCAGCACTTCCAAGAAAGGCTTGAGAAAAAAAAACAGACTTAAGGTGACATGAGCGCCATTCTATGCAAGGCTGCTACAGCTTCCAAGGACTTTAGAGCACAGCTGATGCTAAATATGGTGAAAACATAGGTGAAGAGATTTCTTAAATCTTCTAGTGGAAGAGGTGATTCTGTAGAGCAAAAAAAAAACGGCAATGACCTGACATTTCTGTCTGCAAACATGACCACAAATCTTAATGCCACCCTTCACTGTCGAATAACACCAAATTCTTTCCAGATATCCATAACTATAATGATCACAAACTGTCGACATTTATGCAAGTGCACTTTTGTAGCTATCTAATGAAATCACCCATATTTCTTTCAACACATCCTTGTGAATTAATATAGCCTGCAGTACAAATGGACTTCAGGAAGTCACTAATCATTCCCTTCATAAGTGTGTAACACTCCACCAGAGTTATCCCACATATGCCACCACCATCAGCTGCAATAAATATATCTAATCCTTTAAATTGGTGCTGATTTAATCTTCTAAAGTTAATCCATAAAACAACTAAAAAATGACTAGTTCTTCTTGATAAAAAATGCCCACATTGACAAGCATGCATTAAATACAACAATTTAATTACAAATTATTTACAAGATGTATTAACACATTGAGCAATGCAAGCATGTACACTTTTTCAAAATATGTAGGCGGTAAAGAAAGACAGATCAGTGGTTTAAAGGGATAACATCCTGACTACAGCAACCTAAACAACCTAAGCTAAAATAATAGCCAAAATACTTTTAGCTGGCTGGGGGAGAGTGAGGAGTGATGAGTGATGAAGTTGACCATTTCTGCCTTTGGAAGAAAGTTAGAAGCATATGACTGGGGTGCAAACTCCATTCCTGATCTCCAGAGGAGATCAGAAGTTGAATGGAGTCACCAAACAACAAAGGGACATGGTCTTCTAAGGAACTATGTCACTCACAGAAGATGGCAATACTTTTGCAAAGGCCCATTGCTTGCCCAACTATTGGGCAACTACTAGTAAGCGAAGGAGTAAAGCCAGGGCTAAATTAATATTCATTATCCCATTGTGGATTAAAGCACCAGTTCTTGTGGCTAACTCTCACCATGGGCAGAACAAATGGGCCAAAGGGCCTTTATCCAGTTAGGAATAAATAAGATGATAGGGCATATGAGGATAGGGGTGAGATAGTCAAAACTGGGGAAGGAGAAAAACTCATAGAATCTACACCATATCTTACTGAAAATCATGCATTGCTGTATGCGACACATTCCATTATCAGGAAAATAAGTCATATGTATTTAAAAGAATAGTCATACTTTGTCCTAACACACTCAGCAAGCAGAAAAATATGTTGTTAAATGAATATCTCTGCTGTGTCCTAACATATTAGGATAGAAAAAATAAGTAATGTATGGAGTTATTATATGAATATATATGCTGTATCTTAAATCATATCAAAGAAGAGTAGAACATAAAACTGCTGCAAACATAATGTCAAATCTTGACTCTCAGACATAGGATGGTATCCCTTCTTTATTCCAAGTAAATTATCTACATGCAAACAACTCTATCATAATGCAAAAGGACATGAATCCCTCAACCTTGTCTTTGAAATGCTTCCCTCCGCACAAATAAGTTACATTAACAACTTTTTTTTCTGGAAAACTAATGCTTTATGTCTTGAAATATGGCTAAGCATGACACTTTGAGACTGTTATTTGAATTTAAATTGCTTACACAATAATATAATAAATTTTTCGCCAAACTCAAGACCATAACTCACGTAGTATCTAAACTAAATCTTAGCAGATACATCCACCCTAACCCTGGGCCCTAATAACAACGCAACCCAGCATCATCAACAAACCACAAACCAGTACCAAGTCACACTAAATCTCCCTAGGAAAGGATCTGATCTTCTGTTATTAAACATACACATCAGAAGTATTGCAAACAAAATTCAAGAACTTCACGCCACTATCTCACTCTATGCAGCAGACATTGTTATAATAACTGAAACCTGGCTAAAAAAGAGCAATGACAATGAAATCCTACCTCCTGGATACAAAATTTACAGGGTTGACAGGAAGGGCAAAAGAGGAGGTGGCATAGCCATCTTACTTAAAAACAACCTAATTCTAGTAACCATTGAACATAATACTCCCGACTTTAATAATGCTGAAGTTATTTGTAATAAACTAAAGATCAATGCCAAAAAATACATAAATATAATTGATACCTACATACCTTGAGGTAATAACCTTTCAACTTTAGAACACATACTCCACTGGTTCTCAAAATGTGTACCCCAAGTGACAATAATTATGGGTGACTTTAACATAAACTGGTATAATTGCAATACCCAATCCTCTACCAGTTGCATTAATCTCCATGTTTTTTCACAAATAATCCAAACTCCCACAAGAACTAACAAAAATCAAACAGGCAATCCATCTTAGATTGGATAGTAACAAACGAACCTTCTCTCTCCTTACATGCTGGGAATTATGTATATTCTTAGGCAGTGAATAAATACACTGAAATACATCAAGTAGCATCAGATTAGGAGCACAAGAAACTTTAACACCCAACACTTCTTATCCACCCTCAAACTCTGTAATTGGGAGCCAATCAAACATCTCCCTCTCGAAGACACCATACAATAGTTCAACTCCACCTTCCTAAATATTCTGAACAAACAAGCCCCTCCTAGAACAATAAAAATCAAATCAAATTATGCCCCATGGCTAAAAAAAGAAACTAGGTCAATGCTAAATTTAAGAGACAAAGCTTGGGAACTCTGTGTAAAAACAAATCTTAGTAATCTAGGCTGGCATTACAAGAACTAAGGAATAAAGCCAAAAAACAAATAATGCAATACAAAATAAACCACTACTACATTCTTGAATGGTTCAAGGGCTACTTAACAGGGTACCGGCAAGTTGTTAAATGGCAGAATAACTTATCTCCTCTACTCCCCATTACTTGAGGTGCCCCGCAAGGATCTATTCTTGGTCCTCTTTGCTTCACAATATTTGCTAACAATCTATACTACCCTACATACATCCCTTGTCCAGTATGCAGATAATTCCATGTTGATATTCTCTGCCCCATCCCTACAACAGTTATAACTTATAACACAACAATCTTTCTCAGCAGTAGAATTGTGGTTAGCAGATTCACAATTCATATTAAATCCAAATAAGACCAAACTCATGATATTCCACCCCACAAGACCTGCAGATCCCCCCAATCATTCAATATCATATCTTCAGATAACACCAACATTTCTTCAGTAACCCAAACAAAACGTCTGGTTTTTGTCATTGACAACACCTTAAAAACTGGCATTCAAGTAGCCCAGACGACAAAAAGTACACAAAAAACTAGGCACCTTATATAGGAACAAGCAGTATTTAACAATTCACACAAAAGCCACCATCGCCAAAACACATCTGGTCTCCACTCTCCTTTATGCCTCACCAATAATGACAAACTTAAGGAAAACAGACTTGGTTAAACTAGACACATGTTACAATCAAATTGCTAAGTTTGCTACAGACTCTACCTACAAATCCCACTGCTTAGCCCTAAAGAAACTCAACTGGTTGGAAGTACCACATCTTCCAACCTACAACCAGCTTTCCACAGCCCATAGACTCCTAAATCAACCCAAAAATCCTGACCTACAAGATTTGCTACTTCCATATACTATTAACTGAATCCTTTGCTCAAGTAATAAATCTTTACTAAGTATTACCAAACCGGATAAATCTGCTGGAGAAGCTCTTTATTTTAATTCCATAGCCAAACTCTAGAACTCATTACCAACTACTATAAGACTAACTACAAATTCTTCTCTCTTAAAAAAAAAAAAAAAAAAAAATTAAAATCTCACTTATCTAACACTTAGCTATGCTCATGTATGACCCCTGGATTGGTTTAGCCGATCTCCATTATTACGACCCCTCTCTCCTTAACATTTAATTCCTAACACATTCCAAGGCTTCCTACAACAACTAAGACAATCTCTACCATTGCTTTCTAATGAGGATTTCCCTAGCTCGCTAATTCATGGACTGTTTACTATTAGAAATTGAACTTGCCTATTTCCATCTTTGTACCTTATGTTAAACACATCTCTCTCTCTTGGCAAACCCAATTTACTACAATATATATATATATATATATATATATATATATATATATATATATATATATATACACTTGTCTTTTGTTGTAAATGTAGAGGTTTTCTCCCCGGGCCTCCACTGAAAAATGACTTGTGTCCAGTCAGACATTCCTAGTAAAAAAATGTAAAATAAAAAAAACAAAAATAAAACTCTGATGCATTACATTTATTATTTAGATGCACCTCAGACTGCTTACATCCTGGTTACTTTTATTCCTGGGTATTACCTTATTTTTATAAGCAGTTACCTATTTCTGCTGAGTTAAATAAATGGAAAAGCTATTTAATTTTGGGCAATATAATGATTAGTAGCTACATCTGTATGTTTGCATAGTGCACCTCATTGTAAAGCAAAATGTAAGATTTGTTATGTGAGGGCTGATGAGTTTAGCTCTCACATCATGCCAAAATCATAAACTGAGTGGTACTGTAACTATACAAAAGTTATAGAAAAAGTAAAGGAACCATTTATAAAACTATAATATGATAATATTATAAAGTACAGGTCTAAATTTATGAGACGTTTGCATAATCTATTTCAAAAAGCATGATGGGAACACTCATACTAGCAGAAGGAGACAGTATAATGCACAATTAGGAGCAGATGTCCTACAACTCTTCATTAACACTTTTATTAACATATCTGGTTTTCACTGCCATTGCTGTTGCAGGCAGTGTGCTCTATGGCATGCATTTCCTTAGAGGGCTTCAGTAGGTCTTTATTACAAATAACACCTATATGGGAAAAAAGGATAAGAACAAGCACATTGAAACTATTAGTGAGCTGTTCAAAAATGCCTACTTTAAATCAAAGAATGTAGAGCAAGCTGAAATTTAATTAAACTTAATTGTAATGAGGTTGTTTGTGAACCAGGCAACAAAACTAGTCATCATGGAATCTTGTCAGCTACGACATGGACCAGGAGGGCAAAATGGATATTAGCCAATCAACCATATTTTTAGAACAGAATAAGAACACCCAGATATAACCCATGCAGATTCAAAGAGAAAACACAGCCTCCACGCAGGCAGTGAGCATAGGTCAGGTTTGAACCTTACACCATGATGCTGTGAGGAAGTGATCATAAACACTGGGACAATTTCCTGCCTATACAGTATGTTTTGGATTAGAACATATTTGAATGTACATACAGTATACAATCACAGCAAACAGAACCCACAGACAGTGATAAAACTCATCTCATTCATGGCACATCTGCAGAAAAATAGTTTGTCAATGTTTTTAAATCACCAGTTCTTTCATATGATCAGTGGAGCCTGATCCTTTTAAAACAGCGCCTACTGCACTGCTGCTGATAAACTGCCAGACGTTTTCTAGGAATTCATCATTTCTGATATTTCCTGAGAGAAAAGTGAATGCTACATTAAACTGCCTAATTGATTAGTTCAAATTCTTACCTAGAATGCAGGCAAGTACCATTTGAGTGCAACCCATGCAATAAAATACAGGAATGCGTCTCAAGCAAGGGAAGAATTTTTTTCAAAGCTAAGAAAAAAGAATTATATATGTCTGGCATTACAAAAGGTTAAATAAAAAAAAAAAAAAAAAACAGTTAACGATGTCCACATTATCATAACTCCGACACAGCATCAGTGAGCATGTTACTAAAACTATTTACAGTTCTCTCACTACAGCCTTGCAAAACACTGAATCAGATACTCTAGGAATTGCTGTCATGTAATCAGCAATTTAGGCATAATACAGGAACAGGAAAGAGGGGCAGATTAAATAGACTAATGAAATAATGGCTGCATGTGAATTGCAACATAATTATAAATGATGAACAGTTAAGTCCTTTTGCATCCCAACTAACATTCTTTTTGAACTTTGATTCTCTGGGAGCTAGTTTAACAAAACTATAGTCATCCAGAATAATGAATCATATGAGGTGAGTTTTGCAACCATTGTTTTTATTAAATGACTGGCTGAATGCCACAGATATATAGAGCACCTGTGGCAAAATGCACTTAACTCAATTAATGGTCTTCAATGGACTTTGGAAAATTACAAGTATGTTTCGAGATCCAGAATATGTATCAAAATTTGGATAAGTGCTATTTGGCCCACCTAATTTGCCCATTTCTTCATTTACTAGAAAAGTCAGTGATCCAGATTAAATTACTGTTTGTTTTGTTTTGCCTCCTCTTTCAAATGAACTGTCTATATGTCTCAAGTGTTTTGCTATCCTGCTTCTGGATTTGACTGTACTATTTTTTTCACAAAGGTTGTTCCAATCATTTACCACCCTTTCTATGAAATTCTTATTTCTTTTTACATATGCAAAACATACAGATGTGTTTTTAGACTATCATTGCATTGCTGCAATCTAAAATGGAAAGGACACATTTAATTCAGTTCTTATCTGCACAAGTATTCCTACGTAAGCCTTTAAATGTTTCAGTCCCACAGTTTAAAATATACTTATGCAGATTACACACAGTGCTAGATTTTCTTCTATGGAGCATGGTTTGAAGAATGCCAAATACAATGGAACAATGACTTCCTCGGACCTAGATGCCATACCTTTGGTTATAAATTGCACAGCATAGAATGATTTCCTCACTACCACAGACACATGACGGTCAAAGGCTAGATTACTGTCTATGTGTGTCCCTAAGTCCCTGACTACTGGTTAACTTTTAGGAGTGTGTTGTCAATATGATATATACCAGAGGTGGATGATGTCCCAAAGGATACTATGATGCATTTCTTGGTATTTCGTATTAGTCCATAGCCCTGACACCAGATATATGTCTGTGTCAGCCCTTCCTGCAGAACATTTATGTTGGGGGGGATTCAATGACAGCTCCTAATTTGCAATCATCTGCAAATTTAGTCATCCAGAAGCCATTGACACTGGCCTTAAATTCAGAAAAGTAAATGCCAAAAAGGAGTGGCCCCAGGACCGATCTCTGAGGTACTCCACTTGTGACTCGCCTCTTTGCAGAGATGGACTCCCCAATTCTAACTTCCTTGGTCCCATCTGTGAGCCAGCTGGCTAACCACAGCATGTATAAGGGTTTGTACCTACCCTCTTGAGTTTGTCAAAAATGCCCTAGTGGGCTATTGTGTCAAATGCCTTGGCCAGGTAAAGGTAGGCAGGGTGAACCACTTTGCCCTCGTCCATTGCTTTGGTGACCTTCTCAAAGAATTCCACCAGGTTGAGTAGGCATGACCTGCGCTTGACAAAATAAAATTGGGTTGGGCCAGTGTCTGGAGGTTTCCTATATCATTATTGATCATTTACATGATAATTCTTATCATGGTTTAGCATATGAGACTAGTGAGACTTATGGGTCTATTGCTTCCAGGGTCTGTAGATGGCCCATGTTTGTGCAAAGAGGTGACTGTTACTGTTCTCCATTCATGAGGCATAAAGCCTTTTTGGAGGCAACAGTCAAATAGCAATTCCAAAAGCCCTGATAAGCCATGTTTCATGCTATTTAGAAGGCCTCCTGGGATACTACCTGGAACCAATGATGCAGTGTTCTTGGCCTTAGAGAAATCATTAAGGACCTGTTCCCTAGTGATAGCAGGGAAAGTTACATTTGATGGTATTTCTTGAGGGAAGACTGAGGAGGAGAAAGAGGTAAAGTTCAAACTGAATTTCTTGGCCAGTAGGTTTGCTATAGCTTGTGGCTTTTTTAATTTCTCCAAGCCTTTCGGGTTTCTAATACCACAATAAAAAAAAAAAAGCTGCACTCTCTAAAGCCAAAATCACAGCATCCATGGGACCGGACAACATCCCAGGCTGTGTTTTACACAAAATTCAGAACGAACTGGCTCCCCACCTAAGCACCATGTTCAATCATAGCCTCAAGTCAGGCTTTGTGCCCACTGAATGGTGCACAGCAACAGTTATGCCACTCCACAAAGGGGGAGCCACCACTAATCCTGGGAACTATTGCCCTATTAGCCTGACGAGTCTGGCCTGTAATGCCATGGAACATATCATCATGAAACTCGTAAATAAAGACATTGATAAACTCCAAACTCTGGACCCCACCCAGTTCGGGTTTGTGAAAGGCAGATCATGCCTCCTGAATCTGATCGACTTCTTTGAGGCAGTCACCAAAGCCATAGATGAGGGTAAGGTGGTTCACACAGCCTATCTTGACCTCGCCAAGGCTTTCGACACCATCCCCCATTCTGGAATTATAGCTAAACACACTAAAATAGGCATAAATCCCTACATCACAAGATGGGTTGCCAACTGGCTCACTGACAGAACCCATACTGCAAAAGTTTCAGACTCTAAATCTGACTTCAAACTAGTGGCAAGTGGAGTACCACAGGGTTTAGTCCTGGGACCTCTCCTGTTTGGTATCTACTTCTCTGAAGTACAGGCTAACACAGAAGGCCTTTGGCTAATGAAGTTCGCAGTTGACTGCAAACTAGGAGCCACAGTCGAGTCCCCAAATGATGTAGACATCCTACAGAAGGGTCTCACTGAGACAGATGCCTGGTGTCAGAGCCATGACCTCAACTCAATGCCAAAAATATGCATTGTCATCCCCTTTGGTAAAAACACTTGTACCCATGAACTACCACATAGGCAGCAGTCTACTTAACGCCGAATGTGTGATAAGAGACCTTGGGACCCAGGTGGACATTAGTCTCTCCTTTGATAATCACATCCCCACCGTAGTCAAGAAAGCCTTCTATGTGGCACACCTCATCACAAAAGGGTTCTCATCCAGGAAAAAAGAGGTCGTCGTTCCCCTCTACTTGACACTCATTAGACCCATTATAGAGTACAACACTCCTTTTGGAATGTACCTCATAAGACATCTGCAGCAGCTGGAAAGGCTACAGAAGTACCTCACAAAGAGGATTACTGGCCTCAAACAAATGCCCTACACTGACCGCCTCAAAAAACTCCAGCTTTAGTCCGTAGCAGATCACCTACTCCGTGGTGATCTCTGCCTAACATATAAAGCTATGTCAAACCCAGAGCTGTTGGACATGCTACACCTAAAGAAATCCCAATCCCTCAGAGCTACACGCTCTAGGGACCTAAACCTTGTCACCACAATAAACAGGACATGCTGGAGGGATAGATTCCTGTCCCAGAGACTTCCCATATTCTGGAACAAGCTACCCATCTATGTCAAGCAAAGTTCCTCATTAGCACTCTTCAAGAAAAATTTTGATGAGTGGATAGGAAATAGGAAATATACCCCGGAGATCACTTCTGTGGCTCTACTTGACAGGGGCACAGGAAAATAACTTTCTTGGGTGGCATAAGCCAGGGTACCTTGTTGGTTAGGCTTACTTAGGCCCTTGGGTTGATAGCCTAGTACCTACCTATGAACCTATGAACAATGGTAATAGATCCCATTTCTAAGTCAATGTATAATTAAAGTTCATGAAATTAGTACTGTTTCAATCGTTGATGCTAGCCAGAAGTGCTCTTCACAGCACCAGCAGTGTACCCAGTACTGACTTCTTCTACCATTCATGTGGAGTTATATGTATGAGTAACATATCTAAGTATGATTGTAAATTCTTTTTTATAAGACACGTTGCTCCTACTACTATTGGAATTGCCTGGGTATCCTTCATCCACATTGCCCTTATTTCTGCCTGCGAAATCTTGGTATTTTATGACTTTGTGTCTCTCTGTGTCTTCTTTTCATGGACTATTATATCAGGTTTTCTCACATTTTATTTTTTTAACTGTTGGTAATGGGTTTTCCCATGTAATATAAACTTCATCATTTTCTATAATGTTTTTTGGCTCAGGTTTCCACTGTTTTTCAGCTACTTCAATATTATAATGTTTGTACAATCTCCATTGCAACCGTCCTGTCACATTATTATGAATTTCAGTATACAGTCCTTTCACCATTAGTATCTGGCTCAGTATAGGTGGCTCCATTAACAATGAGTTCTGCACACAATTGTGTATCGCTTTTGAGGTTGCGGACATAGCTAAATAATGTGTTGTAGTTGTCCTTGGCCTGGGAGGCAAACATTACCTCAAATTTGACTTTGGTAAACTTTATTTGTCCTCTGACTTGTTTGTTCAGTTTGATGAGAGTGCTTTTATCCTGCTGGGTGCT
Organism: Protopterus annectens; assembly: GCF_019279795.1. Lineage (NCBI taxonomy): Eukaryota > Metazoa > Chordata > Ceratodontiformes > Protopteridae > Protopterus > Protopterus annectens. Next base: position 394,288,951 of record NC_056745.1, on the reverse strand, counting down.
GCACCTCCTAATTTTTGCCATGATTTTCTTCTTCCTGTTATACAGCCAACTGATTTTGTGATTCCACCAGGGTGGCTTGTTTTTTGAGTTAGTTCTGTACTTCTTCCTGGTGGGTACAGCTGCATCTGTGCAACAATTAACATGCTTATATAGGGTTTCTGTGAACAGTTTTGTATAGGCAGCAGTGTTCTCACTTAACAGTAGGAAGTTAGCCTTAGAATAATTCCTGAATATTCCAGGGTAAGCAAGAGTTCTGAGTTTTATTTTTACTTCAAAGGAGACCATTTTGTGGACTGTCCTTACCAGAAAAGACATTAAACTAAGAGGTGTACAGCACTCTCCCATATTAGTGATGACCAGATCTAGTATGTCTGCACCCCTGGTTGGTGTACTGACAATCTCGTTCAAGGAGTATGTATTTACAAAATCCAGGAATCTCTGTGCCTGTATGTTTGGTGTCATACATGACTCACAGTTAATAGTAGGGTAATTAAACTTGTCTCTGAATATGTTATTGAGTTGCATGGTGAGTGTCTCCAATAGGTTTAAATACATGGTATGGGTTTATAGGTCAAAGGGGGGATTTATAGCTTAGAAGGAAGTGGTATTGCATTTTGTCTATGGTGAATGAACATGAAGAAGCTGAAGTGCATTGTCCTGTTTGACCAGCCTTGACGTATATTTATTTTTGATGTAAATCAAGACACCTCCACCTTTAATCCCTGTCTGTGTACTAGCTGGTGTAAATGTGTGGATGGCATTATAACATTGCACTGTCAGTGTGCTCTCCCCTGCTTTAAATAATGTCTCAGTGACCATACAAATGTCAGCATTCTCCATGGTGAAAACAGCTTCTAGGGAGTAGAGATTTTTTGTTTAGACTCCAGGCACTGAGCAGTAACATTTTTAGGTTTTCTTGTTTTTTATTTGCTATGTCAGAAGTACTTTCAGTTTGGCATCACCTAAAAAAGGTGGGTCTATATTACATCCGCGAAAGCTATATTCATCGAATACATCTTCCGCGAACAACAACCGATGGAAATCACTTCAGCGAATTGCAGAAGTTTTTCCATGGTCCGCAAACACTTGCCCACCAACCTAAACTTGCCCTTTTCCCCAATGTAATGCAATCTCGGAGTTGGTATATATAGTTATGGGGTGTGCGGGGGGCACATCCCCCCACACTGGAGGGTGTGGAGTTGAAGCCCCCAACTTGGATGGATTTGAGTTAGTCCATTGTGTGTTCCAGATGGTTGGTGGGCAAGTGTTTGCGAACCGTGGGAAAACATTCCACAGTTCGCTGAAGTGATTTTCGTGGGTTGTTCATGGAAGATGTATTCAATTAATACATCTTTCGCAGACATAATATAGAACCAAAAGGCACTATGGGGAGGACAATGTTTAGCTAATATTTTAAAGCCTACAGGGGAGAGATGCAAACTATCCCTGGCAAAGCAGAGTGCCCGGTTGACCATATAATTCCATGTTGACCAATATTACACCCCGTTAGAATGACACCAGAAACTAAGCCAATTATTAAAGTTAGTCAGCTTTTGTTCGTATTGTAGCATCTTCCTTGGAGAAGGAAAGTGCTGCTCAGTGCTTGGCTCATACCAGCTTGGGACACATATTCTGAGAGCTCTAAAATGTTTCTCTTCATATAGTCCAGAGAAATATGTCTCAGGTCATTTACACCCACACGGACTATGACTGTGACATACTGGCACCTGTGGTCCAATGACCTGAGTGTGCTTGTAATGTGGTGGATCCTAGTCCGTGATAAGCAACTAACTGTGACTTTCTCCTTACTCAGCCTGGAGAGACAGAGATCAGTGTGCCTCATAATGGAGTCTCCAGTGACCATAATGTTGGATTCTGTGGTGTTTTGCTTCATGGGCTTACAAGTAGAGTCTCCATGAGATGTGGCTGTATGTGTTGATATGAGTCTTGTTTTGAAAGAGTCCATTCAGGGTTACTGAGGGTATTTGTTAAATGTACTTCATCTAGGAGGTCGTTGGGGTTTAGGAAGGGTACATTTAAGTGCCTCAGCATATGTGGGTCTATGTGTCTGCTTTGAATTGTGTGTGATAGGTACAGTGTGTGTATTACTGACAACTTGATTGACATTAGTAGTGCTTTCAAGTGAGAGCTTTGCCTCTGCTGACATTTTGTAAATACATCTCTCACATACCATATCAGTTTGTTTGAGAAATAACTGTTTGTCAGTAAATATGAGGCAATTTTTATATTGCCTCAGGATGCCCATATTCACCAACCTGGTAATGGAGATAGTGGGAAAGTTCATATCCATGGCAACTGATTAGATAGTTGGAGTGAGAATGTAAAAGAATGTTAGATGCATCTGATTTGCAACTCTGGGGCAGTGCTAGTCACTGCAACCTAATTGCGCTGTGTGGAACTAGGTATTGGTGAAATTACAATGGTACTTTTACAGGGAAAAAGGTCAACTCAAGGTGTCTGTGTCTATACAGGGCTTTGTCAAACACTTTATGAGAAACTAATAAGTAGACACTGATGATTTATGGATAAAGTATTTAGACAGATATTCTGAAGTTAGGTTAACAGCAGGAAACCAAGCAGTATTTACTAGAAAAAAAGAATTAGATTGTCAAAAATGATGAAAAGAGGGGAGTTGTCTGAATGGCTACTACTAGTGCTGGTCTCACTATACCTTCACGCCACTGGAATAGAATGCTTTTTTGCTTTTTCTTTAACCAGAAGCAAAACGGTATAACCAATTCAAAAATGAGAAGCAGGCCACAGGCTCTTTGGTGATCCACAGTCTTGTCCCAGATGATGCAAGGGTCTGTTGGCTTGTTGTAACCTTTTCCTGGTAGATGTCTTGAATAGCAACCAGAACAACCAGGGAGGGCAAACACAAATGCTCACTGCCCAATCATAAACAGTCAGGAATCAATGCACTCTGCTACTTCTCTCACCAGGAGCAAAATATAAACACAAATTCCAAGCTGGCACCTATGAAGTAGTTATTAGGCTTTCCAGTCTCCAGGAAATAATGTCTGTATTCTCCTTCTCTCACCAGGAGTAAAACAAAAGCAAAAGCTATTGTAAAATGGATGCCAGTGCACTGAAGGGGACACACACGCACACACACACACACACACACACACACACACACACACACACACACACACACACTGGCAATTTAGAGGCTTTCCATTTCACACACAGGTGTATCTTTTTATGTCTTGAAATTAATGTACAAATGATGCTTTTCATTACACTCCAGACCCCTACCTGAGAACAATCAGCATGGCTTCAGTGTGATCCAACAACCAACAAAGCATGCATGCTTAAAAATAAATCTAAAAATAGTTCAACATCAGTCAGAGACAGCGTGAAATTTGTTACTCTCATTTTCAAAGATTCCTGTGCTTGTTGGAGAACCGTATGAATAGGTGTTCATCACCTCAAGAACAAAGAACACCAGATCCTCCTTTGTTCTCCAAGTTCATGTAAGGCTCTAGTTACAGAAACAGGGCCCATCACAACAGTGACCCAAGCAGTATATTAGTCCCACACTGGATATTCATAAAAATGGATCCTAAGTCCATCAGGTAAAAGTTACAGCCTATTCTATTCCACTAACAACACAGAAACAAAATAAAGTAAAAGGAGAGGAATGCTATTAAAAGCAGAGAACATGCAATTTCCCTAAAAAAAAAGGAAAACAAAAAGTTACTACTGTCACACAGTTCTGTTAAGAAACCTAAAGGCTACAAACCAGCAGTTGGTTTCTTCCTTAGTAAAGGATATAACATATTAAGCTAATTGAAATGAACTCCAATACTCTTAATAATTAAAATCAAAACTGAGTCACTGGTTAACCAGAATGCAATAATTCACCTAAAAGACACACATACTCAGGTATGATTAGAGATTCTTATGTAGTTACAAGTGCATGATCCAGAAGGCCGTTGACAAGCCTAGCCCAACTTTCCAAAAGCCCTAGAACTCTTCCTGGTTACGTGATTTGTTCAGTCACACAACAGGTAATAGAAGCTGAAGAAATCAAACCCTGGACTAGAGGAAGCAGCTTGTCTGCAGTTCATAGCTTTAATGTTCAGCACTTTCTGCACTAATGCCACTGACAAAGATATGTCCTAATAGTCTGTGCAGCTGAAATGTTATAATAAGCCTATATGCATCTGCTTGTCTTCTATACCTGTACTATTCCATGTTCCATCTGTCTGAGACATGCTCAGCTACCTCCACTGGCTATATTCAACAACGGCTTTTGGAAACATATTTGAAGACTCCAGCACCCTCGTCAAGCTACAGTTCTTCCTTAAATCTTTCTTGATTTATCACCTTCTGGCGAATATCCATGTTTTCATTTCCATCATCTTTCATTCCTTTATACCTCAACGGCTCCTACTTTCCCTCTGAAAATGCAGTTAAACAGTATTACTTTCTCTTTTCTAATGTGCATGTGCAGTCTTTCCCCATCCATTTATCCACTCACCACTTGCTCAATCTCTATGACATAATCTGTTTTTACTCTACAGGCCAGTACTGTAGACAGCATTCCACATGTAGCCTTATTTTTATTTATTTATTTATGAGCTTTATTTCTTTTTTAATTTGGTAACACCACTGGACATGTATTTCATTTCAGGGGCAACCATAGTTCAATCTCAGATTAAGGGAATTGCTCAATGTCACAGTTTGCAAGTGGAAATCAAAGGAACAAAGCCCTGGGACTACATAATGAAACTTATTATCAGCTCATACCCTTAACCCTCTGAGTTAAATTGCCACTACTTTTTACAGTCAGAGACCTCATTTCTTTAGCTATGAACCCCCACTTCATTATCACATTTTCCATATCAGTGCTATATTATACTTCTTGAATTCAACATAGGGCTAATTATAATCACCAAAATCATGTTTACCATACATCCTGTTTAGGGCTGTCCTTTAAATATTAGCCTTTCTGTGTTGTGGATTCAGCCCCACTGAACCTCTACCATAATTAAATTTCAAAAACAAAACTCCTTCATATTCTGGAATTTCTCAGTGATTGTCTGATCCATAGCTTGTTTTACAGATGCTTTCTAAAATGTGAACTGCTATGTTATCAGTTTGAAAGGTGACTCCAGATACACTTCTCATTTTTCATCAAAGCATCTGTTTGCTCAGTGAAAGTCTTGCTACTGAAGGTATATATATTGAATGAAGTTCCTTTAGGTGTCTTATATTACTCACTCAAGGATTAGCTGAAAAGTATCACTTCAGTTTTTGAACCTGAAAGAGTGTCCAAATGATGGTAAAACCTTCTGTCAGAGCTCTTGTTTTATAACTAATTAACTGTTTTGAGAAGTTATATTCACTTCACACTGATTTTCTTATGTTTGGTGCTCAAAAAATGAACGTTTATGTAACATAACCCAAAATGGTTATATGCCATATTTTGTGCTACAGTTTAATTCAATAATTTATTCAAATAATGTAATCAATAACTTAAACAGTTACACAATCATTCACATACTTGACTGCTTCATGTTTGCATAAATGAACATTGTAATTTTATTATGTACCTATAGGACCCATCGCTAGTCATTCATAATCCTCACTGACCTTCAGTGTATACCAACAAATTAAAAACATCCTTTTATTGTGGCATTATGGACACTAATCAAATTTCTCCTAATAACACTATGAACATGGAGATAGGGCATCAATGGTCTGTGGTATAATGCTCTGCTGCTTTAAGTTTCTCTGCTGCCACCTACTTCAACCATTCAGCAACAAAAGCAGAGCTGATCACAGTTTAGCTCACTGATGATCTTCTGCTGAAGAAAAAACATGTATTCTTTTTTCTTTTCTTATGCAGCTTAGGCTAAACAAACAGAGTGCATGTGTGCGTGTGTGTGTGTGTATGTGTGGTTCACTAACTTTTTTATAGGTTCATAGATTGGTACTAGGCTATCAGCCCTAGGGACCTATACAAGCCTAGCCATAACAATTCCCTGGCTATTTCTTCCCACACTATTTACTTCCCTGGACCCCTGTCTAGCAGGGTGACTGACGTGATCCCTGGGATGAATTTCCTTTCTCCCATCCAATCATCAAGGTTCCTTTTGAAGAAGGCCAAAGAGGCACTCTGCTTGACATGTATGGGGAATCTACTCCACAGTCCGGGGAGTCCCTGGGTCAGGAACGTATCCCTCCAGCATGTTTTGTTTATTGTGATGACAAGGTTTAGATCCCTGGAGCATGTGGCTCTGAGGGATTGGGATTTCTTTAAGTGTAGCATGTCCAACAGCTCTGGGTTTGACATGGCCTTGTATGCTAAGCAGAGATCGTCTCTGACTAGATGATATGCAAGAGTACAGCTGGAGCTTTTTTAAGGTGGTCGGCATAGGGCATCTGCTTTAGGCCTGTGATTCTTTTAGTGAGGTATTTCTGTGGCCTTCCCAGTTGTTACAGATGTCTTAAGAGGTACATACCAAACGGGGTCTTGTATTCTATAATGGGTCTAATGAGGGATGAGTACAGTGGGACAATGACCTCCTTTTTTCTGGATGAAAAGCCCTTAGTGATGAGGTGTGCCACATAGAAGGATTTCCTGACTGTTATGGCGATGTGGTTATCAAAGGTGAGACTACTGTCCACTTGTGTCCCTAAGTCTCTTATCACACTTTCGGTGTTTAGTGTACTGCCACCTATATGGTAATTCACAGATACATGTTTTTTTCCAAAGGGGATAACTATACATTTCTTGGCATTGAGCTTGAGCCCATGGCTCTGGCACCAAGCATCTGTTTCTGTAAGGCCCTTTTGTAGAGTATCCACATCACTGGGGATTCAATAATGGCTCCCAGTTTGCAGTCATATGCAAACTTTATTAGCCAGAGTCCCTTAGTGTTGGCCTGTACTTCAGAGAAGTAGATGCCAAACAAGAGCGGTCCCAGGACTGAACCCTGAGGTACTCCACTTGTCACTTGTCTGGAGCTGGATTTGGAGTCGGCTACTTTTACAGTGTGGGTTCTATCAGTAAGCCAGTTAGCAAACCATTGAGTGACGTAGGGATTAATGCCCAGCTTAGTAAGTTTATCTATGATTCCAGAGTGGGGGATGGTGTCAAAGGCCTTAGCAAGGTCTAGATAGGCTGTGTGGACCACCTTACCCTTGTCCATGGCTCTGGAGACTGATTCGAAGAAGTCAATCAGGTTCAGGAGACAAGATCGGCCCTTCACGAACCCAAACTGGGTGGGGTCCAGTGTTTGTTTAGTATTCAAAGGTAACTGCAATGGCCTTTCCAAGGGTATAGTGACCTCAGAATTCATTATATTAAGAAGCTGGTAGAGGGTATAGCTTCCTGCAGGAAGGAATGAGAGACTTTGTCCCCGTACTAGAAAAAGATTATGTATAATACACACACACACACACACACACACACACACATATATATATATATATATATATATATATATATATATGAAATGGAGTAGCTTCTTTTTCTGTAAGGCTTTTTTCAGCCATTTACTATTGTTTTTTTTTTCTTATTTTTAACATTTATTTGCTTTGTTCCATGAACAGCTATGCAGCAGCTTGATTTTTGCACCCTGCCCCAAGATCTCCTCCTTCCTCACATTTTTGATTAAAAAAAATTTCTTTTAAACTGTAATAAACCATTGCTATAATATACATGGAATGCTATGGTGCTCAGGTTTTACTTAAAGAATGTTTTCTTTATTTTAAACTCTAGCAGTAGATAGAGTTTGTACTCTGTACAAAGCACTATAGAGTTCAGTTTTTAATTACAAATGTTTTAAACTGTAACAAGCAGCTGCTACAGTTTAGACCACAAAGGTAGTGCTCCATTGCTCAAGCTTGACTGCAAATGCAATATCTTCTTTTAAAAGCCAGTATGTATTAAAGAGTAATCAGGATGAGCCGACAGTACCACCTAATGCTTTGCGCCCAGGAAAGTTGTCCCCTTCACCCATCCCTAGCTACACTTCTGTTGTATTCCAAAATGTTGCATATAAGAGGGCAGTATTTGTTTCCTTCTAGACAACACAGATTTTTGGAGTTTTAGTTCTGATTTGAAAATATAATTAATATTCATAACTGCTTTACCAAACAAACACTTACCAAACAAAGGTATAGATGGCTAAATATGTGGATGACATAAGGATGGGAAATGTAGTTACATTTTCTGAAGATAAGTAAACAAATGTGAATGCAAAACTAGCAGAAAACAATAAAATGAGGCTAAAAAGCAGTGCCACAAATGGAATACAGGCTGAAAACATGTTTAATAATAAAAATGAAACACCTTCACCCAGACAATGCTAGTCTTCATCAGAGTTAGTACAATCAATTAACAATACATTTAAATATGCCTCCTAAATAATAATCATTTAATTTTTATTGTATTAATAGAATGGTCATATTTTTAAATAGTTGCAATTTTTTCTGATTGTGGATGTTGTGATATCACTATTTAGGAGGCATATTTAAATGTATTGTTAATTGATTGTACAAACTCTGATGAAGCTTAGTGGTGTCTGAGTGAAAGCACTTTGCTTTTATTATTAAACATGTTTTCAGCCTGTATTCCAATTGTAGCACTGCTTTTTTGGCCTCATTTTATTGTTTTGTACACATTTTCTGTAGATACAGATTGTTTAAATCAGTACAGCTTCCAGTTTATAATCTGGCTTAAACAAAATGGTATGAAAGTAAATATGGAAAAAAGTAGTGTCTTTTAGTTTGGCAAAATAAATATTAATAAATCTATTAAAGTGGTACAAATTGAATTACAGAAATTGCTAGAATACAAAGATTTGGGCATACTATTGAGTAACAACTTAAGTTTTAGGAAGCATGTTCAAACAACAAAGGTTAAGGCAATTAGAGTTGTGGGGTTAATTCTAAGGAACTTTGATGTCAGGAATAAGGAGTCTATAACAAAACTATTTGTAGTACTTGCCTATGAACCTATCATATGTTTGACCAATTAATGAGTACAACATGCTGTTCTGTTTGCCCAGCAAAAGTGGTTTGTTATTACTAGACAGCATTCAGTGAAGGTTTACTAAGAGAATCCTGCAGATCAGAGGAAAATTATATAGCTCTAGACTTCAAGATCTGGAATTGTTTTCTATCAGTTACAGCTATTTGTGTGGTAAATTATGTCTGGTGTATTAACCTTTGAGGAATGAGAAGCTTCATTTGATCCTGAATTTAGAATTGTCTGACTCAAATAAGGCTACAAGAGGAGTTTGTTGTACATATAAAGTGGGAAAGTATAGGACTACTTTGAGATCTAGATACATTATACAGTCATTGGTCCACAAGTGGGACAGTCTTCCTTTAGACATACATCGGTCACTATTATTACAATTGTTTAAAAATAATTGGACACCTGGGTAGGGAGTAAGGCTTTCTCTTCAGATTTGAAGACTGTCATAAATAGTCTTTGGTCTAAACACAGTTATAACAAACAATTTGAATAACTGAACTGGGCTATATAAAACCTGTGAGTCCCTGTTGCATCCCCTTTGTACCTTCTGGGCTACTCAAAGCCCTCTACTCCTATCAGCTCCTGAAAACCAATCCCGTAACTCTGATCACATTTGTGGACACTAAGAAGAACATGCTGTTCTCATTCCCAGCTCTCTGCTGTCTGTCATTAAAATACTCAGCTATTTGGTCCAGACTGGATTACACTGGTCAGAAGTGAATGGAAAAAATAGCACCTCAGTGAAACTACCACATCCATGAATGTTACTTCTCCCCTAGATACAGCAGCTTTGTTGTTCTTATATTACAACAGGAGCTACAGGGGCAGTCCTTGCATGAGGAGGTGAGGCCTTTGGCCCAAGGAAGAAAATCACCAAAACCCTATTTAGTACAATCGGGTATAACAAAACAGCACTCAGCAAAATGTGATGCGATTATCTTTACCATTTTACACTTACAACATACTGTACCTAACAAAATGAAAAATACATCTTCTTGTAACCACTGATGCTTTTGTGCCTCTACATAGCCTCTATCTTTGTATCTATCTGCATACACTTCAGCATATCTCCTTTTGATTTCATGCTGAGAAAAGGCAAACACAAATACAGACTATCCCAGTAAATCAGCTTTTGTCTAAGAAGCCGATATTGTAAATCGCTTTCTAAAGTGGATGGCTTCATACTTGAAATTATAAACTTCAGTTCATGATTTGTTAATATCCTTATCAGTTTATGTAGTCTAAAGAAAATAAATAATTAATCATTTACACTGTCTTTTATACTATCTTCCTGTATCTTTATTTATATCTCTCAATGTGTATAACAATGTATCATTCAAAAAAATATCTGTACAATGTTAAAAGAAATTTAAATATGCAGACAACTCTTACAGCCATAGTAAGTCAATGCTAAATTATTTATTTTCTTTTATTACAAAAATTAAATAATTAAAGTTAAATTATTTATTTATGTTATTGTATTTGTTTACTGGGAAAGTCCAATGGGCCTGAAAGAGCCCATTTTCAGTGGAGGCCCAGGAAGAAAAGCTTCGACAAGAACATAGATACAGAAAAAAAATAAGCATTAATTGGTACAAAAGTAGAATCAGTGTTACACATAGTGATTACAGTAATATATACAGAATATATACATAAAACCAGGAATTTAGTTGATGTACCAGTATCAACAAGTGATGAAAAAACAATACATATGGAGAAAGTATCATCAGTCAGTTGTAGCAAAAAAGAATAGGAGTTTAGTTATCATATAATGAGAAGGAAGAGGTTAGACTATAGTGCAGTCTCAGAGTTGGTATATTTAAAGAGCGGGGGGTGTGGGGGATGCAGGTGGGCTTGCTCCCCTACCTATACTAGTCAGGTAAGTTCTGTTTGTTTTTTTGTTTTGTTTTTTTATATGTTCGATGTTTGAAACTTTGATCATTTAAATTAGATTATTTAATGTTCAAAGTTTTCAAACTTCAAACATATAATATAGACCCCACATGAGCTTAAGGTTGCCAACTTTTCATGTCAAAAATTCTGGACATGTACTTGAAAGCAAAATACAAGTAATTTTGGTACCACTGTCACCTCCCACACAGCCATTCCAGTGCCCCATTACTTGGCTATTTCTCCATTTCTTCTCAGTTGCCATAAACAATGTTCAATTGAGCACAATGTTTTCTGCTTTACTTCTACAAAGATTACAGATATTTGGACTTAATTTAAAACTTTTATTTTAAATTTTATAGCACAAGCACTGATAGATATCTGCTAAATAAAGTAATATAATTTCACAATGAAAATAGACTTAGAATTAAAACTTTCTGCCTTTGAAACTCGCATTCAATGAAACAGCATGGAAAACTCACATTCAAAGAAAATGCATCTGGCCAGTAATAGGCACTAACCCTAAAATGCTGACTCTTTCCTTAGCCTTAACCCTGTGCCTTACCTTCATTAGATCCATCCCATAACACTGCCACTACACAAGACAAACCTGGACACACAGACAATAATATATCTTATCCCCTAACCTAACCTTGACGCTAACCCTACAATACACAAACTCGTACACAAATATATAATACCTATCTTTTATTCATCCCCAATCCTAAACCTACCTCACATACACATGCAGAAACACTTTCACTCCTCCATTCACACTTACCTATCTTAACATTACACAATATCAACATTTCTACTGCATGGCTATCCATGCAGTTGGCATTAAATCACGCCCCCTGTGTTTGCTGAAGAAATGTCATTCAAGAAAAACATGGGGGACATATATATATATATATATATATATATATATATATATATATATATATATATATATGTATTCAGTATCATGTATGTATGTATGCATATATATGTATGTATGCAGTATCATGTGTATGTGGTACTCTAAGGTTTATAATGAGTCATAAAATCAGATACATGAATGTGCACATTGATCACATGATCTTCTGACATGATCCCACTGAATACTGGTTTGGCATCCATCATCTTTATAGAGAGAGGGGTGTGTTTAAATTGTCTGTCAGTATTTGACACAACTAGATTTGATAAGTACAACAGCATCCTCAGGCTTATCATACTTGCATTTTTGGATACATTAAATTTGTATAGCACTAGTTACTAATATTTTTCAGAAGTCTCTGACTATATCTGTCACCAGAAATTAATTCATACAGAAAAAGAAACATTTAAAATAGTTATTTGATTCCATTAAATGATTATGTCCCCACCAATAATAATGAAATGCATAATCAAGTGCAACAGAAATATTCTACTTAATCACTTAGTGAAAACAAGAGTAAAACAGCATCATAAATAAAAACAATATCATAATTTAGTAGCCTTCTGTTTCAAAATGCATTTAATATTCATGGAATTATTCAGACCTAGTATCGTTATTGCTTGCAACTTTAGCCAGCAACAGAGCTACTTGATATCCAATAACAGTACTTTGAAATATTATTGTATAGCTATGAATTCCACATTCTGCTTCCTCTATATATGCAAACAGACTGTGGAACAAATAGGTAAAACTGTAACATTTCACAAGTACCTGAATCACATTTGAAACATGTCTGTTCATGGTCCACTGCACAGTTCAAATATCTTCCAAGAATTCAAATTCCATGTGCACGGAAAACAGACGTAAACAGTCACACAGAAGCAAAATACTGTTTTTGTCTTCTGTTTCTGTGTGCAACCAGATGCAAAGGCTGTTCTTAAAGAAGAACACAAAAAAAAACATTTTTTTTTTAAATTAAAAGAAAATTAATCTTCAATCTCCTGGTATTTTTTCTGGACAATATGCTGTCCTTTCCATTTTCTGGGCTGTATCCCTTAATTCTAGACAGTCCAAAAAAAGTCTGGACAGTTAGCAACCTTACATGAGCTGCATTTTCCCATAGCTTCTTAGTATTTCTTTTTATTCATCAAACCACAATGAACATTGATGACAGCTAATATGAAATTAACAGAATTATGTCATATAATGCATCAATAAAAATGAAATTAGAAAACAACTTAAAAAAAGCCTTTTCATTTCAGATTTCTCATGATGAAGCTTACTTTAAATTGTACCTCTAGCTCTTAACAGACATTGATACTACAAACTCAAACCCCTACTTGTAGCTCTTTTCCCAGTGAAGATTTTTCTATACATAAAAATGTTTGCTTTGCACTTCCAGTGCTGTTATTTACAGATAATGTTAATGACAGAAATTGGCAGCATGTTCATAGGTTCATAAGTTCATATATTAGTACTAGGCTAACTGCTCTAGCAAGCCATTTTAAGCCTAGCCAATTATTCATTGGGAGACTCAAACCCTGTACCTTGTGTTTGTAAGGCAAATGGCTTAACCATTAGGCCACCCTCCCAGTCTCTCATCTATGTCATGGAATGCTGTTATATATATGAAGCAGTATAACATTGCCTGATTCATATCAGTTATATATGTTCAAGAAAAACACCAGCCTGCTAGCCACTCACAAGTAACATGAACTTCAACAAACAAGACTACTAGCTGGTACTTGGAAGGCCCAATTAAAATGTATGTATTTCATGTACTTCAATAACCTGATCTCACTGAATAATTGACACTAGGAAACAGTTCACAAATATATGAAAAAAGATAAAAAAAAAATACTCTAATCATCATTTTCTATCCATTTAGTTAGATAGGCAGTTAGTAAATTACCCTCTAAAGTTCATAAAATGAAACTAACACTTGGGAATGTCCACATATTCCCCAGGATGCAATGATGTCTACACTAAGTGTACACTGCTCTGCAGGAACAGACAACACAGACATAACTCAAACCTGCTTCCTCCTAATTTTAGTTTTCTTACTGATATTCTTGCAGCTTTAAATATTGAGAGGGATTCATAAAGGTTACCACAGTGTAGACTACATGCACACGTACTCTAATCTTTCTGAGTGACTAGAAAGCACAAAAAATGTGATAAGAATTTTATTGAATACATAAATTGTACACTTAGTGTAGGCTTTATTGAATCTGGCACATTGTCTTGTCCTGAAAAGGCTGAACTGGAAATACCAACTCAGAAGCTGTGTTTTTTGTGGAATAATAAAACCATTTTACATATTCCACATAAGAGGTAAAAATTACAACAAGTCTTTTTCTCCTTTTGTTCTACCAATCTCCAAAAATAAAACAAAAACATCAGCAGTTAAAATAATTATAACAAATTAGACACAATATAAAATTATTGGTTAAAAACTGCTACAAGTTTTATGACAATCATTTAATATTTAGGAAATTGTAGACAGCTTCTAGAGAAATTAAAGGTAAGTTAGTCTAAACAAGCAGGAGTTGCAATATGAAGTGAGGGAAGACAGGCATATGACATCTTTAGAGAGCTACTCAGGGAAGACAATTTGATAGAAGTAAGGAAGTAAGTGAAGAAGGGAGAGTAAGACGTTATAAGGAATAATAAGGTACTCGTTCACTTTTGGGGATATAGTTTATTCTGGTTTTGAGCAAGAACAGAGACAGATTTTAGACAGGAAGTCTTTCAGAGTGGTTTTGAAAGATAGAAGGGAGGATACTGACCTGATGGATTCTGGTAAGGAATTCCAGGCCTTGGGAACCTTGTATGAGTACAGACAATGCCAAAAAGATTTCATAGGTTTGTAGACAGACAGGATTTTCAGTCAGTGGATCTCAATGACCGAATGGGAACATAATTGTGTAGAGTGGTTTTTAGTGTTGGACAGGCAGATGGATAATGACTAATTTTCTAGGTGTTAAGAAGCTGTGATTATGTTAGTTGTTGAGGTAGTTCTAACCAATTTAAGCTTTTCAGTGTTATACAGTGGTGGGTTCTGAAAGGGGTACGTGCTGCAAATTTAGCAACTTAATTATTGCATCATTCAAGTTTTAATTTTTATGAAGCCTGGAGGTTAGTGAGGATGGGAGCACCATAAAGAAGTGTGGGGAGTAGATAAGTAGTGGAAGGTGTAGTTTTAGGTGCATTGGTGAGAAAGCTTTTGGCTCAGTAAAGCATCTCTAGTATTTGATGAGTTTTTCTTATGCAATTTTGTATATACAGGTCAAATGTAAGATTGTCATAAACTATCTTCCCTGTTAATTTTCTATGAGATGTGACTTCAATGGTTGTAATATCAAGAGAGAGAACATTAAATTTTGTTTTTTCCATGAGAGAGGGATCTGGGGAAAAAGTAGTAGTTTGATCTCTTTTGGGTTCAGCATGAGTTGTGAGTTATGAAACCACGTTTCAGTGGCTGTTAAAGATTGAGTATTTTTTTGGAGGTGTACCATGTTGTCAGATGTACAAATGATACTGGAATCATCTATGTATTGTAGAAGGTTGGCATGTTTTGTGAATGTATGGAGGATATTGGTGAAAATGTTAAAGAGGAGAGAACCATGGATAGAGCCTTATGGTAGAGATCCTGCAGTATCAAAGTCAGATGCAGTGACTGCAGGCTATTATACAATGGCAAAATTCTCAGTATGCATGTAGGAGTAAGGCATTGTGGCAGAGATCCTGCAGTATCGAGGTTAGATGTAGTGACTGCAGGCTATTATACAATGACAGAATTCTCAGTAAACTTGTAGGAGTAGGCCATTGTGGCAGAACACCTGCAGTATTGAGGCCAGATGTAGTGACTGCAGACTCTGCTCTATGATAAAAGTTAGTGACTGAGTGTAAGTGTTGGTAACATAGATGTCAATGATTGTCATTGCTTGCCTCTCAAGCTAAGCTTTGCAGGTCACTACTAACTAAGAATAAACTCGAATTGGTAAGATTCCTGTTACTGACAACTCTTAATGGTTTTCCTTGATATATTTTGCTGGTTCCCAAAAATTCCTGAGATAACCCTGGTTAAAAATCTATAGACCACATACAAGTAATGCAAGTAGACCAGCAAACTGTGTGTGGCTTAAGTTAGACTTTTTTATAACCTATGGCAGCTTAGGTGCTGGGATAGTTTGCTGTACTGGTGCAGTTAAGTAAACTAGTTATGGGGGACATAGATCCGGCACAACAGCCTGATTGGCAAGTAAAACCACACTCATTTTTTTTAAAACAAAGACCAGGTCTGATGTCTGGAAGTCCAGCTGCTCACTTTAAGATTATTAGCAATTCCACATCACAGCACATAACCTTAGAACAAGACAAAACTATAAAACAGGGTGAAACAAATTATTCATAATACACCAACTTGGTCTTTCACTCCTAATGCTGTACCTAAGAAGGCGTGTTACTTTAGTGTGGGATTTCTGCATGCACAACTATCAGGTAGACTGTCAACATGACAGGTAATACTTTGTGGGCTAAGAAAACAAGATGAAAATTATCCTGCATTCCGATTAATCAGGTTTGTTAGTGTACTGTGTAATCCTCAACAAGACATTTCCCAAGATCATTGCTCCAGTTTAAATTAAGAAAATTCTCTAAAATGCCCTAACACAGTTAAAACAAATAAGTAAAATAAAAAGTGGACTCAGGTGCAGTCAAAGTTACTGCAAAAACAGGAATGGGAAATGTTTTGTATAAAGACCGTCAATGATTTGGGGACAACTATATGAATTCCTACACTTCCTCTGACAATACAAAATAACTGACTGTCAACAGTTGGATGTTTTACTTATTTAAGTAATCATTTGTTAAAACAGGTAAGCAGGTAGATCCTTTAGATCCTTTGCAGTCATTGTCTGGGCCACAAAGTTGTGGGCAGAAGTAAAGGCAGTTTAGACAATAAAGCCTAAGCAGTGTTTTTCAAGGACTTGGAAAGAAACTAGGTGAGCCAAAAGAAAACCATCTTCAGCACTCTAAGAGCTTTCAGACTCCAGATAGACATATCTAGAGGCTATGAATGGATCGCAGACCCTTTAGCTGTGAGGGTGCAACAATAATTGTTACTTACACCTGTAACCTGTTCAGTTATAAAATATTTTGTCTCTGCATAACAGGCTTACAAAATACCCATCTGTGAATATGTAGGAACACAAGGCTGTACAGAGGCTGTGTTCCATGAGATCAAGGTATTTTAAATTGTTAATTTCTTAGTACTGTAGCTTTTATGATTACTCCATTGTTTTCAGTTTATTTATTATCAACTGAGTTAAAATGTGCTTTGATTTCTGTAGGATCTTAATTCTTCAAAGTTCAGCAAATGACAGGCTGGATCAGAACACTCATAATGCATGTGTTAGATAAACCTGTGGGTAAACTGAATCAGCTATCTCTCTCTCCTTCTTTATCTTTGTGTTAAATATAGCATGGCGTCATCTCACAGTCTGAGCTGGTATATAACTTTACTTGCAACTGCTATCTTTTTGATGAAAACATTACTTGTTATATTGCTTGTTCTTTTAAATGCCAGCTTTGTATAAATGGAATCCATAACTTTTTTATTTACATAATGTTTCCTCTTAAGATGTTAAAAGTTAACATTTATTCTGGAAAGTCGGCAAAAATCCAAGCTTTAAAGTCATTGCTTTTCTGATTAGATATAAGGAAAGCATTTCTGTGGAATTCATGTTATACAGTGCCTTCATATATTTGCTAACTCCAGTAACTTTCTCCAAGTGAACAAATTAGTTTAATAGCATTCTAACAACCGAAGTGTCATTTTTCATTGTGTCATAATGCTGGAAATGCAAACGAACAATTTAAATATCATACTCTACTTCAAAGTGTTATTTTACATCCCATTAGTGACTTTTATTTTGGCCAGTATTGGGTACAGCACTTCTTACCATTGGTCAATAATTCTAGGAGAAATTGTAATGATAAGAATAGTACAGGCATACATTCAGACAATGCCAGAATATGAGTAACAAACTGCACTATTTCAGAATAAGCTGAAACATTAAACAGCAATGTTTTCAGGGCTTGTCATACAAATGTTACAGCTAGTTAGTCATTCTGTACCAAATACACTGACATTATTTTTCATTTTAAATGTAGTTGGGAGCTTATACTTCTAGGAAGCTAATTTAGTACTCCTCAATTGGTAAATGTTTTCACCATCTCATCTCTCAGTCAAGTATGTATGGTAAAATTAAGTCAGAAATATATTTTCAGGACTTTCATTTGATAAGTATTGTTTACACAAATAATATGTTACAGAGATCTGGGGGTTGCTCTAGCTCCCCAGGTCTCTTACCATACAGGACACAGCAGAGAAAAGCATTTTATGCCATAACATTAAGACATTTGTACGTTTTGCTAGTGTTTTGTAATACAACTACACCTTCTTTGGAACAGGCTCCCCCATCCATGTGAAGCAGAGTTCCACCCTAACCCAGTTCAAGGGTAACTTTGACAGTTGAATAAGGAACAGGAAATTCATCCCTGTTTGGCACTTATGTCTGTAATGGAAACAGGCAGCATGTAAATGGTTCATCTCCCAGGTCCTGCTTACACTTATCAAGGGTATCAGAACTTGTTGTATCAGATCTGAATGCATAGCTAGGCTTAAAAAGCTCCTTGTGGTTGTTAGCCTAGTAAACACCTATGAACCTATGAATTCAGATTGCCAGAAAAAAGCTCAGGTATATATAAATGTAATGTTTCTTAAAATGCAGAAGAATATTTGGATGCACCTGTTATTAAGATAACTGACAATTACATGTAAACTACTAAATATTTTAAGCCCACTGGTTCTAAACTTATACTGGATGCTGGCAGCTCTTATCCTAGTTTTATGAAACATGATATACCAAAAAGTTAATTTAAGCATCTCCAAAGGATGAATTCAACCATTGCTGTACATATTGAATAGTCTTTTGTATTGATTGAGAGTTTATATGAACTGTCCGTGGCTATGAAAATGTTACAGTTTGCTTTTGAAAAGGTTATGGAAGTTAAAAGACAGCAATTATTGCATGAATACACTTACAGTGCACTTAGAGCCAGCATGTCCATTTTATTATCGGTGTGGCAGTTAGTGCACAGAATGAAGGTTCTGCGCTGTTAACAAGCTACCTGCTTCCTGTAGTTAGGGGTATAGGATTTGGTTCCCTTCCACCTACATTTGCCTGTTGTGTAACCCTGAGCAAGTTACTTAAACAGAAAGCTCTCACGATTTGTCCCTGAACGGCACACTTATGTCTAGTGGGCTTACCCAGTTAACAAACATATAAAATTATTAATTAAAAATGTATCCATTTTACTAAGGATGCTGAATCAAGAACTAGGATATTATTTTTTCTGACATAGGCATCTTCAGGTATGTTGGGAATATCCTAGCAGTCATCTACAGAAAAAAAAGATAGACTGTTAGTGGATTGGCTTCTGTGTATTAGCAGAAAACAGCAAACTTCTAGGAAAGCACATTTTCCTAATGCACACTTAAGTATGGCTACTGTCACCACTGGCAGTAGATTAGGCAATTATAAATTTTATGTTGTTGTTCCTACCTGTACCTCCACTTGAAAGGGGCAGTAGTGCCCAGTTGAACTATCCCGGTTAACAAATGCCAATAAATAAATAAGTAAATAAATATATAGATAATACTTTAAAATTTCTGAAAACAAATGAGCACTGTGCTAATTGTTTAATTTGTTTAACGTATAAAGTTGCATATGTGACAACTTGCTCTTGATCATCTTTTTGTGCTCAGAATAGCCATCCATTTATACAAAGAATAAATGAATCCTTTAGAAGTATCAGAACATGTCATTTTAGGAATGCATCCATAAACCATGGGCATGGAAATACTGTGCATTGTATGTTACTTTCTGAGACTGGGGGTGGGGGGGTGAGGGTTGGAAAGTTGTTCTAAGAGAGAGAAAGATGCTGAAATGAGGTTTCAGAATTTGAACCCAGATGGCATGCTGAATTAAAGTAAGCCTGAAATAAATACTAAGTTTAGTTTATTACTATTTTAAAGTACAAATAGCAGTATCCCTTTAAAAGTACAGGTACTGTTAATTGTGTTTTTATATAATTTGAGTCACTCTTTTATTTCATACTAATTGGTTTCTAAAACCTTATGAACCTTGCATTTTGGAATAAAAATATGTGTTTAGCATTACAGTAAAACCAAAACTTCAAGTAAAATAATGCTAGAACCGGAGTCCAAGGAACTTCCCAAACAAGCTATAAAGTATAAACAAGGATGTTTATTTAGTGCCTTTCATCCTCACACAAACAGGACTTCATCAGATGAAGGTTTCTGAATATGGTGACGAGTAACATATGAGTGTTAGTCATATATTACTAGTCACCATATACAGAAACTTGGACTCAAAAAACATTCTAAAAACACTAGTTTTACGGTTATCTGGGAGACATAAACTGTTCTTTCAAACAATACAAGTTAGATCTATCCCATGTGTCAACACTGGAAAAGCTCTCTACTGTTTTTCCACATATACGAATGGCATGAAAAGTCTATGGTCACTCCAGCTGAGTGCAACATACTGATGGCTTCACATTATGATGTAATTCACAATCAGTGCAGTATGCACAAATTAAACTGTAGGAGGCTATTATATATTGTAAGGCTTGTTTGGATGCTTTTGCATTCAGGCTAAACAATTAGAAAATAAAGTGCATTCTGCTCAGTAGACAAGATTTGAAAGGAGACAGACCTCACTGATAAAATCCAGGAATGAAGTCACCACAAAGACAGTTAATGTGATTAGATATTTCTGGATACAGTGGGGCAACTTATTCCATGTTCCAGACATGCCTAAATGCTCATCTAATAATGCAAGGAAACTGTACTTGCATCTATTAGCTCACATAACGTAGATCATCTCTATATACTTCCTTCACTCAGTCTGTTCTACTCTACTGTCATATTCTTCGCCCTATCAATACGGCTAACACCCTTTACACACATTTGTATTTAATTCTGCTATAGGATATTCTTTCAATAACCATGACAGATATCAATAATTTGTATATGTTGTAAATTATGCTAATTTTATAATGCTGTATCTATTACTTATTTTTTGATTTGCTTTTATTCGGTTTCTTACACTGCTGGTTTATTTTCTTGGGCTGAGAATGAAACTGATAAGACCTGATCAGTGCTTTCACCTAGTAAACAAATTCAAATAAAAATAAAATACATGAACTAAATGCCACATGGGTTTAAACAAATTTCAGCCAACATTCTGGCTAAATTTGAAAGATGATAAACTACTTACATCAGAATAAAATGTAAGTTTTGTTTAAGACTTGATTCAATACAAGCTCATCCTTTGAGCCATCTGTCATCCTTCCCACAAACTAAATGCACACTGTCTTTGAGCTTGATATTGACCATAATGTCAAGATGTTTGTAAATGTCTGCAGATTTAGACAATGGTAAGGATGCAATAAAGACTCCAGGGTATGCTGAGATGGTATTTGTGCATCGCAAGACACCATTTTATATTTAGTAAGTGGTTCTACATGATGTGTACAGCTGCACAAACATGGTAAACATCGTGCCATGCTAATTACAGCATAAGCAGCTGATTTGTATGCTAAACAACCAATCCAAGATGGAGGAGCTGTTCAACAAGCTGTAAAGCAATTGTGTAGACTCAGTGTAGGTTTTCCCTGCAAATTCCAAAACCTATTGGAATACAGCCACAGAAACTACTGTACACAGAAATGATGTTAGGGGCTGCTGTTGCTATTATACATGTGTATGTGCAACAAGCCCAAGTCTGCGTTGCTGCTGCTGCTAATAGACCTTGACCAAGAAGGAGAAGGGTGTTTACACCCTGTTTTAACTTTCCATGGTCTGCATGATGGTGAAATTGTAGAGTGCAACAGGGTGGATACAGACATACTACAGGAGCTTTGCAACCTCTGTCATCCACAACTAACAGCAAGAAAAAAACAAGGGGAACCAACAACTGTGGAGACTAAGGTATTCGTACCACTCAGAATATTAGCTATGGGATCCTTTCAGAGGCTAATAGGGGATATGCTGGGGGTATCACAGGCATATGCACCCAGAATCCTACATCAATTTCTGAATGCTATGTTACAACATACCAGTTATTATATACAGTTTCCCCAAACACCTGAGGACAGAGCTACAACTACACAGGATTTCTACCCCATAGTACACTTCCCTGAAGTCCTAGATGCCATACACTGAATGCACATTCAAATCAAAGCACCAACAGAGGAACAGGGAACGTTGTACATACGCAGAAAGAGCTTCCAATCCATTAAATGACAGGTTGTATGTAATGCTAAAGGAATCATCCTGAATGTGATTGCTGGCAACCCAGGCACTTACCAAGACTCACCTATCTTGCACAACTCCTACCTCTATCAGAGGTTTGCCGAGGGGGGTGGTTTCCCACAGGGTCATTTACTGGAGGATGCAGGTTATGCACTGGAGCAGTGGCTAAGGACAGACAGCCATAAGAAATACACACACACACACACACACACACACACACACACACACACACACACACACACACACACATACATGCGTGCACACACGCATACGCGCGCACACACGCTATAATGAGGCAAACACTCAAACAAGAAATATCACAGACAATGCACTATGGCTGCTAAAATCATCATTCTGCTTCTACATCAGTGGGAGCCCAGCAGTACAATCCCTGTATGTGTGCTAAAATTTGCACTGTCTGTGCTATCCTTCACAATATTATTCTGAGAAAACAACAGCAGCAGTAACATCAAGGGGTAGGGGAACACCTCCCACCACCACTGGCAAGGTCACTACAGCCACATGCAGGTGAGGGGTCAGAGGAGAACCACCAGCCACTGTGGGTGTAGGAAGATATAGGTGTGCACAATATGCCCTTGACCTGGACAAGAGGCAATGGATATCACACATGCTCACCACCTAAGGGGTAAAATCTTCATCCTATGCACATACAGTAACATTGATACCAGGCAATGCTCACAACCTTTAATTAACCATGCAATTGTTGTATACTGCTAGCATCACACAGATTAAGCCCAATTTAAAACACCTGTAACTTCAGAACTATCAAGGTAAGTGTGGGACATGGAGTAGGAAAATAAATGTCTAAGAACACAAACAAATGACAGACACTTGCATACTGTTACTTGCTAATGTAACTAAGTACAAGGCATGTGATTTAAGGTTATGTTTGTAATATATCACACTCACACACAAACTAATGTTTGATCCAAAACAAGGAACACCAGTGGAGTACTGTATTGTTTACAATAGAAACACCATGATGACTACGCAACTGCAAGAGCAAAACTCTTGAAACCCAGCTTTTGCTGTGGCAAGACATAAATAGTACTTGGCTCCCCTACACAAAACAATAGGTAAATGGTAGTTTGTACAATCCAAGGAATAAAACATAATTCACTTGGTATAATGCTTTCAACACAATTCTAACAAAATGTGTACACATTTACAACACAAAAGTAAATTGTATATGATTGCTAGTCACCTCTCACTGTGCCCAGCACACCTCTGGTGGTGCCTATGGGCCAACTTAGAAGCATAACACCCCTGTGTCATTAGCAATATAGTACTTTACATTTGCATGAAATAAAATAAAAGACTATAACATAACTAGTTTTAACAATAACACTTGTAATGAGAGATAATAAAGCTGTCTATTTGTGATACTCAATGCCTGCCAAAAATGCCTATGCCAAAAGTGAGCTATAAGAAGCATATACAAATAATAGTTTTCATTTTCTAATGCACGCACACACACACACACGCATATATATATATATATATATATATATATATATATATATATATATATATATATATATATATATATATATATGTGTGTGTGTGTGTGTGTGTATTTATATATATATATATATATATATATATATATATATACATCCTCAACCCCTTTTCCCATTTTGCACATGGGGTCGGGGTGTCACTTCCAGAGTGACAATCATCTTGAGTCAAGGTTTACACCACCAGGTGGCTAGCCCTGCCGCGTATATATATATATATATATATATATATATATATATATATATATATATAAATTGAGCATGTACTTGAAAAATACAATAATATATCTTAGCAACATCAGAACCCTTCTGTACAGATAAATCAAAAGGAATATCATTCCTCTGTGTTCCCAAATACCCTCGCTATGCAGTTACCTTCTGCCCGTGAGCACGGGGGATTAGAGTTGCTGAATCCAAAACTTATATAGTTGATGTAAACATAGTGTAGGCACTGCCTTGGTGTTTGTTGCTAATGGTTTACAACTGTAAATGATTACTGGGAAGGAGGAGAATGCAGAACAGTAATTCAAACTCCCTTACCTGCAGTGGGTTTGTCACCCAGGAAACACAAAGCGTAGAAGTAATTGTAGCAAGCTTTGAACTGGAAGTGAACAACATACATTTCTCAGTTTTACTCACTAATAGCCAAACTCTTCTTCCTTTAATGAAAACTGTATTTTACTCTCATGTAATATTCTCATACATTTTAAGGACAATGTTATAAAATGCCCTATGACTGCATGTCTGAGAGTACAGCACAGATAAGAGAATTAACTTATTGCAAAGTGAAGACAAAGCTGCACTGTTTCAAACAATAGTCCTAAATGGTTGTATGATTATTCATTGCATTAAATATGTAAGCAACACATGTACAAATAACTGAGAATGTACAACTGTTATAATATGTCTTTATAATACTGTGGTGGAACTGGGACTTGCTTGTATGCACAATAATATGCATTCCTGCTGCAAAGCTGTTTTTGTGGCAAAGAGAGATAAGACACCTTTACTTTCTTTGTAGGCTCATTATTCTGACAGTTCAAATCCAGAGTTGTGTAAAATATGTAAGATGTGTTAAAATGTTGTTTATGTTTCATTTTTTAAATATAGTTTATTAAATGATAATATTTACAAAGTGCGGCTTAGTACAAATATGGTGAAATGACAAAATACATTAAAATTAAGAAAGGTTGCTCCTATAATAAAGAGTGCATAAATTAAAGCTGTAAATCAAATGTGTGTGTGGCCCATCTGGTAAATGCAATGAATCACACAGCATATAGTATATGTAGATCAAGGTTTAAGTCCTAAATTTCTTTTTTATTGATGAAAAGTAATAAACACTTTTTACAATAATAATGCATGTTGAGCTTTGCTAATCTTGTCTGTGCATTGCTCACCTCTGTGCAAACACAGTGTAATGGCCCAGACAAGTAGACATTGTCAATTTCATTGTCGCTCTTCTAGTCAGGATGTAGATGAGACTTTGTGGTTCTGTTCAAATAGCTTTATTATATACAAACACATTACATTTGTAGCTTATTAACTTATATACAACTAGCTACACTCATTCTCACATGCTTACTCTCTGGCTGCACTTTCAAAATGGCACTGGGTACAGCATGTGCCTGCTAGTTATATATGCCCGTACATCACTTGCTATGCTTCTTAAAGATAAATCATGCACTCTGCTCTACATTCTCCCTCTTTGAGAAATAGATCATGTAATGCTGAGAATATCACTTGACATACAAATAATACAAATAGCATTTTGTCATGCATTTATACAGAACTATGTACATATATACAATTATGTCCAAGTTGCTGTATATTTCACACTAGGTCTGGAAGTGCAACCAAACTGTGTGACATAAAACTGAGAATTAGACTTAGCAACTCGAACCGTTTCTGCTGAGTTTTCTACCTTAGGAATATCAGGAATGTCATCAGGAATGGAATCAGAAGGTAAAACACATTCTGTAACGGAAACATTGTCTGGATTGCTTTGAGATTTAGAGTCTGTATCACAGGAACAATGCTGCAATAATGATTCTGGTACAGGAAGATGTCTGCAATTTCTCCTGTACTCCACACCTTCAGATTCTACAAAGTAGGATCTCGAATCAGTACATATACCTGTCACTTGATCAATCCAGCCGAAACCTTTCACTGTTTGTATCCTCACTGTCTCTCCTTTCAATGAAAGAAGAAATCTGCTCGATTTACCGTAACTGCACTTCTGGATAGAACAATTCTTGAAAAAATTGGGCTCTGATGGTTCTGTTGTTTTTAGCTTTAGGCCTCAATAAACTGGAACTAATAGGGGTATGTTTCTGAGATGCAGTAAATTCAAAAAGATGCTGGTATTATCACACTTTGACCTTTCAAGGAATTGCTTTGCACTCTGCACTGCACATTCAGCTAGTCTATTTAACTGTGGATATTCTGGACTACTAGTAACATGTACAAAGTCACATTCTTTTGCAAATTTCTGTAACAAATGACTAGTAAATTGAGTACCATCGTCCAACATTACTGTAGTGGTTGAGCTTTTGCAAAATAAGATCAGTCTTTGTGTGATCTCTCAGCTCATCAAGTCTTCTGGTAGAAAAATTATGCAGTGCCATTATGTCAAAGTCAAAAATCTCAGCGTTGAGCTGTTCTGTTGTATTTCCAGGCAATCTGGATAATGCATCAGCCAGATAAAGATGTTTGCCTTTTGTATAGACTATTTTGAAGTTGTACTTTTGCAATTTGAGCATCATTCCTTGCAGTCTCATTGGAGCTGAATGCATAGGCTTTTTTAGAAAAGTAACTAGAGGTCGGTGATCAGTTTCAATCTGAATAGCTCACCCATAGATATAATCATGAAACTTTGAACATGCAAATACTATTGCCAAAAGTTCTTTCTCAATTTGAGCATACTGCATCTCAGTTTGGGTAAGTGTTCTAGAAGCAAAGGGTACTGGTCTGCCTTCCTGAAAAATAACAAATGCTGTAGAACTTCAATATTATCTTTTGCTGACATGTTAAGAATAACTGCTTGCTTAGGGTGTCTGGTCTTAACCCATTGCTGGTAAATAAATGACCTACATATGTAACTTCTGGTAGTCTGAATTTGCACTTTAGAGGACTGAGCTTTAAGTTCACTTCATGTGCTCTGTCTAGAACTGTCTTAAGGTTTCTGTCATGCTCTGCTTCACTATTGCCTATAACCAATAAATCATCTGCTATTATGGCACAAGGATAACTTGAAAAAAAGTTGCTCCATTGCATACTGGAAGACTTCACTTGCAGAATTTATTCCAAATGGCATCTTCAGGAATCTATATCTGCCAAACAGGCTACCAAAAGTGGTCATTAATGAGGATTTGCGATCAAGCATCACTTACCAAAATGAAAGTTTTGCATCCAAGACAGAAAAAACAGTAGCATTCAGTATTAGGACTGCGACTTCTTTGACTGCATGCATTGGATGATGTGGTCTCTTTAATGCTTTGTTGAAATCTCATGGGTCAACAGATATTCTGATTTTATCTGAGCCTTTCTTGTGGGCTGCTACCATGGATGACACCCATTCAGTTGGTTCTGTAACTGGACAAATTATATCTTGCTGCACCATTTTATCCAGCTGAAGTTTGACTTTTCCTTGGATAGATATTGGAACTTTTCTTGCTGGTCTGACTACTGGACTGACCTCTACGTCTAACTTCATAGAATTCACAACTGGAAGTTTGCCCAACTGGTCATCGAAAACATCAGCATAGGATGTGAGCTTACATCATGAACTTCTTTGGTAAAATAAAGTAAATTCATTCTCAAACTGTCTCTGAGACCCAATAATGACTGCACAGATCTTCGAACTACATAGAATAACAAGCTGTAACAGTTCCTAGCCAAATAACATGAAAGCACTACTGAGCTTTCAGTTTGAACTTCTTCACCTCCATAAGCAACAAGTTTCACATTACTAGCCACATTGAGTTGTTCATTAGTTCTCACCTTAGCAAATGTGTCAGCTGATATATCATTACACTTTGAACCAGTGTCTACTTTGAACTCCGTGGATTTACCATTGATCTGGTCAGTACAAAACACTTTGTTCTTTGACAGAAAATTCACTGCATCAACCCTTTCACCAATTACTGATACACCATCTACATAGAAAGTAGAATTGTAGCTCTCTATATGATCAGCTTGCTTTTTAGTGACCCTTAGAGGCTTAGTAGATTTGAAAAATATTTGAAAATGGTTCCATTGTTTACACTTGTGGCATTGCTGACCAAATGCTAAGCATTTTTCTCTTTTAGACTCAAGATTGGCACCACAATTGCAACAGTCAACAATAAAGCTGGATTTGAGTTTTGCTGACTCAAGCTTGTAGTGCACTAAGCATGCTCCTTTCTTAGAATTTGCTGGAAAACTATGTAATTTCCCTGGTGAACCAGCAGGAGTTGCGGCTGCTGAAAAATTATTTAATATGATGCTTGTGCTGCTGAAACCAAAATCTGATTAATGCACTAAGCCTTGCAGACTGCTACAGCACTGTACCTTATCACCTTATGTGCAGTACTAATAAAATGACGTATTCTTATAACAGACGGTACGTACTATACTGTTACAGCTACAGCTTTAATGTCTCAGGTTCAGTTTTGCATTGCAAGTACAGATGATAACCTTTCATTCTCCATTTACCTCAGAACAAACGTGTTCCTACAAATACCAGATCTAACAAAAAATCAAATCTTTTATATCTTTAATACTGCTGGAATTTGCTTGATGTAATGCAGTCTGTTGGGAACTTTCAAAGTAAGTTTATTGGCATTTGCCTGATGACATATGGAATTAAACCCGCACATAAGGCAGCTGTTTAATCTCAGCCTTACCACAGGATACATGCCCAAGGAGTGGCGTACGGCAACTGTGGTCCCACTCCACAAAGGCGGTGCCTCTACAGACCCTGGTAATTACCACCCCATAAGCTTAACAAGTCTAGCCTGCAAAGCTATGGAGAGGATCATAATGGAGCTCATAAACAAAGATATAGGGGACTTGCAGATGTTGGACCCGACCCAGTTTGGCTTCGTCAAGGGCAGATCATGCCTTTTGAACTTGGTTGACTTCTTCGAAACAGTCACCAAGGCCATTGATGAGGGAAAGGCAGTCCATACAGCCTACCTTGACCTTGCAAAGGCTTTCGACACAATACCCCACTCGGGTATTGTAGAAAAACTTACCAGCTTAAATGTAAACCCATATGCCACAAGATGGGTTGCAAACTGGCTTAAGGACAGAACCCACAGGGTTAGAGTTGCTGGCGCTATGTCAGACTCCAAGCCGGTCACAAGTGGTGTCCCACAGGGCTCAGTCCTTGGCCCCCTATTGTTCGGCATCTACTTCTCAGAAGTACAGGCCAACATGGGAGGACTTTGGCTGACAAAGTTTGCAGACGACTGCAAACTGGGCGCCATAGTGGAAAGTGCATCGGACACGGATATCCTTCAGAAGGGACTCACGTAAACAGATAGCTGGCGCCAGAGCCATGGCCTGAAGTTAAAAGCCAAAAAATGTATAGTCATACCCTTCGGGAAAAACAAGGTAACCTCAAGCTACCATATAGGTGGCAATCCACTAAGCACAGAAGGGATTATCAGGGACATGGGGACCCAGGTTGACAGTGGCCTTTCTTTTGACACTCACATTGCTAAAATGGTTAGAAAGACCATCTACATTGCCCACCTGATCATGAAGGGATTCACATCCAGATCTAGTGAGGTCATTGTTCCCCTGTACTCTTCACTTATCAGACCAATGATCGAGTACAATGCCCCATTCGGGATGTATCTCACCCGACATCTGCAGCAATTGGAGGGACCCCAAAAGTTCCTCACCAAAAGGATAAAGGGACTCCAAAATCTGTCATATGCTGCCAGATTGAAGAAACTCCAGCTCTATTCAGTTGCATACCGTCTGCTCAGAGGTGACATGTGCCTGACATACAAGGCCATGTCCAACCTGAATTAATGGACATGCTCCACCTCAAAAAATCCAAATCCACCAAAACCACTAGAGCAAGCAACTTAAACCTTAGCACGGATATAAATAGGACGTGCTGGAGGGATAGATTTATCACTCAGAGACTCCCTATGCTGTGGAATAAAATCCCGGTCCATGTGAGGCAGAGCACCTCGCTGGCTCTGTTCAAGAGAAATCTTGACCTGTGGATGGGAGATCGTAGGTTTACCCCGGGAATCATCTCTGTGTCACTGCTGGACAGAGGCACAACAAACTATTGGGCACAGTATTTTTTCATATAAGGGGTGGCGTAAGCCACAAAACTTTGGGCTAGGCTTATAAATGCCTTAGGGCAGATAGCCTAGTATAAACCTATGAACCTATGAACATACAGTCTGCTGATAAGCTGCATTATGTTCTGTTTCAAGGTAAACTTAGGGAGTAGTTTCTGTCTCCAGTCACCCTTGCACCTGGTTCCTTATCTGTATTTCTTCTTGAAACTGTATCAGTCACAGACCATTCTGTATTACACATAGTAGGATGCCAAACTATTTTCCCACTTTTTTCAGCTAAGAAGATTTTAACATTTTAATATGTATATACTAACAAACAGAACGTTACATGCATTAGATAACTGTACATAGATTACTGTAAGTGTTTAAATGTATATGTTTTACTATACATTTTAACAAGCAGAAGTGTACATGCACTATTGCAAGTGTTTAAATATATATATTCTAAAAGCTGCCTTGTGCTTAGGCCTGCTTCTGTTTGCCATGTGTTGCATGCTATCTACATTTGGTCTGGAGCCTGCTGAAACCATGCTCTTGTTACTTGTAAGCATACTTGTGTGTCTTTCTGAACTTCATCGATTTCACAAATCTCAGTGGCTTTACTCAACATTAAATCACTGTCACAAAGCAAAATCGTTCTCACTGCAGCACTATTAATAGCACACACAAGGCTGTCTTTTATTAACTCATCCTTTAAGTCACCAAACTGACACATTTTAGCTTTGTTTCTCAGGTCAGTAATATAAGCTGCAAAAGTTTCCCCTGGTTGATCTCTTGTGTAAAACAAATGCCTTTCTAATATAATATTTGTCTGGGGGTTGCACATTTCTCTGTATTTGCACTTGAAACACTCAGGGTCTTTCCTTGATTCAGTCTTTACAACAATATGACAATTTTCACCTTGTCCCTCTTATACTGCTGGTGCATACACAAATGAATGCTCTCTTTCAATGACCTCTAACCCAGCTAGGTTTAGCAAAATGAATGCCTTGGTGCATGCATCTTTGTCAGAATAAGCTGCTTGTATAAAAATATTGGACTCTTGTTCAAATATTCTCCAATTCTCTACAATATTCTGATCAAATACAAGTGGTGAGGGCTTTCAAAATCCATCTGCCATACTAACACATACCAGTAAAGGGTTTTGCAAATATGCATGAACACATACACATACACATATGCAAGAAATTTATGCCAGTATTTGTAACATTTCCCAGAGGCACAACAAGCATCTGAATAACTGAAATTTGTGAAATAAGTCTCTTGGACATTGTAACTCTCTCAAAATTGCTGTACTGCCAAAGTAATTTATCATTATTTTAAGAAACATTTCAAATAACTGCACTGTGTGAATGAATTGTGCAGAAGAAGCTCGGAGTATGAAACATTTTGGAAGAACTGCACTAAACAATACACGGCACACTGAAACTTCCACAAAATGGCAGTACTTTACTGGACAATTCTTTATAGTGCAAGAAACACTCTATAATGGTGGCACTTTGTGAATAGACACACCCAGCACAAGAAACTTTTTGAAACGGCTGTACTTTGACTGCACATTATGAAATAGTTGCGTTTTGCACATGAATAAACTCTTTGGAATACATGCACAGTAACGAGCACACACTGTTACCACTTTTACACACTTTGAGCTACTTCGAATAACTCTATTTATGCCCTTGATACAATACGAAGTCGTAGTTATGCTAAAGCACAGCACTTTGCCAAAAACATGCAGTTGCCTTGCTGTATTTATACTTAATGTGCCCTTTTTACCTCTATTATATTCATTTTGCTCGTTTAATCTCTTTTCATGCCCATTGTACTTTTCTTGTGCTCGTTTTACTCTAAACATGCCATTTTGCTTTAAACATACTAGTTTCACTTTAAACATACTCGTTTTGCTTTTCTGATAATTGTTTCATTAAAGATATTAATCTTAAACATTTCACTTAATTAATAAACCTTTTCTGCCTCTTGCTTGTTTAATAATGTGGTTTGTGTCCTTGTGATGCTCTGTTTTATCTTTTTTATAAAGTAAACTGTTCATGTGTGTTTTCATTACCTTTGGTTCTTTTCTGGCTCTTTTTTATGCTCATTTCTCTTAGTTTACCTTCACTGTTATCTCTGCACCTAGTGGCCAAATATCAATCTCTGGAATACTAGTTCTGACATCATGTCACTCATCTAGTCAGGATGTAATAGACAAGACTTTTGTGGGTTCTGTTCAAGCAGCTTTATTATATACAAACACATTACATTTTTAGCTTATTAACTTTAACTCGGGTAACTAATATACAACTAGCTACACTCATTCTCATATGCTTACTCTCTGGATGCACTTTCAAAATGGCACTGGGTACAGCATGTGCCTGCTAGTTATATGTGCACGTACATCACTTGCTATGTTTCTTAAGGACACATCACGTATTTTGCTCTACAGATACATTGTTACATATTTTGCCTTCCATTGTGCAAACACACTAAGTGGCGCTGTGCGGTGGTTAGCAAGCTTCCACAAAATCTGCAGGTCCAGAAGACTTGCAGACAACAGGCAGGCACTTGCCAATTACAAAAAGGATATGCTGTTGCATCTTTTGC
Organism: Protopterus annectens; assembly: GCF_019279795.1. Lineage (NCBI taxonomy): Eukaryota > Metazoa > Chordata > Ceratodontiformes > Protopteridae > Protopterus > Protopterus annectens. The sequence continues at coordinate 394,256,271 of NC_056745.1, read as the reverse complement.
TTTCCCTCATGCAAACACGCTAAGCAGCGCTATGCAACTTTCTGCAAACTTCCACAACACATGCAGGTCCAGAGCACCTGCAGACAACAAGCAGACACTTGTCAGTTTCAAAATGGATACATTGCATCATGTGTGGTCTTCTACTGAGCAAAAACGCTAAGTGGTGTTGCACTGTGGTTAGCAAACATACATAGGGTTGGGAGGGTGGCTTAATGGTTAAGGTGTTTGCCTTACAAGCACAAGGTGCAGGGTTTGAGTCTCACAAGGGATAATTGGCTAGGCTTAGGACTAACCTATGAACCTATGTGAAAACATACATCTGCTGCTTAGTTGTCCCTGTGGTGGCAGCAGATGTAAGTTAAGGGCTACGATACAGGTGAGCCTGAGTTCTAATCCAGCAAAGTCAAAAGCTTTATTACTGCTGTTCCACTTCACTTTATATAAAAATTCATAACAGAAAAATAATTACACATTGAAATAACTATGCATAGCAGGTGCATTGAGAAAACACGGGATATTGTATCCATTAAATGTGTAACTGTGGGTATCAGTAGAATTATGGTCCTACAATTAAACATTTATTTTCTGAACTTTCATGCCACACACATACATGGTTAAACACTCAGCTCTTTAATGTATATGGGTAACTAATGAGCAGGTCTGACAGACAAGGTCTCAGATGCAATGAGCATTCTACATAGTTGTTGTTGTGGTGTGTCTTTCGGCTTTTCCCGGTTAGGGATCTCCACAGTGGAACTCCGGTCCACTAATGATTAGTAGTTGATTTTTACATGCCGAATTACCAGCCCTGACACACAACCTTCAATGAAGGTACACCCATTCACGCATGCCTCCACGCAGAAGATGCTCTAGCTGAGAATCAAACTGGACAGCATCTGACTGTGAGGCGACAACGCTACCGCAGCACCACCACCGCTGCTTTTAGCATTCTACATAGTAATGACTATAAAAAATACACTTGTAGCCCAATCTTCCCTGTGGTAACTTGTATAGGTTAATGCTCACAATACAGGTGAGCCAGGGTTCTAATCTAGCACACTTCAAATTGTTTGGACACTTCAAATTGTATTAATGTTTGTCCATTTACTTTTAAAAACTATAGAACAATCTAAAGATAATTATAAATAACAATAACTATGTATAGTACTGGACATCATATGAATTATGTGTGTGACTGAGGGTATACTGACAATTATGTTTCCGTACTTAAAAGTGGCTTTTCTGGCCTGGAATGGACTTTGTACTTCAATAATAGTCATATGCACATAAATGTATAAAGCAGGACCTTGTCAGGTTACATACATGGTTATCTAATCACGCTTTCATATATCTCTATAATTAATGAGCATGTCTGACAAGCACATCTACTGTGGCAAGGATGAAAAAACACCTATGTGGAAGAATATGTTTTGTCTATCGTACATAGGTTTGAGTCCCACATTGTACAAAGAACTTTTATCAGTGTATAAAGCCACAAAAAAATGTGTGAGCTCATAAAATTTATAACCCCAATACATGTCTGAAAATTTAAGTCAACTAACACGTACAGTAGCATTCAAACCAAAACTATTGCCAACTATCACATTACCCTTCCTAGTTCATAAAATGCCTTCCTCTCTTTTTAGCACTGTTTTTCTCTGCTTAACACTGTGCAAATGTGGGTTGGCATGTTTTTTTGGGTTTGTGCACTAGCTGTAAAATGTGATAACACAAATGTGCAGGAAAACACTCTGTTGCTGTTTGGCCTCTACAGATATGGTAGGAACTACAAGGGAAGGTGCCCAATTTAGAGCTCAAAGATGGGGTGTAGAGGAGTCCAAAATATTAATTGGACTTATTGTAAAGTGCCACAGCCTTAGGCTATAGCAGAGGGACTATACCAAGTCTCAATACAAATCAGAGGCTTGGAATACTCTGGCCAGAGCTGTCTCCACTGTGACTGGCATTCCACTCACTGGACAGCAATGCAGGCACCAAAGGCACGAGCAGGCACAACTCAACCAGTGTCTGGATGAGCTTAGGACTGCTGACATCCCACAGTTGTGTAAGTATACAGATAAAAATACTTAAAATTATTTAGAAAGCTGGATATAGCCAAGACTGGTATGCATAATACCCTTCTCTTTTTCTACCCTTTGCCTTTTATAGCCACTCAGGAGATTTCAGGAAACAGTGATGCCTATGCTGAGCATTTGGAAAGACTTAGAGAAGCAAGGGGTATATATGCAACACAAAAGAATATTATTTTATCAAAAATATTGCTCTTCTATACATTAGTAGCAAACTAAGCATGCATAGCTTAACTGTAAAATCAAGCATGAATGCTTCAGATTGTAGCACAAGCTAACTGTAGGAGTCAGTTTTAATAGTGTATTCAGATGTTCTGAACAAGCTAACAAATATATTGTAAAATAACTAAAAAATATTATGTAATAATTCCACGAAAATTAGCATACATGCCATGCTGTTAACTTAATCTGTACTATTGGATAAAGCATATTGCAATATATGCATATTGTAGGGATTACTTGGAATAATTATCAGTCACAGTTTGTAGTTGCTAAAAAGTATAGTTAATGTAAAAATAAATTTATTATTTATAATGTACAAATTTATTGTATGTGACATATGATGGTTCTAATTATCTTTTTGTTTTTCTCTCTTAACCCCCCCTCCTTTATATATTTTTTATTTTTATATGTGTGGTTACAACATAGGTTCATAGGTGTGCTAGGCTAATGGCCCTGGAGGCCTTACAAGCCTAGCCCATAGGACTACCCTGGCATCTTGCCACCCAACCTTAGTTCCTAGTGACTCTGTCGAATAAAGCCAGTGGAGTGATCCCTGGGGTGAATTTTCCATTTCCCATCCACTCATCAAGATTTCTATTGAAGAGGGCCCATGAATTGAAGTCAAGAGATTATGATATCATCAGTTTCTGACACATGATGAAATTATTTCCAGCACAGACAGGTAGGCCATCCCATGTGGCTCAGCCTGCCACCCCTCTAATGACTGCCACACCAACATCCAGCACATCTGGGAATCAACCTGGCAGTACTGCCTCTGCAGCCCCTGCACTACCTGGACTCTCCACATCAGGTAGCATTACCCTGGCAGCTGGTGTAGTGGAACCATCCTGGAATATTTGTAGAGGTGATGATTTTGTCATCCTCCAAGAGATGCTAGGCATGGTGTGTGAGTTTGTAAAAAGTACCATTGGTGTAAGCCTCAACCAGATGGAGTACATGCTCACAGGAATACTGGGGAAAAGAAAACCTCAAGCACTCCAACAGCAAGCTCAGGAAGAGGGCAGTGATAACAGTTCTGAGGGTGGGGACTAGATCCTCACTGTCCCAATACTTACCTTAACAGGCATGGGCATCCAGTGCCCCCTCCCTATCCCCAGTCATGGTGTTCCCCATGCCTGTCTCTTGTCTTGTTTGTCCTGTTTGACTGCAGTTGCTTCCTCACCTACCCTACTTAACTGACCCTGAAATGCCTACTTCCCTTACCCGACATTCCTCTCTTACTGAAATAAAAACACAAAAATGGGCACCTACCCCCCCAAAAAAAATTTCCCATACATAACTCTCCACTTGCATGTGTCCTCTCAAAGCACTCAATTCAGTCCAGTTGGCTATACAACATTACTCCTTTGTTGTCACCAATCTTTTTTGAGGTGACAGTCCAAATTCATCAAATATTTTATCCATGTTCATTTTATATTGCCGAAGTAGTGGATAGCTATGATTCTTCCCTAATTCACTCCTGCACATTCCTTTATTGCTTTCCATTTGTTCTTCCCCCTTCTTACACCCCATTTCCTCACTTTCCTATCTACTCCATTTTCACACCTTTAATTTGGTCAAAAAAATAGACTCACAACACCACATACATAAATAATAAACCCTCAGAAAAGCCCTTTGCTTTTTTTGCTCTGCATTTGTGCAGAGTTTGGTATCATGCACCAATGCCATGTGACAGTGAATGGCTCTTCACTTCCTATTGAATGGTGTGGTTACCTCTGTGAAATGCTGCTTAAACCTGCTGCGCTAAGGAAACACACAATTAAAGTATATTAAAGGCACTCATATTAAAATATTCATATAATTTTTTTAGACTGCTTAATGTACAAATATGCAAATCCACGTGTACTGTCGACATAAATATTTATTTTTATACAGTAGATCACTGTAGTCATTCCCTCTCACATTTGCAAAATTATCATATATAATTATTTGATTTCACCATAAATATATCTCCAAAAAATTAGATTGAGCTGGATTCAAATCCTGTATTATCCGTGCTGAAAATTAGAGCTCACTGCTGTTACACCAGCTGCCAAAGATACAGCTAGGCAGCTGGCGCATTTTTCTTCCACTCAGTATTGTCCCAAGTACTGACTGCTACTTCTTTCCACTTAGCATATTTGTGTGGGGGGAAGCAAATTAATAAGACACTTATAATCTTCTCAGTGAAGCAGATACCTGCATTTGCTCATTGTTTATGTACTCACAAATGGGAAAGCTGTATAAATACTTTTTTAATGTCCTAAAGTTTATGACACATTTCCGATATGAACTGCTTATGAACACCATAGTATCTGTTAGCTACTTCTACCATAGTCAATATGGATAGGTACTTTTCAAGTTCACGTAATTGTCATTAAATGTGCATCTCACATGCGCAAACCAGCTGCTCAGTGATGTGCTATGGAAAGTGTTGATTAGTATGTGTTACTTATGTATATTGCCCCAGTCAGTCTTCATTCCATAAAAATCCATGCAAAAACCCTTTTTACTGGATGAACAAATATTTACACTGAGTCATGTGTGCTCTGTACCCATGCACTTGAAAATTGGTATGTGAGTACTAGTTCCCAAATGTCATCTACACTACAGGAATAAGTAGCACAACTGCATTGCTACATCATACGCTGACAACAGGCATTCAGATTGTCTTATAGATGTATTAATGTGGACAGCAATTCTTCACAAATATAAACACTGTACATACACAGTTGCATCCATGATGATAACAAAAAATGTGCATGTCTATATGTGACACTAAGTGTGTAGTGTACACAACCATACTGTGAAACAGCTACATATGTCTCAGTTCTGCTACATGCATTCCTGACAGCTTTCTGCATCTAGTTTGAGAATTTGTCTTTTAAAGTATACTGCACAATGTATACACAACAGGAAATATAAAAAACGCACTTTGCATACCACTCTCATAACAGGATATGTTACCCAAATCAAATAATGATGATGGCATCATATATAAAGACCACTATGACAAGGCAAAAACATACTTCAAGGGTGTTGCAATCATTAATTATGATGTTTTGAAGATGGTAACAAAATAATTACATGTGTGTTAAATTACCACAGCAGCCACATTATGTGTATGTCTCTATGTATGTGTAAGTGTATGTGCATAGTCAGAAGAGCATTAGTCTGTATACTACTATCATCAATCCAGTCACAAGCAAAACTAATATCTTAACAGTCATCCATACCTACCCAGCCATTTCATACAGACCTCTGAACATCTCTCAGACATCCGCTATAAATTGTCCAGCAGCAATGTAAAAATTAGACTTGTGCTGTGGCACTTGTGTTAAGTACTGAATTCTGTAGCTGGTGTACCTAGTTTACTAGGAGTCCTAATCTCATTGCAGTCAATTGGTGTGTGTGTATGGTGCTCACTTGGTTCACATTCAATAGACCATTTTAGAACAGCATATGAGACACTCCTACTACCATCTTCATCTCAAAAGACACTGCTGCTGTCATCAGCTATAAAGTATTGTCTGACACTATAAACACCAGACTTGTGCTGTGGCACGTATATTAAGTACTGTCCTCTGTAGAGAGTTGAGTAGGGGTTCAACTCTCAACTGGTGTGTGTGTGTTTCTGTGTGTGTGTGTATGTGTGTGTGGTGATTTAGTTCACATTAAAAATACCTTTTTAGAACAGCATGTGAGACACTCATACTACCATCTTCTTCTCACAAAAATACACTGCTGCTGTCATCAGCTATAAAGTGTTGTCGGGCTCTTTAAAAGTCAAACTTGTGCTGTGGAACGTGTTAAGTACTATGTTCTGTAGACAGGTAGGGGTTCTAGTTTCACTGTGGTCAATGTGTGTGTGTGTGTGTGTGTGTGTGTGTGTGTGTGTGTGTGTGTGTGTGTGTGTGTGTGTGTGTATGTGTCTTTGTGTTCAGTTAATTCTCATTTGAAAGACCCTATTAGAACAGCATGTAAGACACTCCAACTACCACGATCTTCTCACAAACATACAATGCTGATATCATTGGCTATAAAGTGTTGTCTGTCACTATAAAAGCCAGACTTGTACTGTGGTGCTTGCATTAAGTACTGTGCTCTGTAGATAGTTAGGTAGAAGTCCTACTCTCACTGAAGTCAACCTGTGTGTGTGTGTGTGTGTGTGTGTGTGTGTGTGTGTGTGTGTGTGTGTGTGTGTGTGTGTGTGTGTGTGTGTGTATTTGTGTTCAATTAGTTCACATTCAAGAGACCCTTTTAGAACAGCATGTGAGACACTCCTACTACCATCTTCTTCTCAGAAACATACACTGTTGATGTCATCAGCTGTAAAGTGTTGTTTGACACTATAAAACCAGACTTATGCTGTGGCACTTGAGTTAACTACTGTGTTCTGTACATAGTTAGATAGGGTCACTGGGGTCAATGTGTGTGTGTGTGTGTGTGTGTGTGTGTGTGTGTGTGTGTGTGTGTGTGTGTGTGTGTGTTCATTCAGAAATTGTTATGGTGACATTTTATAAAGGCATGCGAGTCCACAGCTGTCATACACTTCTCCAAACATCTTCTTGTAACATACACTGATGATGTAATCCTGTTTAAAGTGAACTCTGACATAATTCAAGCCAAATCTGTGCTGTGACAATAACATTAAGTACTGTGTACTTTAGCTTCTATAACTAGATATTTTGGGGTTCTAATCTGACAGGAGCCAGTTTTAGTATGTATCCATTCAAATAATTTGTATTAGACAATTTTACACTGAGATGGGACTATGTATCCATGTCAGACACTAGTCTCAACAAGTTCTTTCAGCATACAACAGCTTAAATTCTGAGCTTTGGCCAGCTAAGACCTACCTGCAATCAACTGGACATATAAGTGAATTTAAGTAAATCTTTAACTTCACTTTTTTCAAATAATGCAGCATTTAAATTGATTTATTTGTGTTGCATTGAATACTATCTAGCTGGAAGTTGTGGCTCTGTTTTTTCAGTTAATGCTTGTTAGAATTTAGTGCTTGTTAGAATTCCTGCATAGCCAGTGATAAGTGGGGGTAGTTTCACTTCACTGATATTCGGTTTCTGTCTTATATAAGTGGTACATTTTGGATTATTTTCTGCTTAAACTCTGAGCTTTGGCCGGCTAAAACCTACTGCAATCAACTGGATGTATAAGTGAATTTAAGTAAATCTTTATCTGCACTTTTTTCAAATAATACAGCATTTAAATTGATTTATTTGTGTTGCACTGAATACTATCTAGCTGGAAGTTGTGGCTCTGTTTTTTCAGTTAGTTCACCACCCACCCTCCCTGCTTTTGTTTTGGTGTTAATCTTGGTGGCTTTGAAACTGCCCGCCCCTTTGTAAATTTGCATTTGGATACTCCTCCTGGGCCAATCTCATTTGCTCATTCAAAAAAAACATTTTTTTGCTTTTGCGTCATCTTAAAAGTACTCAATTGTATTTATTACTACTTGGTGTAACTATCATTCTAAGCATTTTGGTTTAAGCACTTGGGCTTCAGACCAGTTGTTTCACCTTTGTGGTCTGCACTGTTGTGGCAGGACAGCTAGCTTACATCCTTCTAAGTTGGGAACTTCTGATTGAAGGCTCAGTGTCTGTTATTCTAAAAGTGTATTAGTTCTGGTTAAGTACTTGGGATTCAAGCCAGTCATTTTACATCAAGAAAGTTTGTGGTCTGCACTCTTGTGGGAGGAGAGGCTGGACTCTGCCCTTCTGAGCTGGGAATTTCTGGTTAGAGACTTATATGCCTGCATATTTGAACTGTTACTTACTGAAATTGGTGTGCCTGTTTGCTTTCGCATAAACTACATTTAGGCTTGCTGAATCTAGCTTTGTTTATATAACTTGAGCACTAATCCAGGCCTTCTTTTTTGGAGAAGGTTCCCCTGCACCCCAGTGGCAGGAGTGTGCAGTTAGAACTTGTCAGATTGATGAATACAGGAACAGGGCTACATTTTGAGATTTTTTTGTTTTACTGGTTAATTGGGTAATTTGTTTAAAAGCCTTTTCTGATTGCTTGTAGTCATCTCAAGCTGTTTTAAGTGTATTTTTACTGTTTGTAGTCATTTAAAGCTATTTTAAGTGTATTTTTTACTGTTTTTGCCTTATCTTTTCAAAAAAAAAAAATTTCCTTGTTTCCCATCTTTCTAGGCTAGTATACTCCAGTTGTAAGGCTAGTGCTGAATTCAAGGCTGTGTTACAAGTTTCTGAGTTGCCCATAACTTACTTAGACAGAAGGAGGTTTCTTTGTTCCCCTGTGAGAGAGGGAGCTTTGAGCAGCCATCTGTCACTGGAGGAGCAGTTCCAGGCCGGAAGTTAATAGTTTATAAGCCATTTTGGGCTAATTTATATCTCTTTCATTTCCCTGATGTAAATATCCTGTTTGCATGGTTTTGCATGTCCGGGCAGTGCCGGTTACCTAGGGCTAAATTATTCCCAGCTCCACCAATTCTCTTCTTCAGTTTTTCCCTTGAAAGTAGTCTAACTGTCAACCTAAGCACTTAAAAAGCATCCTACAGTCCAGCACTTGCTCAGACCTAATGGCAAGCACTAATATACCCTGACACTTGATCGCCCAGCAGAGCAAGGCTCATTATTCACCCCTCACCAACCAAACGACTAAGCAGCTCACCCTACTATTCAAGTATGACCAAAGGGAAATTTCAGGTATACTCTCCAGTCCAGCTGGTGAACCTGGGTATCCTGAGGCAATGTTACAACTGCCTCATGTACAGAGACAAACATCTCCTCCTACCACAAAACATTAACATATGCTAGAGATGCAATTATATAGCTAAACTGGAGGCTAAGCTCTCTCCACCCAAGACTGGAACAGACAGTCATGAGGAGAAGGTTAACACTTGCACCACACATCCAGCCTCACATAGACATACTAAACCAGCACTGGCAAAAAATACACATAAATACACAAAATCATACTCGGAGGCTCTAAATAAAAGCATCAGAGACCTCCAAAGCAGACACCCAAAAAACCTGCACCTTCTGTCGCAAACCAGACAACACATAAAACACAAAATTAGTGTGTTGCACGATCACAGCCCTTAAGGCGAAATAACATATCTAACACACCAGTAATAGGCGACTCTATAGTCAGGCACACTGACGTCCCACTCACTAGGCTGGACAAGGAGAAGGTTACTGTTAGCTGCCAGTTGGGATCCAGAATCCGCCACATAACACAAGCACTCAGGTCACTCCAGAACAAGTACAAATATGACTCTGTCATTGTTCATGTTGGTGTGAATGACCTGAGATGTACCTCCCTGGACTACATGAAAAGAGACATGGAAGAGCTCTCTGATCATGTAGCCCAGGCAAGTATGACCCCGACCCTGACTAGCATCCTGCCCTCTCCAAGAAAGATACCGCATTATAAAGAAAAAATGATCAATTTCAGCAATTGGCTAAGCTTCTGGTGTCATTCAAAGGGGATTCAGTGTCTGTCAGCCTGGGACGACATGCTTGACAAGCCTTGTTGCTTTGCAAGAGATGGCTTGCACCTGTCACCCCTAGGCTTTTGAATACTGGCCAAGGCTCTTGCTGTCCCCATAGTGCCTTTTTTAGGTAAGGCTCAAAAGTCAAACCCACCTCTGTAAACAACACAAATAAAAAAATGAGGGTTATGCTACTCAACGCCAGGAGTTTAAATCTCAAAATGCATGCGCTCAAAGCATTCCTCAGTACGGAGAACGTCGACATCTGTGCAGTAACTAAAACCTGGTTCAAGACTCCACAGAGCACCCCAGCACTACTGGGCTACAACTCTTACCACACATTTCGGCCACAGAACATGGACTGCAACACAAATGGATGGGATGTATCCATATTCATCAAGGATACCTACACCTCCAGGTTCGTGGTGCAGCATGATACCTCTGTGATCTTCCATGTGCAACTAACATCGGGCAAAACTGCAATACAAATTGTGGCCTGCTACAGATCACTCTCCATGACCCAGGACCACCACTCTGCCTTTCTGGAAACACTGGAAAACATGAAGGTCCTACCGAACACCCTTATATTGGGCAATTTCAATTACCCTACCATTAACAGGGAAAACGACTCAAGTACAAACTCCCAGGTCCAGCGCTTCCTGGATTTTATCAACTCAAATGCCCTGGATCAGCTGGTAAACTCCCCTACCAGAGGTGAAAACATATTGGACCTGGTCATCCCCAACATGTGCGACAGGTGTTCTGTACCGGAGATCAACCCGTCACTGGTTAGATCAGACCATAAACTAATCACTCTGGATGTCCACACCAAACCACCACCCCCAACCAAGGAAACCACAGTGAATAACTTTTCTATAGCAAACTTCACCTTACTTAAGACAGAGGTGGTAAGTTTCACAGCCCCCATGCTAAAGGATAACAGTGTCCAAGATGCAGGAAACTTTACAAATGCGCTCTATGAGCACCTACAAGGATGCATGGATCTCTAACAAAACCAAGACTCACTTCCCTAAGAGAAGGAAACCAGTCTGGTGGACCCCTGCCATAACCAGGCTATACAATAGAAGGAGTAAACTAGTTCAGAAAAAAAGCAAATCCCAAGAAGGAAAGACATCCCTGATCAGTATCAGTAAGAAATTAAGGTCTCTAATAAAATCATCCAAGGCTAACTTCGAAAGATAACCACAAAGCATTCTTTAGCTATGTCAAGAATCTAAGTGGCAACTCACAGATATGCTCTGAGCTAGTGCAAAATAGCACAAAATATACTGAACCTACTGATATTGCCAATATCCTGGCAGATAGATTTAGTGCAAATGTCACCCCCCTCTCACTCCCAAAAGGGCGCACAACAATACCGGAAAAGTATAGTATCCCGGAAATCACAGATGCACAGGTGAAAACAGCCCTTTCAAAAGCCAAAAGCACAGTGTCAATGGGGCCAAATGGTGTCCCAGGCTGCGTCTTGCACGAACTACAGAATGAACTAACCCCCACCTAAACACTCTGTTTAACCTCAGCCTCTCCACAGGCTATGTGCCCATAGAATGGCACACAGCAACAGTTATTCCACTCCACAAAGGAGGGGCCACAACTGACCCTGGTAACTATTGCCCCATAAGCCTGATTAGCCTGGTATGCAAGGCTATGGAGTGCATCATCATGGAACTTATTAACAAAGACAAATGAGAACCTCCAAACACTTGACCCAAACCAGTTTGGCTTTGTTAAGGGCAAATCATGCCTACTAAACCTGGTTTACTTCTTTGAGACAGTCACCAAGGCCATAGATGAGGGGAAGGTGGTTCACACAGCCTACCTTGACCTCGCCAAGGGTTTTGACACTATTCCCCACTCGGGAATTATAGAAAAACTCACCAGTCAGAACATAAACCCCTACGTCATGGGATGGGTTGCCAATTGGCTTACAGACAGAACTCACATAGTAAGAATAGCGAGCTCCAGGTATGACTCTAAACCAGTCACAAGTGGTGTCCCACAAGGATCAGTCCTGGGACCCCTACTATTTGGCCTATACTTCTCAGAAGTAGAGGCAAACACATGAGGACTATGGCTTACCAAGTTCGCCAATGACTGCAAACTGGGAGCCATAATTGACTTTCCGGCTGACACGGACATTCTCCAAAAGGGCCTTACTGAGATGGACACCTGGTGTCAAAGTCATGATCTCAAGCTAAATACCAAAAAATGCTTAGTCATCCCATTTGGGAAAAACAAAACACTCATGAATTATCACATAAGTGGCAGCCCCCTTAATACAGAAGAGTAATAAGAGATCTGGGGGACCCAGGTAGATAGTAATCTCTCATTTGACAATCATATTGCCAAAGTAGTTAGGAACTCCTTCTATGTAGCCCATCTAATTACTAAAGGGTTTGCATCTAGAAATAAAGAGGTTATAGTGCCCCTCTACTCGTCACTCATCGGACCCATCATAGAGTACAATGCCCCATTTGGGATGTACCTCACAAGACACTTCCAACAGCTGGAAAGACCATAAAACTACCTCACCAAGAGGATTACTGGCCTCAAACATATGTCCTATGCAGCCCGACTGGAAAAGCTCCGGCTGTACTCGGTGGCATATCGCTTACTCAGAGGTGATCTCTGCCTGACTTAAAAAGCCATGTCCAACTCAGAATTGATGGACATGCTCCACCTAAAGAAATCCAAGTCACTGCGAGCCACTCGCTCTAGTGAGCTAAACCTTGCCACAACAATAAATAGAACATGCTGGAGGGATAGATTCCTATCACAGAGACTCCCAATGCTTTGGAACGAAATTCCTAACTACATTAAGCAGAGCTCCTCACTAACACTCTTTAAGAGAAACCTTGATGAGTGGATGGGTAACAGAAAATACACCCCAGGGGTCACTTCATTGGCTCTTCTTGACAGAGGCTCAGTTAATTAATCAATGGGGCGGTGAAAGCTGACACACTCTGGCTAGGCTTATAAATGCCCATGGGCAGATAGCCTAGTACCTACCTATGAACAATGATGCTATAATATTCCATAAAGTGCAATATGACACTGTTAAAGTCAGACACATGTGGAGGTGATACCGTTACATACACTGATGTAATGTCCAAATCAGACTCAGTCTATTGGTGTGTGTGTGTGTGTGTGTGTGTGTGTGTGTGTGTGTGTGTGTGTGTGTGTGTGTGTGCGTCTATGTGCTTGATGGCACATTAGTATCATTGTATGTTCCTCTGAATTGCATTTAATTTCAGTAACAGTTAGGAGATCTTTTAACATTATCCCACAAAAAAGGATTGCTGCCACAGCCATGGAGACATAGTAGATTAACAAAAATCATGGGGGGATTACTTATTTTATGAAAGCAAATACACAAATTAATTACAATACAGACAGCATGACTCTATGAGCAGGCCAAGTGGTATGTGACCAGTGTAGTCAGGTCAATAGAATGTGGAACTTCCATTAGCATGTGCCAACAGTGGTGACTAATCCCTTGTATATAGCACAACTCCTGAGTATGTGCAGGACATCCATATCAAAGGGCATTATAGTCCCATTGTTCTCAGCTCTCATCACACCAGTAATTGAGTACACTGCACCCTTTTACATATACCTCCCAACAAATCTTCCAGTGTATCACTTTTGCCACAGTGAGCTCCCCCACATCTTATCAGCCATACCTAATTTTGATGCATAACCATTAGGACTTGATGGGGCAGAACTTCCTTCAAGGTGTGATACAAGATGCATGTGTGATATGTGCTCCTATGATACACCCATCAAATACATAGCTCAATGAGTACATTGATGGCATGGGTTACATTTGTGCAAGTGTGGATTGTGACATATATATGCCATGCAAACCTGTCAACTATCCAGGATTGCTTGTAATTTAAACTATGGGTGCAACAGTGTTCCTCTTAACACCTCCAAAAAATGTTAATTTTTGAGGAAGGTATACTTGATTCCCCTTATAGATTATTGACAAATCTTGGCATTTGTACAAGCGTGTTTATGTATTACCATGTATAATAATTCACAGTCACATATTTTATGTCAATGATGCATATTATTGGTGGTATTATCCTCATATTGTCGATCATAGTGCATGCTTCTGTCTACTGTTGTCCATGAGCCTGTTGCTGTGTGTACTGCTTGGATGAAACCTATGCTGACATTACATTCATACTCAAGCAACTTATTTTGTATATCCTCACAATATGCACCTACTCCCTATTGTATATATTGTCCTTGCTAAATTTCTTCTCCAGTGAGTATGTCAGAGTGCTTATATCACAACCAATCAGCTCCACTGATGTATGACCTTGTACGAGTCACATAATATACAATAACAGTGTGATGATATGACTATACCCACACCCAAGGTGTAAACAGCAGTAAGTACTGTATCATGTACATATGTGATTACTGTTCATGTTACAAATGTCTTGTCTCTGTGGTGTGTGTACACTGACATGCTATTATCTGTTGTACATTACTATGTTTCACTTGTCCTCCTCCCCTGTCTTCATTCCTATCATTGATGTGTGTGGCTCTTTTCAATACACACACTTCCCCAGAACAATTATTTACAATTCAGTTTAAGTACCCTTGATGAACACCACTAACATTTTATTTCAGTATGCCTAAAATAGGTTTACACAGTACTCTGCACTGACTGCACTTTCCTACAATGTGTTATAACTTCATGTATCACCTTATACTAAACCCTGATGGTCAGTGTAGCTTTCCATGCAATCATGCAGAACTAGTCTGCCCGTAGGCAAACATGTCTGCATGTCTTCAGGAGTTCATGCTGCCATATATGGTTTCCTGGCTGGCAACACTGTTGCTGTCCACGAAACCTCTCTTATATTCGTGTAAGCCCAATGCATGGCATGCATATGCAATTAACATTGCTGCTCTTCGTTTAAACACATAAACTCTGTGTAGGCTTCTCTCTAAGCCTACACAGAGTTTATTGAATCCCAAGGAATGACTTAAAGGGCTCTATGGCTTGAGTGTACAGTAGGTTGAATATGTATCACCTTAATCCCAGGCATAAGGTATTGTACAAGACCTCCTGATACAGCTCCCAGCTCCATAACACTCAAGCAGTGAAATTGAATGAAACTCCACAATAAAGTTAAGTTCAGTTAGTAGTCATATGGTCTGAGCAATCTACACAGTAGTCTAAATGCCGATTTTTAGTAGTCACATCTTTAATGCTCAGATTAACCTTTCCTTGTGGTAAGGGAAGATAACAGTTATGATCATTTCAAAGTGAAAAGACGTTTTCCATGAACATAAATCAGTGTGACAAATTTACTTGATTTGACTTCTCTGCTGATACCTAATATATGGATGTTAGGTCCATAACACTTCCCAGAAGGCTGTAGAAGCTGCAAGGTTATGGTCACAGTTGTATACAGAATGACAGTTTAAGCTTCTCTTTTCCATAAAATTTAATTTTAGCACACTTCCTCCAAGTCAGTATGCTTACAATAGTTTTTCAAACAACTCACTACTTTATGAAGTTTACTTTTGGCATTTCATTTCATGTCTTCACTCTTTCTTAAAAAGTGCAATCTATTCATTTTATATGCTGGCCAAGCCCTTTTCTTCATGCATAATCTTTGGTAACCAAATAAGTAGCTCCCTACACATAGGACTTCATTTCGTTTTGAACCAAATAAGTAGCCATAAACCTAGTTTCAAGAGTAACTAACAAGCTTTGATCAGTTTGGCTAGCTAAGAAATATACAGTACATAAGTAGGTGATGCAGGAATTTGAATTCTGGAGTGTAAGATCCAAATAATTCACTGCACAGAATAATCACAAACAATAAAAAATTCAGGATCTGTGCTGTATAGTACAACAAAGCACACATGAAAGTCATCTCAGCATAGCACACAATAATATCCATCCAGTTTTAGACAATATAATTAATCTTAATAACAAAATGAATCAAAAAGACTATGCACAGTTACCAAGTAGACCTAAGGCCTGATTCCAAAAGACGTGCTGTAAGTGCAAATGACCACTTACACTGATAACAGGCTGAGGGCAAATCTATTGGAATTTGGCCCATGTAGTAAACCTGTTTATAGATAGACCTTACACCTAAGTCACTCACTTACACTGAGAACAGGTCTTTTGGAATCTTGGCAAACTTACACTGACAGTAACTCTTTTGGAATCTGGCCTAAAGTCAATAAATCTGTATGCAAGCCTACTTATTAATTTTAGCTCAAGTCATGTGGGCAAACACAGACATATAGGTGTTGACATAAGAAACAATATATCAAAAGCTGATATGTTTCTCAAATGGATAACATAGAACTACATACTCATCATCTGCAGTGGGAAATTTGTACACAGTACTCAGAAGAATGACATTTTCTTTCCTCAAGTTTACTATGAAAATTAAGCAGTATATTTTTACTGATATTAACTAGCAGTCTGTTTAAATGTTTATTTATTTCAAAGGTTTCAGCACAAAAGCTAGACCTGGGTATTAGCAAAGAATGTTCAGAGTGGGTTTAAAAGGAAAGACAACATTATATCAAGAACAGCAGTCCAAATGTAGTCCTATGATTTCTCTTTAAGGAATTAAATGCAAAATAGTAAATAAAAATATAGAAATCTGGAATATCCAGTTCCATTATTATTGTTATTATTATTATAAATAAGGAACTACCTACAACCCGTTCTGTCGCTGGAGGACACTGACGTCTGTGTAGTGACCAAGACATGGTTTAAAATGGCAGAGAGCACTCAGGCTGTGTAGGGCTATATCGCCTTCCATATGTTTAGACATTATACTGCAGAGGTGGGGAAAAAGGTGAAGATGTCTCAGTCTTCATCCAGAAGAGACTCACATGAAGGCTGGTAAAGCAGCATGATGTACTAGAGCTTCCTCATGTCCAAATAACCATCAGAAAGGTCCCGTCCATATATTAGCTATTTACAGAACTCTCTCTATGACACAAGAAAGCCACAACACCTATCTGCAGGAACTAGAATCATTCAGTATTAAACACAGTACCATTTTTCTAAGTGATCTAAACTATACAATTATAGACTGGGAAACCTGTACCACCACTAGTGCACAACTACAGAAATTCCTGTACTTTGTCAATGCAAATGCCCTGGAACAGTTAGTCAGAGTACCCACAAGGGGGAATAACATCTTATATCCTGTCCTTACTAATATGGGATCACCTTGTACCATCTCTTCCATATTTTTATCACTTGTTAGGTCTGACCATAATGTAGTCTCCTTCAAAATTAAATTGAAACCAGAGATCCCTTCCACCCAAGGTACCTTAGAAATTTCTTTAAGATAAACTATCTACCCCTAAGTGATACATTGACAAGCTTCAAATCCCCACAAAACCCTTTTAACTACACTGAATAAACAGGAACTTACACTGCCATATTATACCAGTGTGTACACAGCTGTATAGATGCAGCTGTACCCCAAAGGAACAAGTGCAGGGCAAACACCAGAAACAAACCCACATGGTAGAACAACAATATCAACAAGCTTTATAACAAAATGAAGAGAATTTTGACCACAAGTAAAAAGAGTTTTATAGAAGGCTAGAGCCCTTGTCAATGATAAAAACAAACTTAGGAGCTTAATAATATCCACCAAAGACAAGTTTGAAGCTAAAACAGCTACCCAAGCCAAAGACAATCACATGGCATTTTTAGTTATGGTCATAATCTCAAAAGAACAATGCAGCAAAACACTGATGCAATTGTGTATGATGTTGCCTACAATGAGGCTGAACATATAGCGAACCTACTGGCCAATAAATACTGGCCAATAAATGTTTCTCTAACTTTATCCTTCTCTCCCCTCCATCTGTCCTTCAAGATATAACTGAAACTGGCTTGCCTCGAACTATGACACAAAACCAAGTCCTAAAAGTCCTATCAAAATCTGAAAATGCTGCATTGGTGTGTTCTGATAATATCCCCTGATGCATCTTCAATAGCATGAACCACAATTTAGACACACCCCTAATGACACTTTTCAATCTCAGTCTTCATACAAGTTTTGTACCAAGGAAATTGAGAACAGCTGCAGTTATTCCCTTATATAGGGGATGACCTTCAACAGACACAGACAACTGCAGACCCATATGTCTGACCAACTTCATATGCAAAGCCATGTAAAGACATATCATGGAACTAATAAATCAGACATAGGGACCCTACAAACAATAGATCCATCTCAGTTTGGCTTCATCAAGAGTAGGTCATACTTACACAACCTGGTGGAATTTTTGATAAGGTCACCAAAGCAATGGATGGGGTCAAAATTGTAGACAATACATACCTTTACCTGGCCAAATCTTTTCACACAATTCACCACAGAGGCATAGTAAAAAAGCTAAATATACTGGGAATAAATCCCTATGTCTCTCATTGGATTGCCAACAGGGACACAGATAGGACACAGGAAATCAAATTAGGAAGTTGACTCCAGAAAGAGGCCAGTCACCAGAGGAGAACCCAGTGTTCTGTGCTGGGTCTCACTTGTTTGACAACTACTTTTCTGAAGTAAGAGTCAATAACATAGGACTCCTGCTGACTAAGTCTTCAGATAACTGCAAGCTAGGAGCAGTTACTGAATCCCCAAATGACTTAGCCATTCTGCAGGAAAGTTTGTCCCAAATAAATAACTGGCACCAAAATCATGGGCTGAAAGTAAATGCCAAAAAATGTATTACTATATCCTTTTGGAAGTCATCTGCCCCACAGAACTACCACACTGACAATACACCCCTAAGAACCAACCCACATGGTTCAGGATTTGGGAACTTATGTGGACAATAACCTAACATTTATCCAACATGTCTCCATTGTGGTAAGAAAGTTCTTCTACAATGCGCAGCTTTTAAACAAAGGGATTATGTCTAGATCTAGGGCTGTCATTGTTCCCCTTTACAAGGCCACTCATTGAATATAATGCCCCCTTTGGCATGTATCTGTCCAGATACATGCAACAACTGGAATTTTCACAGAAATTCCATACTAAAAGGTTACAAGGCTTAAACATGTTCTACATGGACAAACTCACACCCTATCACTGTACTTGGTATCCTACAGAATGCTAAGAGGTGACCTATGTCTAACATACAAGGTGTCCACTGACCCAGTGCTGATGGAGTTACTGAACATCAGCAAGCCAAACAGCATTAGAAATTTCTGGTCTATGGATCTAAACCTCTTCTGCAACAACAACAGAACAGGCATATCTCAAAAAGAATACCACTGCTCTGGAACAGATTCCTTCTCCATATCCAAGCATAATTTGGATCTATAGATAGGAAACAGAACATTTTCTTCAGAACTGCCCCTATACTATTAAGGGAGAAAGACAGCTTCTAAATGCTTTATCCCCTGCATATGTCCCCTCAAATTATCTATGACATGATCCCAGTTATTCTCATTATGAGTAATATATAATTATTAACCACTGAGGGATCACCTAACTAGATATGTCAATTCAAGAACAAAAAGTGAAAATGGCTATGCTTAAAATGGCCCACAAGGGCAGCTAGCCTTGTACTTTCCCATTAACCTATGATCCAATAATAATAATAATAATAATAATAATAATAACATTGTTTTTATTATCATTATTATTATTATTATTATCAGTTAGCAAAGAGGAAATCATATCAAAGCAGAAAGAACATCCAAATTATTTCTTATTTAGTATGTTTAATACTTCAGCTCAGCAGAATCGATCTATAAAAATGCCTCCATAATAAACAGAAGCCATGGTTAAGAAGCATACCTTTCAACTGTACAAATTTCCACAGAGTGTCCAGATTTTTGCCTTATATTTTTGGTCTGTTTTTTCATAAAATTGTGTTTTTTCTGCCAAATTAGTGGCAAATCATTAAAGACTGAAGTTAAAAAAATGACAGACATTTGAGTTTCAGACTTCATATCCTTCAGAAAAGGCATGCTAATGCACAACCTATTATTCTATCAACTTTCTAAGTTTGTAAGAGCAATATTTAAAAAAAATGTGCCTATTTTGGGGCCTTTGTCCATATTTCCTGCTCTTAGAGGTTGAGAGATATGTTAAAAAGGCGGTATAAATGGCAGTTCTCTACAAAAAATAATAGCGAATAATATGTCTTGCATGGAAAAGAACTTGTTCCCTCTTACCTCTTTCCTTGGTGATTTTATTTCAATTAATTACATGAAGAGTTCAAGTTAAGGGAGTAATCAAGACTCTTACAAGAGATAATAAAAGCCTGAGTGCTAGCATTATTGTTATTCTTGAAAAACTTTAAATAATTTAGCTAAGCATGTTTGTTAAACATTTCCATCATTGTATTAACACTCTTCACATTAAAGACAAGCAAAGACCTTTGTACAGTCAAGGGTAAATTTAAAAAGCAGAATAAAGGAGAAATAGACAAAGTCAGGAAAAATGGAACAAAGCTAAGTTTATCTGTAAGAGAGATTCAAGTCAGATTTTGTAATGAGAAATGCAGCACACTCTATGAAACACTTTTTAGTGGCATCACAGTATAAAATGGTTGTTCTTACTTATCCCAAAGCCACTTCCCGCTCTTTTCTTTCTCTCCCACTGCTCCACTGTTCCACTTCTGAATAATTTCATAATAGGACTCCTACCTGTAGGTAGTCCTCTAGATTATGATGCATAAATTGCCATCTAGACTTGTTTATGTAAAAAGAAAGAAAAAGTACCAAGGCACGTGCAACGAGTTTTGTATTGGTCATTTTACAAAGCAATCAAATCTCTGAGCAGGCTATATCTGAAACCTTGCAAGGATTGGAAAAATGCTGTTACTGAAGTTAGACTTTTTATTTACAGGGTAATATTGCACATAAGCAAGGTAGTTCTAGACATGTCACATATTGCTCAGTCTTTCCCCTATGCATGATGTACCTTCCTTTTCATGATATTTAAGAACTAAGCCACATCTTTCTGCAAATCCAATGCTTGGAATGAATGTGAAGGCTTTATAGGAAAAGCTATATATAAGACATAGTGCTTAAGGTATTTGCCTCCCATGCGCAATCTACAAGGTTCGATCCTGACCTCCAGATAATGCCTGTATGGAGTTTGCATGTTCTCCTTGTGATGGTTCCTTCCACGTCCCAAAAATATGATGAGCATTTTCAGCTCAAACTCACCCCAGAATGGAGTTGTGATCAGCAACACAGACTCCAGATGGTGCCTACCGTTGGATGAGTTGTATAGATTAACTGATTTAGGTATCAACTGTGGTGAACAGTATCCTCTAGATAAGAAAACACAAATGACAGAAAGCATGTCATGTCAAGGTTAGCCACATGAAGGTGTAACAATTGGCTGTAGGTGATTTGGTTGCATTGACTAATGTTGACAACAAATGGGCATTGGTATTTGCTGGTGATAAGTGGGTTTAGGATCGGCCTAAATGACCTATGTCAGGGACCCATGTTAACATTGTAAAGGGTTTATGTGCTCCTATTGGACAGTGTGTGTCTGCCATAAAGCCTATCAGCCATGAAGCAGTAAGCTACTGGCCATCTGTTGTCCAGTTGTTCAGCTTGAATTACCTGGGACAGCTCTGTTGAGTGAACGCCGAATGTAAAACCAGTCAGTCTTCCAAACATGAACTTATTCCTACACTCAATATAGGTCCACTTGCAGGAGACTGGCAATGAATTACATGTTGGTAAGGAGGAGGTTAAACATCTTTTGTAAACAGGAGACAAGACAGAAGGACAGTGCAGCAAAGCCAGTTGGATTGGGATCCAGAGTCTACTACTTAAGGGGAGGGCAAACTAGAAACAGTGGGAGTAAACTGGTAAGGGATAGGCTTCAGAAGACTCTGATGGATGTTGTCAGAATTAATGAGAGACTCTTGGCATACCTCTCAATTGTAAAGATTTTTGCCTCAAAATTTTGATGTGGTCCTCATAAAGTGTGTACTTTTCTGGTAAATCACTGGGATGATCTCAGGAATGAAATTACTAAATAATGACACACATTTGAGTTTCAGACTTCATATCCTTTAAAAATGCATTTTAACATAAACCCTGTTATTCTGGCTACATTCTAAGTTTGTAAGACCAGTATTTAAAATCTGTCACTATTTTTGGGCCTTTGTCCCCTCATTATATAAGGCTTTGTTCAGATTTTTTGGGCTAAGCGCTTGAGAGGAATGGACTCTTGGCTATCAGACTTCATTGTAAGTATAGTGCAGTAGTGATAATTTTAGCCTATGCCCCACAGCAAGGTTGTGACAGTATGGAAAACAGTGCATTCAGAAAGCAGTTTCAAGCCCTACTAGATAAAGCAGGACAACATGAGTTGGTGCTGATAATGCATGTTTTTCTTAGATAACCCATTCCTGCAGTGGGTTGTAATGATATTGAAGTGATATGCATTAAATATGGAGATAAATGGAGTATACTAAAGCAATAGAATGGTTTAAAACAAGCCATTAAGAACTTGGAAAGTATACTTCATACATTTGGTAATATTGGGAAAGCTATATTACTTAGATTGAGTAAGTATTTATTTTTTCAGGAAGACTTGAAAGGGATCTACTAGAAGCAGTTTTTCTTGACTATGGGATTCTAAATTATATCCTGTAAAAAGATATACTGTATACAATACAATAGAGGTGGCTTAGGGTTAATAACTCCAGTATTTTGGGAGAGGGGGATCATTGCATTTATTCTGCATACTGAATATCATACAAAAAAATGACAAAAATATGTTGTGACTAAAATAATAAGTGTAAAATATGGACACTTTTTAAATAAATATAATCCAGGAAGTGCAAAAGACATACAAATTAAAGAAGAAGCTGTTAAATATAAGAATAAAATAAAATTGGAAAAGTAATGTAACAGAATATAGATAAAGGCTAAATAATTGACCATTGGCATGGAATAGAAAATCAAAGTAGAAAAACAATTATATGAAATACACTGGTTATATTAAAGAATGTGAAGATTTTTTTTGAGACTGAGAATTAATAAGCATCCACTAAAGCCAGCCATGAAGAACAGCGAGTTACCTGACTGTTTTTGTGCAATAAGAAAGATACAGTTGAGTATGCTTTTTAGACTGTGAAAGAATGAAAAAATATGGTCAGGAATGGGAGATAAATGGAATACTGAAAAAAATAATATGCAAATGTTTTTACATTTTTTTATAAAGGAGTCAAAAAAGACAGGTGGAGAATAATGACTGAAGAATTGTTTGCATGTACTGAGCACATCTGGTTAGCTAGATGCAATGACGTTTTGTGTAGTAAAAAATGGGATGCGTATGTAATAAAAAGAAAGGCAGAAAAGAGGTTATAGATAAATGGTGGAGAAGGTAAGGAATATATGGCATTATGAAGTTTTTGATTGATACTGTATGTTTTTATAAGTATAAAAAGGAGACGGAATGTTGAAAAGATCTTAATGTTTATATAAATACACACACATATATATATATATATATATATATATATATATATATGTATAAATACACACACACACACACACACACACACACACACACACACATATATATACAGTATGTTATGTAGAATATTTTTGATCAATCAAATCTCCTTTCAGTCATTTTTACCTACTGTTTATCTTTCAGTAAAACCTACCTTCAACAAAATGATATAGCAGAAGTATATATATATATATATATATATATATATATATATATATATATATTTATATTTATAGATATATATATATATAGATATAGATATATATGTATATGAATGTGACAATGTATTGAATAGTGGTATATAGAAAGACAAAATACTGAATGCCAAATCCTGAAATGTCAAGATGTTGAACGTTTATAATGCTAAACTCAGAATATCTACTAATAACATACATGTTTTATGTTCATAGGTAAGTTGTAGGTAATCAGTCTTCCTAGCCAAAATATCCTACTCAAAAGTTCCCTCTAGTCTCAAGTAGGGCAAACCAAAATAGACCCAGGGAGAATTTGAGGCTGTCCATCCAATTATCTAGGTTTACCTTGAAGGTGGCAAGGGTGCTACTCTGCCTGTCATGTAGTGGAAGTTTTTCCAGAGGTGAGGGAATATGTTTGGATATGAATCTATCTAAACAGCCTGTTTTATTTATCTGCTGATGAAGGTTTCACTCCTTTAACCAAGTATTTGATGAACCATTTGTTCTGCAAAGGCATATGAGATTAAATAGGGTTGGAAATAATTGAAAACATCACAGTTTAATCGGTTATAAACTATTGGCTTTAAGCCTATAACTTACTTCATTACAATGTAAGGATCACAGATGTTCCAGAGAGTCCTTCTATATTACTTCCCAAATGGCTTGAGTATTGTAAATACATATGTACATACAAATATTGCATTACAAAGCCAGTCAGCAAGCAATTTCACTCAACTGTTAGTGAAACTTGGAAAAAGGGGCTAGGTTGGGTCTTGTGGGAGGAGCAAATCTAGCTGTCTATACATGTCGGGGAGCAGGAATTTTGATTTTAACTTTTGACTATTCAGCATTTTGACATTTTAACATTGTACATTCATTATTATGACCACACACACACACACACACACACACACATGCACACACACACACATAAATATACATATATACATACATACATACATACATACATGCATACAAATATTTCAAGCATGGGCATTAATGCCCTTCTAGCTTGTCAATATATAAAAACGCTTGTTCCCATAATAAGTGTCCAGGTTGTTCTTAAAAATATCTAAACTAGTATTTGCTTTAATGTAATGTGGCAGTCTGTTCCATGCATCAGCTGCTCTCTCAGAGTACCAATCAGTACACTTCTCATTCCTACTGAATCTTCTACACAGGTTGTCTGATGATTCTCTAGTACCTTTTGATAACCCTAAACATTCCCAGAGGTAGTTGTCTCTAAATACCCTATATACCTGAACAAGATCTCCTATTAAATGTCTATTAGAGACCCTGTATAAGTTCAAATATATTAGCCTTTCATAATAACTTAAATTTTCACATCCATGGACGCTCTTGGTATATTTCCGCTGTACTCTTTCCAGTTTATTTATGCTTATTTTCTTATAAAGTTTCCATATGTTTATTCCATAGTCAAGTTTGGGTCTAATGTAACTAACAAACAATGACGTCACCATTTTTGACTTCCTAGACTTTATAAATATTCACCTTTCAATTTATGTCTCCCAAATCTCATATGCTTAGTTTTTGATGTATTTATCAGCATATTATTCTCCTGAGCCCAAATGGTCAATTTAGGCACGTTCTTTTGCAGACATGCCTTATTTGTAACACATGTAATCAGTTTACCCAATTTCAAGTCATCTGCATATAGACTGTAGAACACCTCAGATGAAAAAGGTTAAGTCAGAAAGATACAATCTAAACAAATAAGGGCATAGGACAGAGTTCTGTGAGATACCCTGCCTGAAGCTAAGAATTTCACATGTCCAGCTTCTGTGAAAAAAACATGCCATTTCCTATTTGTATTCATTCTTATCAAGAGTACATCAATACCTAATTGTTCTAATTTATTGATCAGTGTTTTGTGTATGATCCTGTCAAATGCTGACATTAAATCTATATAAATTATATCGCAGCACAATTTTTCATTCATAGCTGTTATTATATTGTAAAAGAACTTCATGTTACAGGTGGTAATATATCCATTTTCAACATATGCATGCTGATATATGGTTTCAACTCCCAAACTACCCAGTTCTGACAATAACATATGCAATATTACCTTCTCCATTATTTTTCCACAACATGAAAGTAGACTTAAGGGTCTATACGACTCTGGGTTTGTCCTACTCCCCTTTCTCTTAAAGACAGGTTTAATAAGTGCATGCCTCTAATCTTGAGGAATCTCCCTATATTTATATGACCTAGTGAATAAAACATATAATGGTATATGGCATATAATGGTACTGTAAGTTCTTACTGAAATGTTAACAGGTCATTATTACTAATTCCGTCTCCTCACTGTGCTTTGTTTGGATCCAGTTTGCGCAGTTTTTTTTCAATATAATATAATTTGATACCAGTATCTGTGGTTACCTGAATGTCAGTAGGACAACTTATCACCCCCCCCCTGTGGTGCCAAATTGTTTTGCATAACATTTTGTAAATATCTCTATAATCTGTTGTGTCTGACAATAAATTTTAGAATCTGCATACAGATTAACCATTGTATGTCTTTACTCCTTCCACATCTTATGCATCTTTGAAAAGTTTTCCTATTATTCTCAATATCTTTACAAACATAGATAGAAAATAAAGATGGCAGCATTGTGATGGCAGTGGCCTCTCCAGCGCCCATTGTGCACTTATGTTTTTTTTATTGTACTTACCTGTATTGTCGAGTTGTAGGACCATTTGTCTGGTTGGGTGTGTGTCTGGTGTCAACGGTTATGTTTATGATGTCCGTGGCATCCCGATGTTTAGTTTTCCTTACCTTCGGAACTTGGAACTTGAAGCAGGGCCTTCAGTGTGAGTTGGCACATTGGTTGCAGAAGCGGAAGTGTAGTTTGCCTTCGTGAAATTCGAAATAGGATTATATCTTGTTGGGTCGGAGGAATCCAGAATGGAGATGAGAGAGAAATATGAATAGTTTTTGTAGCTGTGCCAGTGACAGTGTGGCTGGTGAATTGAAGAAGAAGACAAGATTGCGGTTGGCTGCAGAAGTACATCTGTGGATCGGTTTATGGATTGCTGGTTTCTGGTGTGGAGATGTGGTACCTTGTGGTTCCTTGATAGACAGAAGAAATGTTTCTGCTGATGAGCGGAATGCGGGGATGAGGCAGCTAATGTTTAGGTGCCATTTCACATTTTTTTTCTACCAGAGTAGCGTTGGTTGTGTAGCATTGTCCAAATTTAGGCTTGTGTTTTGGGCCTAGTTGCCTGTTAATAGAGGCTGTGTGTCTGAGCACATGTTCCAGGCCATCATAGCTTAGCTAAAGCCAGTATAACATTTCAGTGAGAGTGAATTGTTTGTAGTCATTGGCTGACTGGGTTTGCCTGGACTACGGCTTGGAGTAAGCACCTCATTGGTTCTTTCAGGCTTTTTTTAAAGTTGTTTCAGGTTTCAACTTTGTTACTTAAGAAGTTAACTTGTGAGTGTTTCTGCCATTTCACACTGAGCTAATTGGAGGAAGTCAGAGAAAGGACTCTGAGCCAACTAATCTGTGATATATAACATTAAGTATCCTGTTTTTTGCTTATTTCTGAGTTATTTATAGCACATATATTGTCTGCATATACTTTGCTAGCTAGTTTCACTGTGTGTGAGGTATTAACTAAAATTTTCTACAATTGTTAAGCTTTTGGTTGGATTTGTTTATTCTGATTTCCTGCTAAGGAGTGTATCATATAACATGTTTGTAGTTAAAAGCATTCTCTAGACTCTCCTTTATCCTTTATCTGTTTAAACATTTCTCCAGTTTTTTTTCAACCTAAGTAGTGATGGTAGTGTAGCATTATCCATATGCAGGCTTGTGTTTCAGGCCTTGTTCTTTGTTAGTAGAGGCTGTGTGTTTTAGCACATGTTCCAGCCCATCATAGCTTAGCCAAAGCAAATATAGAATTTCAGTGAGAGTGAAATGTTTGTGGTCATTGGCTGACTTGGGATGCCTGGACTAAAGCTTAGAGTAAGCACCTCATTGTTTCTTCAAGGTTTTTTTAAAGTTCTTTCAGGTTTCGACTTTGTTACTTAAGAAGTTAATTTGTTTGTGTTTCTCCCATTTTACCCTAAGCTAATCGGAGGAAGTCGGAGGAAGGGCTCTGTGCCAACTATTCTGTGATATATAACATTAAGCACCCTGTTTTTTGCTTATTTCTGAGATATTTATTGCACTTTTATTGTCTGTTTATACTTTGCTAGCTAGTTTCACTGTGTGTCAGGTATTAACTAGAAATATTCTACAATTGTTAAGCATCTGGATGGGTTGGTTTGTTATGATTTCCTGCTAAGGAGTGTATCATATAACTTGTTTGCAGATAAAAAAATTCTCTAGAGTCTCCTTGATCCTTTATTTGTTTAAACATTTCTGCAGTTTTTGTTCTACCTAAGTAGTGTTGGTAGTGTAGCATTGTCCATATTCAGGCTTGTGTTTTAGGCCTAGTTGTTTGTTAGTAGAGGCTGTGTGTCTGAGCACATTTTCCAGGACATTGTAGCTTAGCCAAAGCCAGTATAGCATTTCAGTGAGCGTGAATTGTTTCTGGTCATTGGCTGACTGGGGTTGCCTGGACTACGGCTTGGAGTAAGCACCTCATTGGTTCTTTGAAGCTTTTTTTAAAGTTGTTTTGGGTTTCAACTTTGTTACTTAAGAAGTTAACTTGTGAGTGTTTCTGCCATTTCACACTGAGCTAATCAGAGGAAGTCAGAGAAAGGACTCTAAGCCAAATAATCTGTGATATATAACATTAAGTATCCTGTTTTTTGCTTATTTCTGAGATATTTATAGCACATATATTGTCTGCATATACTTTGCTAGCTAGTTTCACTGTGTGTGAGGTATTAACAAAAATTTCCTACAATTGTTAAGCATCTGGTTGGATTTGTTTATTCTTATTTCCTGCTAAGGAGTGTATCATATAACATGTTTATAGTTAAAAGTATTCTCTAGACTCTCCTTGATCCTTTATCTGTTTAAACATTTCTGCAGTTTTTGTTCTACCTAAATAGTGTTGGTAGTGTAGCATTGTCCATATTCAGGCTTGTGTTTTTGGCCTAGTTATTTGTTAGTAGAGGCTGTGTGTCTGAGCACATTTTCCAGGCCATCATAGCTTAGTCAAAGCCAGTATAGCATTTCAGTGAGAGTGAATTGTTTTTGGTCATTGCCTGACTGGGATTGCCTGATCTACTTCTTAGCGTAAGCCCTCATTGGTTCTTTAAAACTATTTTTAAAGTTGTTTCAGGTTTCAACTTTGTTACTTAAGATGTTAACTTGTGAGTGTTTCTCCTATTTTACCCTAAGCTAATCGGAGGAAGTCGGAGGAAGGGCTCTGAGCCAACTAATCCTTGATATATAACATTAAGTAAACTGTTTTTTTGCTTATTTCTGAGACATTTATTGCACTTTTATTGTCTGCCTATACTTTGCTAGCTAGTTTCACTGTGTGTCAGGTAGTAACTAGAAATATTCTACAATTGTTAAGCATCTGGTTGGGTTTGTTTGTTCTGATTTCGGAGTGTATTATATAACTTGTTTTTAGTTAAAAGCATTCTCTAGAGTCTCCTTGATCCTTTATCTGTTTAAACATTTCTGCAGTTTTTTATCTACCTAAGTAGTGTTTGTAGTGTAGCATTGTCCATATTCAGGCTGGTGTTTGGGGCCTAGTTGTTTGTAAGTAGAGGCTGTGTGTCTGAGCACATGTTCCAGGCCATCATAGATTAGCTACAACCAGTATAGCAATTAATTGAGAGTGAACTGTTTGTTGTCATTGGCTGACTGGGGTTGCCAGGACTACGGCGTGCAGTAAGCACCTCATTGGTGCTTTCAAGCTTTTTTTAAAGTTTTTCAAGTTTCAACTTTGTTACTTAAGAAGTTAACTTGTGAGTGTTTCTGCCATTTTACACTGCGCTAACCCGAGGAAGTCGAAGGAAGGGCTCTGAGCCAACTAATCTGTGATAACATTAAGTATCCTGTTTTTTGCTTATTTCTGAGTTCTTTATACCACTTTTATTGTCTGCATATACTTTGCTAGCTACTTTCACTGTGTGTGAGTTATTAACTAGAAAACCTCTACAACTGTTAAGCATCTGGTTGGGTTTGTTTGTTTGTTCTGATTTCATGCTAAGGAGTGTATCATTTAACTTGTTTGCAGTTAAAAGCATTGTCTAGAGTCTCCTTGATCCTTTATCTGTTTAAACATTTCTGCAGTTATTTCTACCTAAGTAGTGTTGGCAGTGTAGCATTGTCCATATTCAGGCTTGTGTTTTGGGTCTAGGTGTTTGTTAGTAGAGGCTGTGTGTCTGAGCACATGTTCCAGGCCATCATAGCTTAGCCAAAGCCAGTATAGCATTTCAGTGAGAGTGAATTGTTTGTGGTCATTGGCTGACTGGGTTTGCCTGGACTACTTCTTGAGGTAAGCCCTCATCGGTTCTTTCAAGCTTTTTTTAAAGTTGTTTCAGGTTTCAACTTTGTTACTTTAGAACTTAACTTGTTTGTGTTTCTGCCATTTCACACTGAGCTAATTGGAGGAAGTCAGAGGAAGTGCTCTGAGCCAACTAATCTATGATATATAACATTAAGCATCCTGTTTTTTGCTTATTTCTGAGTTATTTATAGTACTTTTATTGTCTGCACATACTTTGCTAGCTAGTTTCACTGTGTGTGAGGTATTAACTATAAACTTTCTACAATTGTTAAGCATCTGGTTGGGTTTGTTTGTTCTGATATCCTGCAAAGGAATGTATCATATAACTTGTTTGCAGTTAAAAGAATTCTCTAGTGTCTCCTTGATCCTTTATCTGTTTAAACATTTCTGCAGTTTTCTTTTCTACCTAAGTAGTGTTGGTAGTGTAGCATTGTCCATATTCAGGGTTGTGTTTTGGGCCTATTTTTTTGTTAGCAGAGACTCTGTGTCTGAGCACATGTTCCAGGCCATCATAGCTTAGCCAAAGCCAGTATAGCATTTCAGTGAGAGAGAATTGTTTGTGGTCACTGGGTGACTGGGTTTGCCTGGACTATGGTTTGGAGTATGCAATTCATTGGTTCTTTTAAGCTTTTTTAAAGTTTTTACAGGTTTCTACTTTGTTACTTAAAAAGTTAACTTGTGAGTGTTTCTGCCATTTCACACTGAGCTAATACGGGGAGTTCAGAGGAAGAGCTCAGAGCCAACTAATCTGTGATATATAACATTAAGTATCCTGTTTTTTTCTTATTTCTGAGTTATTTGCAGCACCTTTATTGTCTGAATATACTTTGCTAGCTAGTTTCACTGTGTGTGAGGTATTAACTAGAAATTTTCTATAACTGTTAAGCATCTGGTTGGGTTTTTTGTTCTGATTTCTTGCTAAGGAGGAAGGGCTCTGAGCCAACTAATCTGTGATAACATTTGGTATCCTGTGTTTTGCTTATTTCTGAGTTATGTATACCACTTTTATTGTCTGCATATACTTTGCCAGCTAGTTTCACTGTGTGTGAGGTATTAACTAGAAATCTTCTACAACTGTTAAGCATCTGGTTGGGTTTGTTTGTTTGTTTGTTCTGATTTCCTGCTAAGGAGTGTATCATATAACTTGTTTGCAGTTAAAACCATTGTCTAGAGTCTCCTTGATCCTTTATCTGTTTAAACATTTCTGAAGTTTTTTTCTAGCTAAGTAGTGTTGGCAGTGTAACATTGTCCATATTCAGGCTTGTGTTTTGGGTCTAGCTGTTTGTTAGTAGAGGCTGTGTGCCTGAGCACATGTTCCAGGCCATTATAGCTTAGCCAAAGCCAGTATAGCATTTCAGTGAGATTGAATTGTTTGTGGTCATTGGCTGACGGGGTTTGCCAGGACTACTTCTTGAGGTAAGCCCTCATTGGTTCTTTCAAGCATTTTTTAAAGTTGTTTCAGGTTTCAACTTTCTTACTTTAGAAGTTAACTTGTGAGTGTTTCTGCCATTTCACACTGAGCTAATCAGAGGAAGTCGGAGGAAGTGCTCTGAGACAACTAATCTATGATATATAACATTAAGCATCCTGTTTTTTTTTTTTGCTTTTTACCAAGTTATTTATAGCACTTTTATTGTCTGCATATACTTTGCTAGCTAGTTTCACTGTGTGTGAGGTATTAACTATTAACTTTCTACAATTGTTTAGCATATGGTTGGGTTTGTTTGTTCTGATTTCCTGCAAAGGAGTGTATCATATAACTTGTTTGCAGTTAAAAGCATTCTCTAGAGTCTCCTTGATCCTTTATCTGTTTAAACATTTCTGCAGTTTTCTTTTCTACCTAAGTAGTGTTGGTAGTGTAGCATTGTCCATATTCAGGCTTGTGTTTTGGGCCTAGTTTTTTGTTAGTAGAGACTCTGTGTCTGAGCACATGTTCCATGCCATTATAGCTTAGCCAAAGCCAGTATAGCATTTCAAGTGAGAGAGAATTGTTTGTGGTCACTGGCTGACTGGGGTTGCCTGGGCTACGGCTTTGAGTAATCACCTCACTGATTCTTTCAAACTTTTTTAAAAAGTTTTTTCAGGTTTCAACTTTGCTACTTAAGAAGTTAACTTGTGAGTGTTTCTTCCATTTCACACTGAGCTAATCAAAGAAAGTTGGAAAAAGGGCTCTGAGAAAACTAATCTATGATATATAACATTAAGTATCCTGTTTTTTGCTTATTTCTGACTTATTTATAGCACTTTTATTGTCTGCATCTACTTTGCTAGCTAGTTTCACTGTGTGTGAGGGATTAACTAGAAATTTTCTACAACTCTTTAGCATCTGGTTAGGATTGTTTGTTGTGATTTCCTGCTAAAGAGTGTCTCATATAACTTGTTTGCAGTTAAAAACATTCTCTAGAGTCTCATTGATCCTTTTTTTGTTTAAACATTTCTGCAGTTTTTTTTTTTTCTACCTAAGTAGCGTTGGTAGTGTAACAGTGTCCATATTCAGGCTTTTGTTTCGGGCCTTGTTCTTTGTTAATTGAGGCTGTGTGTCTGAGCACATATTCCAGGCCATCATAGCTTAGCCAAAGCCAGTATAGAATTTCAGTGAGAGTGAATTGTTTGTGGTCATTGGCTGACTGGGGTTGCCTGGACTATGGCTTGGAGTAAGCACCTCAATGGTTCTTTCAAGCTTTTTTTACAGTTGTTTCAGGTTTCAACTTTTTTAATTAAGAAGTTAACTTGTGAGTGTTTCTGCCATTTCAGACTAAGCTAATACAAGGAAATCAGAGGAAGGGCTATGAGCCAACTAATCTGTGATTTATAAAATTAAGTATCCTGTTTTTTGCTTATTTCTGAGTTATTTATAGCACTTTTATTGTCTGCATATACTTTGCTAGCTAGTTTCACTGTGTGTTAGGTATTAACTAGAGATTTTCTACAATTGATAAGCATCTGGTTGGGTTTGTTTGTTTTGATTTCCTGCAAAGAAGTGTATCATATAACTTGTTTGCAGTTAAAAGCATTCTCTTGAGTCTTCTTGATCCTTTATCTGTTTAAACATTTCTGCAGTTTTTTTTTCTACCTATGTAGTGTTGGTAGTGTAGCATTGTCCATATTCAGGCTTGTGTTTTGGGCATAGTTGTTTGTTAGTAGAGGCTGTTTGCCTAAGCATATGTTCCAGGCCATCATGGCTTAGCCAAAGCCAGTACAGCATTTCAGTGAGAGTTAATTGTTTATGGTCATTGGCTGACTTGGGATGCCTGGACTACAGCTTGGAGTAAGCACCTCATTGCTTTTTTCAAGCTTTTTTTACGTTGTTTCAGGTTTCAACTTTGTTACTTAAGAAGTTAACTTGTGAGTGTTTCTCCCATTTTACCTAAGCTAATCCAAGGAATTTGGAGAATGGACTCTGAGCCAACTTATCTGTGATATATAACATAAAGTACCCTGTTTTTTGCTAATTTCTGAGATATTTATTGCACTTTTTTGTCTGCCTATACTTTGCTAGCTAGTTTCACTGTGTGCCAGGTATTAACTAGAAATATTCTATAATTGTTAAGCATCTGGTTGGGTTTGTTTGTTATGATTTCCTGCTAAGGAGTGTATCATATATCTTGTTTGCAGTTAAATGCATTCTATAGAGTCTCCTTGATCCTGTTTCTGTTTAAACAGTTCTGCAGTTTTTTTTCTACCTAAGTAGTGTTGGTAGTGTAGCATTCTCCATATTCAGCCTTGTGTTTTGGGCCTAGTTGTTTGTTAGTAGAGGCTGTGTGTCTGAGCAAATTTTCCAGGTCATCATAGCTTAGCCAAAGCTAGTATAGCATTTCAGAGAGAGTGAATTGTTTGTGGTCATTGCCTGACTGGGGTTGCCTGGACTACATCTAGGGGTAAGCACCTCATTGGTTCTTTCAAGCTTTTTTTAAAGTTGTTTCAGGTTTCAACTCTGTTACTTAAGATTTTAACTTGTGAGTGTTTCTGCCATTTCACACTGAGCTAATTGGAGATAGTCAGAGGAAGTGCTCTGAGACAACTAATCTATGATATATAACATTAAGCATCCTGTTTTTTGCTTATTTCTGAGTTTATAGCATTTTTATTGTATGCATATACTTTGCTAGCTAGTTTCACTGTGTTTGAGGTATTAACTGTTAACTTTCTATAAATATTAAGCATCTGGTTGGGTTTTTTGTTCTAATTCCCGCAAAGGAGTGTATCATATAACTTGTTTGCAGTTAAAACCATTCTCTTGAGTCTCCTTGATCCTTTATCTGTTTAAACCTTTCTGCAGTTTTTTTTCTACCTATGTAGTGTTGGTAGTGTAGCATTGTCCATATTCAGGCTTGTGTTTTGGGCCTAGGTGTTTGTTAGTAGAGGCTCTGTGTCTGAGCACATGTTCCAGGCCATCATAGCTTAACCAAAGCCAGTATAGCATTTGAGTGAGAGTGAATTGTTTGTGGTCATTGGCTGACTGGGGTTGCCTGGACTACGGATTGGAGTAGCACCTCATTGTTTCTTTCAAGCTTTTTTTAAAGCTGTTTCATGTTTCAACTTTGTTTCTTAAGAAGTTAACTTGTGAGTGTTTCTGCCATTTCACACTGAGCTAATCGGAAGAAGTCAGAGGAAGGGCTCTAAGCCAACTAATCTGTAATATATAACATTAAGTATCCTGTTTTTTTCTTATTTCTCAGTTATTTATAACACTTTTATTGTCTGCATATACTTTGCTAGCTAGTTTCACTGTGTGTGAGGTATTAACTAGAAATTTTCTACAACTGTTAAGCATCTTGTTAGGATTGTTTGTTGTGGTCTCCTGCTAAGGAGTGGATCATATAACTTGTTTGTAGTTAAAAGCATTCTCTAGAGACTCCTTGATCCTTTATCTGTTTAAACAGTTCTGCAGTTTTTTTCTACCTAAGTAGTGTTGGTAGTGTAGCATTGTCCATATTCAGGCTTGTGATTTGGGCCTTGGTCTTTGTTGGTAGAGGCTATGTGTCTGAGCACATGTTCCAGGCCATCATAGGTTAGCCAAAGTCAGTATAGAATTTCAGTGAGAGTGAATTGTTTGTGGTCATTGGCTGAATTGGAATGCCTGGACTAAAGCTTAGAGTAAGCACCTCATTGTTTTTTTCAAGCTTTTTTTAAAGTTGCTTCAGGTTTCAACTTTGTTACTTAAGTTAACTCGTGTTTCTGCCATTTCACACTGAGCTAATCGGAAGAAGTCGGAGGAAGGGCTTTGTGCCAACTAATCTGTCATATATAACAATAAATATCCTGTTTTTTGCTTATGTCTCAGTTATTTATAGCATGTTTATTGTCTGCATATACTTTGCTAGCTAGTTTCACTGTGGGTGAGGTATTAAAAAATAGTTTTCTACAATTGTTAAGCATCTGGTTGGGTTTGTTTGTTCAGATTTCCTGCTAAGGAGTGTATCATATGACTTGTTTGCAGTTAAAAGCATTCTCTAGAGTCTCCTTATTCCTTTATCTGTTTAACCATTTCTGCAGATTTTTTTCCACCTAGTGCTGGTAGTGTAGCATTGTCCATATTCAGGCTTGTGTTTTGGGCCTAGTTTTTTGTTAGTAGAGGCTCTGTGTCTGAGCACATGGTCCAGGTCATCATAGCTTAGCCAAAGCAAGTATAGCATTTCAGTGAGAGTGAATTGTTTGCGGTCATTGGCTGACTGGGATTGCCTGGACTATGGCTTGGTGTAAGCAATTCATTGGTTGTGTCAAGCTTTTTCTAAAGTTTTTACAGGTTTGTACTTTGTTACTTAAGAATTTAACTTGTGAGTGTTTCTGCCATTTCACACTGAGCTAATATGAGGAGTTCAGAGGAAGGGCTCTGTGCCAACTAATATGTGATATATAACATTAAGTATCCTGTTTTTTGCTTATTTCTGAGTTATTTATAGCACTTTTATTGTCTGCATATACTTTGCTAGCTAGTTTCACTGTGTGTAAGGTATTAACTAGAAATTTTCTATAAATGTTAAGCATCTGGTTGGGTTTTTTGTTCCGATTTCCTGCTAAGGAGTGTATCATATAACTTGTTTGCAGTTAAAAGCATTCTCAAGAGTTTCCTTGATCCTTTATCTGTTTAACCATTTCTATAGTTTTTTTCTACCTAAGTAGATTTGGTGGTGTAGCATTGCCCATAGTCAGGCTTGCGTTTTGGGCCTAGTTGTTTGTTAGTAAGGGCTGTGTGCCTATGCACATGTTCCATGCCATCATAGCTAAGCCAAAGCCAGTACAGCATTTCAGTGACAGTGAATTGTTTGTGGTCATTGGCTGACTGGGGTTGCTGGGACTACGGCTTGTAGTAAGCTGCTCATTGGTTCTTTCAAGCTTTTTTAAGTTGTTTGAGATTTAAACTTTGTTACTTAAGAAGTTAACTTGTGAGTGTTTCTCCCATTTCACACTGAGCTAATCAGAGGAAGTCAGAGAAAGGACTCTGACCCAACTATTCTGTGATATATAACATTAAGTATCCTGTTTTTTGCTTATTTCTGAGTTATTTATAGCACTTTTATCGTCTGCATATACTTTGCTATCTAGTTTCATTGTGTGTGAGGTATTAACTAGAAATTTTCTGCAATTGTTAAGCATCTGGTTGGATTTGCTTGTTCTGATTTCCTGCTAAGGTGTGTATCATATAACTTATTTGCAGTTAAAAGCATTCTCTAGACTCTCCTTTATCCTTTATCTGTTTACACATTTCTAGAGTTTTTTTCTACCGAAGTAGTGTTGGTAGTGTAGCAATGTTCATATTCAGGCTTGTGTTTTGGGCCTAGCTTTTTGTTAGTAGAGGCTGTTTGTCTGAGCACATGTTCCAGGCTATCATAGCTTACCCAAAGCCAGTACAGCATTTCAGTGAAAGTGAATTGTTTGTGTTCATTGGCTGAATGGGGTTGCCTGGACTAAGGCTTGGAGTAAGCACCTCATTGGTTCTTTCAAGCTTTTTTTAAAGTTGCTTCAGGTTTCAACTTTGTTATTTAAGAAGGTTACTTGTGAGTGTTTCTCCCATTTTAGCCTAAGCTAATCGGAGGAAGTCAGAGGAAGGGCTCTGAGCCAACTAATCTGTGATATATAACATTAAGTACCCTGTTTTTTCTTACTTCCGAGATATTTATTCCACTTTTATTGTCTGCCTATACTTTGCTAGCTAGTTTCACTGTGTGTCAGGTATTAACTAGAAATATTCTACAACTGTTAAGCATCTGGTTGCATTTATTTGTTATGCTTTCCTGCTAAGGAGTGCATCATATAACTTGTTTGCAATTAAAAGCATTCTCTAGAGTCTTCTTAATCCTTTATCTGTTTAAACATTTCTGCAGTTTTTTTTTTCTACCTAAGTAGTGTTGGTAGTGTAGCATTGTCCATATTCAGGCTTGTGTTTTGGGCCTAGTTGTTTGTTAGTAGAGGCTGTGTGTCTGAGCGCATTTTCATGTCATCATAGCTTAGCCAAAGCCAGTATAGCATTTCAATGAGAGTGCATAGTTTGTGGTCATTGGCTGACTGGAGTTGCCTGGACTACTTCTTGGGGTAAGCCCTCATTGGTTCTTTCTAGCTTTTTTAAAAGTTTTTCTCAGGTTTCAACTTTGTTACTTAAGAAGTTAATTTGTGAGTGTTTCTGCCATTTCACACTGAGCTAATACCAGGAAGTCAGAGGAAGGGCTCTGAGCCAACTAATCTGTGATATATATAACATTAAGCATCCTGTTTTTTTGCTTATTTCGAAGTTATTTATAGCACGTTTATTGTCTGTATATACTTTGCTAGCTAGTTTCACTGTGTGTGAGGTATTAACTAGAAAGTTTCTACAACTGTTTAGCATCTGGTTAGGATTGTTTGTTGTGATCTCCTGCTAAGGAGTGTATCATATAACTTATTTGCAGTTAATACATTCTCTAGAGTCTCCTTGATCCTTTATCTGTTTAAACATTTCTGCAGTTTTCTTTTCTACTTAAGTAGTGTTGGTAGTGTAGCATTGTCCATATTCAGGCTTTTATTTCGGGCCTTGTTCTTTGTTAGTAGAGGCTGTGTGTCTGAGCACATGTTCCAGGCCATCATAGCTTAGCCAAAGCCAGTACAGAATTTCAGTGAGAGTGAATTGTTTATGGTCATTGGCTGATTGGGGTTGCCTGGACTACAGCTTGGAGTAAGCACCTCATTGGTTCTTTCAAGCTTTTTTTAAAGTTGTTTCAGGTTTCAATTTTGTTACTTAAGAAGTTAACTTGTGAGTGTTTCTGCCATTTCAGACTGAGCTAATATGACAAAGTCAGAGGAAGGGCTCTGAGCCAACTAATCTGTGATATATAACATTAAGTATCCCATTTCTTGCTTATTTCTGAGTTACTTATAGCACTTGTATTGTCTGCTAATACTCTGCTATCTAGTTTCACTGTGTTTGAGGTATCAACTAGAAATTTTCTACAATTGTTAAGCTTCTGGTTGGGTTTGTTTGTTCTGATTTCTTGCTAAGGAGTGTATCATATAACATGCTTATAATTAAAAGCATTCTCTAGACTCTCCTTGATCCTTTATCTGTTTAAAGTTTTCTGCAGTTTTTTTTCTACCTAAGTAGTGTTGGTAGTATTGCATTGTCCATATTCAGGTTTGTGTTTTGGGCCTAGTTGTTTGTTAGTAGAGGCTGTATGTCTGAGCACATGTTCCAGGCCATCATAGCTTAGCCAAAGCCAATATAGCATTTAAGTGACTGTGATTTTTTTTTGTGGTCATTGGGTGACTGGGGTTGCCTGGACTATGGCTTGGAGTAAGCACCTCACTGGTTCTTTCAAGCTTTTTTTAACGTTGTTTCAGGTTTCAAGTTTGTTACTTTGGAAGTTAACTTGTGAGTGTTTCTGCCACTTCACACTGAGCTAATTGGAGGAAGTCAGAGGAAGGGCTCCGAGCCAACTAATCTGTGAGATATAACATTAAGTATCCTGTTTTTTGCTTAATTCTGAGTTATTTATAACACGTTTATTGTCTGCATATACTTTTCTTGCTACTTTCACTGTGTGTGAAGTATTAAATAGAAATTTGCTACAATTGTTAAACATCTGGTTGGGTTTGTTTGTTTTGACTTCATGGCTTTGCAGTTGCCCGCCCTTACTGTAAATTTGATCTGGAACATTCCTCCCAATCTGGTGTTATTACCTCATTCTACATAATCCAGGGAGAACATTTGAGAATGCTAACCCAATTAGTTTCTGCTCCTCCTTCCCCCTTTCCACTTTACAAAAAAAAAAAAAAAAAACATTTTTCTGAGCTTGTTTCCTGCCTTTCCATTAAGTCATCTAGACCAGGTACAGATTTGCTGTATCCAGGACTGTTTGTAAGCTTCTGAGCCCCTAAGCCTTTCTTTGGTTGAGGGAAGCCTTCTAGCTTAATTTTGTTTCTTAGAACTAGCCAGTTTTCTAGTTTCACCACTCAAATCTGTTTCTTTCAGCTCAGCTCTTGTTTGGAACTCATTGTAAGCACTAAATAAGGTACAAATTACTACAGCACTCAACTTTCCTCACTTGTCTTGAGGAAAACAGCTTTTAGTACTTAATAAATAAGCACCTATCCAGGCATGTCTATGGGTCAGCTCCCGGTGTTTTCTCCTGTCTACCTGATGAATCTGGGTATCTTGGGGCAATGCATCAATTGCCTCATGTACACAGACAACCCTCTCCTCTTACCACCCAACACTACAACCTGTGAGAGATGCACTTATATAGCCAAACTAGAAGCAAAGCGTTCTTCACCTAAGACTGGACTGGACATTCAAGAGGAGAAGGTAAACACTTGTGCCACACCACACTCATCACATAGTCCCTCAAAACCTACACCACCAAAACACACACATAGAAACACAAAACACACACCTACATTCATGGAGGGTCTCAAAAAAAATCTACCAAAGCAACAGGGACCTTCAAAGCAGAAACACAACCAACCTCCCCCCTAACACAACCCAAATGACACATAGCCCACAAACTTAGTGCCACTCAACCACAGTCCATAAGGCATAACAATGTACCCAACACTCTAGTCATAGGTGACTCTATAGTCATACACACTGATGTTCCACTCACCAGGCTAAACAAGGAGAAAGTTACTGTCAGCTGCCTCTCAGGTGCCAGAATGCGCCACATAATGCATGCACTCAGGTCCCTGCACAACAAGTACAAATATGACTCTGTCATTGTCCATGTTGGTGTGAATGACCTGAGACATACCTCCCTGGACTACATGAAAACAGACATGGAGGAGCTGTCCGATCTTGTAGCCCAGGCAGGTATGACCCTAGCCCTGAGTAGCATCCTGTCATTACCCAGAATGATACCACAGTACAAGGACAAAATGATTGAGTTCAACAATTGGCTAAGCTTCTGGTGTCATTCTAAGGGGATCCAGTATCTGTCTGCCTGGGATGGCATGATCGACAAACCACGATGCTTTGAAAGAGATGGCCTGCACCTGTCACTCTTGGGATTCTGGATACTGGCTAAGGCTCTTGCCACCCCAATAGTGCCTTTTTTTAGTCAAGGTTCAAAAGACAAATCAACCACTGTAACAGGTACAAGCAAGCAAAATCTGAGGGTAAGGCTACTTAATGCTAGAAGTCTAAACCTCAAAATGCACTCACTCGAGGCACTCCTTAAAATGAAGAACATCGACATCTGTGGAGTGACAGAGATGTGGTTCAAGGTTCCAGAGAGCACCCCTGCATTACCAGGCTATAATTCATACCACACCTTTCAGCCACCTAACTTGGACCAAAGCGCTAAAGGCTGAGGCGTGTCCATTAAGGATATCCACACCTCCAGGCTAGTTGCTCAGCATAATGCATCTGAGATTATCCAAGTGCAATTAACTCTGGGAAAGACCACATTCCAAATTGTAGCTTGCTACAGATCCCCTACCATGCCCCAGGATTTCCACTCCTCATTTCTTGATACACTGGAAAATATTAGGGTACAACCTAACACCCTAATAATGGGCGAGTTCAACTACCCCACCATTAAATGGGAAAACTACTCATGTACCAAACTCTTGTGCTCAACATTTTCTTGAATTCATAAATTCTACTGCCTTGGATCAACTTATCCACACCCCCACCAGGGGCTGCAATATCCTAGACCTGGTCATTACCAACATGGGCAACCAGTGTTCCACACCAGAGGTCAATTCCTCGTTGGTCAGATCCGACCACAAGCAAATCACCCCACCCCCCCCATTAGGGAAACCA
This sequence comes from Protopterus annectens, assembly GCF_019279795.1. Lineage (NCBI taxonomy): Eukaryota > Metazoa > Chordata > Ceratodontiformes > Protopteridae > Protopterus > Protopterus annectens. The sequence continues at coordinate 394,215,073 of NC_056745.1, read as the reverse complement.
CTATAAAACATTTCTCCAAAGCCCGCCTCACGCTTCTTAAGAAAGAAGTGGCAAACTTCACAGCACCCATGCTGACAGACAATAGAGGTACAACTGCTGAATCCTATACAATAGCACTTTATAAGCACTTACACGAGTGCATGGATCGTGCAATCTGTAACAGAACCAAGATGCTATCCTCCAAAAAAAGGAAGCCAATCTGGTGGTCCCCTGTCATAAACAAACTCTACAACAGAAGAAAGAAATTGTTGCAAAAAAAGAGTAAAATCCCATAATTGGAGGAACTCTGTTTTCAGCCTCAGTAAGAAGCTGAGATCTCTCATAAAATCCTCCAAAGCTAGTTACAAAAACAAAATTGCCACTGATTCTAAAGACAACCACAAAGCACTCTATAGCTATGTCAAGAATCTCAATGGCAACACTCAGATCTGCTCTGAGTTACAGCACAATGGCACTAAATATACAGAACCGACTGATATTGCCAACATCCTGGCAGATAGGTTCAGTGCTAACTTTACCCTCTCTCATCCCTTAAAAGGCCCATCTCTATACCGGAAGAATGCAAAGTTCCTGTAATCATGGCTGCACAGGTAAAAAAACACACTCTCCAAAGCCAAGAACACAGCATCCATGGGACCTGAAAACATCCCAGGCTGCGTTCTACATGAACTACAGAATGAACTGGCACCCCACCTAAGTACCATGTTCAATCATAGCCTCACCTCAGGCTTTGTGCCCACTGAATGGTGCACAGCAACAGTTATCCCACTCCACAAAGGGGGAGCCACCACAGACCCCAGGAACTACTGCCCCTTTAGCCTGATGAGCCTGGTCTGCAAGGCTATGGAACTTATCATCATGGAACTTATAAACAATGACATTAGTAATCTCCAAACTCTAGACCTTATCCAGTTTGGGTTTGTAAAAGGCAGATCATGTCTCCTAAACCTGATAGACTTCTTTGAAGCAGTCACCAAAGCCATAGATGAGATTAAGGTGGTTCAAACAGCCTATCTAGATCTCGCCAAGGTTTTCAACACCATCCCCCACTCTGGAATTATAGATAAACTCACTAAACTAGGTATAGATCGCTATTTCACAAGAAGGGTTGCCAAATGGCTCACTGACATAACCCACACTGTGAAAGTAGCAGACTCTAAATCCAACTTCAGACCAGTGACAAATGGAGTACCACAGGTTTCAGTCCTAAGTCCTCTCCTGTTTGGTATCTACTTCTCTGAAATACAGGCTAACACAGAAGGTCTTTGGCTAACAAAGTTCACAGATGACTGCAAACTAGGAGCCATAATCAAAACTTCTAGCAATGTGGACATCCTACAAAAGGGCCTCACTGAGACAGATGCCTGCTGTCAAAGCCATGGCCTCAAGCTCAATGCCAAAAAGTGCATTGTCATCCCTTTTGGTAAAAACTCTCTACCCATGAACTACCACATAGGTGGTAGTCTACTTAACACCAAAAATGTGATAATAAACCTTGGGACACAGGTGGACAGTAGTCTCTCCTTTGATAATCAGATTGCCACAGTAGTCAGGAAATCCTTCTACATGGCACCCCTCGTCACAAAAGGTTTCTCATCCAGGAAAAAAGAGGTCATTGTTCCCCTCTATTCATTACTCATTAGACCCATTATAGATTACAACACCCCTTTTGGCATGTACCTCACAAGACATCTACAACAACTGAAAAGGCCACAGAATTACCTCAAAAAGAGGATTACCAGCCTCAAACAGATGCCCTACGCAGACTGTCTAAAAAAACTCCAGCTTTACTCTGTCGCATATTGCCTACTCAGAGGCGATCCCTGCCTAACATACAAGGCTATGTCAAACCCAGTGCTGTTGGACATGCTCCACTTAAAAAAATCCCAATCCCTCCGAGCTACACACTCTAGGGACCCAAACCTTGTCACCACAATAAACAGAATATGCTGGAGGATAGATTCCTGTCCCAGAGGCTTCCCATACTCTGGAACAAACTACCTGTCTACATCAAACAAAGCTCCTCATTAGCACTCTTCAAGAAAAATCTTGATTATTGGATGGGAGATAGGAAATTCCCCCTGGGGATCACTTCTGTGACTCTGCTTGACAGGGGCACAGGAAAATAATTTTCTTGGTTAGCAAAAGCCAGGGTACCATTTGGCAAGGCTTATATAAGCCCTAGGGCCAATAGCCTAGTATCTACCTATGAACCTATTCAGTTGGACTAAGACTTGAATATAGTTGGTGCTGGAGTTGGATTGCAGCGGTTGTAGCTTTTGGCACCATTGGTTGGCTCATACTGTTGTTTTTGTGTTTTTTGTTTACTTGTAAGCATTTTACATTAAATGTTGCTGTTGCTGATAAATGTTGAGCTTGGAGGTATGAATTTTCATTCAGCTGCGCACTTGTGGGTGCATGCAGTTGAATGACAATAAAGTGAATCTTTAATCTACATTTTTTTTCAAAATTTTCTTTATCTTGTCTCATATTATGCTTAATTTGTTTGCCTAGCTTGTATACTTCAGTTTTCAATGTTGTAGTTTGACCTCTGATCCATTTCTTATATTTTTTTTGTTTCTCACCTCAATCAGGTATCTTGTTCTTATGGAAATAAATCCCCTGGCATTATATGCCTAGATCCTGATGTGAAACATTTTTTTGATTTTTTTGCACTCAAACAATTTCTTTTTCAAATCTTCTCACATTCTATCTCCTTTTTTTCCACCGAACACATCACTCCAGTTAGTTTTACATAGTCACTGTTTGTTTCCATATCATCTGTAATAAGTCTTCTGTGCATTGAATTAGATTTCAGTTTGGCAGAATTATCTGGCAATAAATTAACCTTTATAACCCCATGATTACTGCACATTAACTGTGGTAAAACTTGACTTAAAGTAACAGTAATTTCTTTAGGAACACAATTTCTAGTATATTCCATTCCCTGGCAGTTTTTTTTACAATCTGAAGCAATTGTTGTTCCTAAATATATGTTGTGAATAATTTCCTTACTAATGTTGTTGAATCAATATTAGTCCAGTCTGTTTCTGGTAAATTTCAGTCCCGATCTAATATTATTCTTCCCTCTGTGTTTCATGTAAGAAATCTATGAATTCCTCCAGGTCATCTGCACTTGACTTTGGTGGTCTATACACTCCAACTATTATCATACATGTTCCAGGGTTGTCTTTACTGTCACAGTTCAATAGTCTATAGTATTGGTGTTATCACTGAACATGTAATAATCAAAGGTCTCATAACAGGATCATAGGAAGTTACTAGGCTTATGGCCCTAGGGCCCTCACAAGCCAGCCAAGTTCTACTCTTATTTCCACAATCAGCACCTATTCCCCTTGTCCAAGAGGTACACAGGTGGAACCCCTGGGATGAACTTATGGTTGCCCATCTACTCGTGCAGATTGCATTTGAAGGGGGCCAATGAAGTGCTCTGTTTGATATGAAGTGGGAGTCTGTTCCAAAGGTGTGGTAACCTCTGGGAGACAAATCTGTCCCTCCAGTAGGTTCTATTAATGTCACGTACCAGGTTAAGTTCTTTCGAGTGAGTAACCTGTGTACCATTTGACTTGTAGAGATGCAGTATTTCCAATAAAGCAGGGTCACAGATAGCCTTATATGCAAGACAGAGATCGCCTCTGAGTAGTATGCATGAAACAGAATAAAGTGACAGTGATTTCAGACAATCTGCATAGGACAGATGCTGAAGACCTTTATTTTATTTTATTTCTTTTACATTTGTTGACCGGGCTGGTCCGACTGGATATATGTCCATTTTCAGTAGAGGCCCGGGGAGAAAAGTTCCAAAAGCATACATTAATAACAGAGAAAAAAAACAATTAGCTATGAGAATATTCATTAGCATATATTTGCAGAAGAAATATTAGAAATTAACTACAAAAAAACTACAAATTTAAAAGGTGTACAAATTGAGCATGATAGAAGAAATAGGGAAGTGTTAGTTGAAGTTCTGTAATCAGAAAAAAAGAAGAACTTGTGAGGATATAGAAAGCTAGTCAGGGATAGCCTTATATGCAAGGCAGAGATCGCCTCTGAGTAGTATGTATGAAACAGACCTTGAATTTTCCTTGTGAGGAACCTTGGTGGTCTCTCCAATTGCTACAGGTGTTTAGAAAAGTACATACCAAAAGGGGCATTGCACTCAGTTATTAGCCTGATAAGGGAAGAGTACAGGGATGCTATAACTTCTTTTTTTTTTTGGAGGCAATGCCCTTACTTATAATATGAGCAATTCAGAATGCCCAGAAATTTTTACCACTGTAGAGACATGGTGATGTCAATCTGTGTGTCCAGGTCTATCACCACTGAGTACATACATAGGGTATTGTTATTAATGTGGCAGTTAGCAGGAACATCGCTATTACCAGAAGGGATGATAATACATTTTTTTTGCACTGAGTTTAAGGCCATGATTTTGGCACTAATCATTTGTTTGTGCAAAACACTCTTGTAAGATGTTGATATTATTTGGAGATTCTATGACCACTCCTAGTTTGCAGTCATCAGCAAACTTTGTCAGCCACAGACCTTTAGTTTTTGCTTGTACATAGGATAAATAGATTCCAAACAGTAGAGGTCCCAGGACTGATCCCTGTGGAGCCCTACTAGTTACAGGCATACTTCTCAACCGGTTAGAACAAGAAATATGGACAATGGCACAAATAATGAGGAGACAAAGGCCTAAAAATAAGGACACTTTTTAAATATTGCTCTTACAAACTTAGAAAGTGGATAGAATAGCAGGTTATGCATTAGCATGAATTTTCTCAAGGATATGAAGTCTGAAACTCAAATGTATGCCATTATTTTCTGACTTAAATCCTCAATGATTTGCTAGTGATTAGCAAGAAAAACACATTTTTATGAGAAACAAACCAAAACTGTGAGTCAAAAATCTGGACATTGTGCAAAAATCTGTACAGTTGAGAGGTGTGGTTACAGGTCAGCTGCTGGAGGTGGATTCCCCTGTGTGGACTATATGTGTTCTATCAGTGAACCAGTTAGTGACCCATCCAATGATATAAGGGTTGATACCTAGCTAGATGAGTTTGTCAATGATATCTGAATGGGGGATTGTGTCAAAACAGTTGGTTAAGTGTAGGTAGGATGTATGCACAGATTTTCCCTCATCCAAGGCTTTAATGACTGTCTCAAAGAAGTCCATCAGGTTTAAAAGGCATGTTCTGCCTTGGACAAATCCAAACTGAGTAGAGTCAACTGTTTGGAGATTACCTATATCTTTGCTGATAAGGACCATGATGGCCTTGCAGATAAGGCTTGTCAGGCTAAAAGGTCTATAGTTCCTGGGGTCAGTGGTAACACCACCTTTGTGCAAGGGAATAACAGATCCATATTTCCTTACATTCAGGCACCCCAAGGCTTCTCTCACATCTTCTATTTTTGCTCCTGGCACGTATAACACTATTCAATGTTTATTATCTTCTCTGCCAATATAAGTATCACTTCCTCTAATAATTGAATTGCCAATTACAAGAATATCTCTTCTGACTAGATCTGAAGAATCTTCAGCTTCTAATACAGTAATATCGGCTCTATCAATTGCTACAAAGGAATGATCTTCATCACCATTAGTCTTATTAATCCCACTGTTTTCACTTTATATTAAATTCTCCATCTGTCTTTCTCTTCTTTTTTCTTACAGTAATATTCTTCAGTCCTCCCACGTTCAGTTTTGATTTCTTCCTTTTCACCTGCCCTTGCCTCTTTTTTCTACCTTCTGTTTTGGAAAAATTATGCCTTTTTCTGTAGAGTGAAGATTTTCTGACAGAAAAATGTTATCATTCCCTGTAATCTGTGTGTTATACAATAAAGCAATGTCCTTTTTAGTACATATTCTCTTTACTTTGCAGACATTAATCAGTTTCTTTTTCTTCCTTGTTATTTGTTGTGAACCTCTTTCTTTCTCTTTTTTGTTTCCTTTGAAACACTCTGAATCCTCAGATTGCTGAATATTTGCATATCATCATATTTGATAGGGGTCGAATGCAAGGGAGCCCACAGGATTTTTTGCAGGGGGGTGCAAACCCGGATCACCACCCCAACCCCACCCCCTTCAAAGCACCACTCCTAAACCCCAACCCCTTCAACCCCACCAACACACACACACGCAACCATTCCAGTATCCCATTACTTGGCTATTTCTCCCCAGTTGCCATAAACACTGTTCAAAACTCTCTGTGTGAATACTGTTTTATGCATTACTTCTACAATGATTACAGATACTTGGTTTTAATTTTCAACTTTTATTTCAAATTTTAGGGCCTGAGGGCCAATAGCTTAGTAACCTCCTATTTTATAGCACAAACACTGATAGACATTTGCTAAACTTAAACAAAGCAATAGTCTTACAATGAAAACAGACTTAGCATTAAAACTTCTCTACCTTTGAAACTCGCATGCACTGAAACAGCATTTAAACCCACATTCAAAGAAAATGCATCTGGCCAGTGGCAGGTTAAGTTTACATTTGGACTGCTTTCAAATCATAGGCCCCTTGCACACATTTCAGGACCATGCATAACTGCTTTGATTCACCTTACTGATTGTATTAATTATAATATATAATAACTGAATTATATCCCTTGTTAATACAGCACCACTTAGAGTGTGTTTTATAGTTTTTAACATTTTTTCCATTAAGCAATGAAACAAAACATATGAACCAATAATGACAAATTGCCCAATTCAGAACATTTCAACCATAAAAGGCCACTTAAACGTCTATCATTACAATCTACCAATATCAGTCAATATGCACAATCTCTGCAGAAGTAAAAGTCATCTGAATAATTTCACATTAAAGAGATCTGAAACTAATGGAGAGGTTGTTGCTAAAAACAGCTTTATATTTCAGTGTTTCATCTACAAATTCAGTGCCTACTGCCTTTAAACAATAAATTGCCTATGTTACATTTAAAAAAATGCTAAGCTTGTATATTGCAATAGGAATAAGTGGCAAGCAGAAACACAGGTTCATAGTTACTAGGCATCTCATCCAAAGGAGGACATACTCAGGACTGCAGCACTCCACCCCCTTAAAATACAAATTTACATGTGGTAGGAGTAGAACCTACAGCCTCTACATCAAGATGCAAGTATGCTACCTGCTGTGCTACTAAAACTGTTTTGAAATTCTACACCACAACAGTGATACCATTTGCTAAACAAAACAGTTGCACATTTTAAGCAGACTTAGCATGAACAACAGTAAACATCTCTTCCCTTGAAGCTCACAATTCCTTGAAAATGTATGTGAAAATAAATTCCACCTGCTAACTCTAAATAGGGCATTTCACTCTCACACACGCACACCTCAACCTCTTAGTGCAAGAAATCTGGACAAAGCCTAAAATAAATAGGGACGGATTATAAATATTGCTCTCATGAATGTAATAATTGTAGAATAACAGGATTTGTGTTAGTATGCATTTTTCTAAAGGATATGACATCTAAAATTCAAATGTCTTATTATTTAGCAACTTCAGTCCTTTTTATTTATTTGGCATTTGTTAACCAGGATAGTCCATCCGTGTAAAATCCCTTTTTCAGTGGAGGCCCAGGGAGAAAAGCTCAGGAGGAATATGGGGCAGAAATCTGGACGTTCTGAAAAAACCTGGACAGCTGAACGAACACACACACACACACACGCACACACACACACATACACACACAGTACTTCTCAATCTCTTAGCACACGAAATCTGGAAAAAGCCTGTTATAATGTTGGGGACAAAGGCCCAAACTAGGGCCACATTTAGAAAGTTGCTAGAATAACAGGATTTGTGTTAGAATGAATTTTCTACAGGATATGAAGTCTGAAAATCAAATACATGTCATTATTTAGTAACTTTAATCCTTAGCTCATCCCAGTGATTTGTCAAAAAAAAAAACTGAATTCTTATGAGGAACAGACCAAAAATCTAAGGCAAAAGTCTGGACATTCTGTGGAAATCTGTACAGTTGATAGGTATGACCCACACATACATCCCCTGACCCCCTTAGAAAGTGAATAGAACAACAAAGTTTGCATTAGTATGCATTTTCTGAGGATATGAAGTCAAACTCAAATGCCTGCCATTATTTTCTGACTTCAGTCTTCAATGATTTGCCAAAAGAACACAATTTTATGAGAAACAAATTGAAAATATGAGACAAAAATCTGAATTGTGAGGTATGAAAGTTTTCCACAACCAATAAACATTTTTAAAGAAAAGAAAATAGCACAATATATACATTACTTCATAAATACTGTCATACTATTGATTTATATAACTTATTGTTTAGTTTGACCTTTAACATGCAAGATTTTGTAGGCATATATGCAAACAAGGAGCCATATTGTCCGTAAAAGGGAAAAAAAAAGAAAAAGAAAAACTCTCTCGCTCTGTCTAGGCCAACGGAATGTCTGTAAGTGCAGGCTGCATCTTCACAGTCTTTAGACAGCAGACTGCTTACAACCAAGCTTCACAGGATCATAAGAGGTTACTAGGCTAATGGCCCTGAGGCCCTTACAAGCCTAGCCAAGTTTTTCCCTCTTTTAAATGGTGCTATTAGTGGACCTGACTCAACAACAGACACAGGAGAAGAGACATTTTTAAGTTTCTGCTTTTTCTTTCTAGGGAAATCCCTGGAACGGGACTGACTCATGACAGGAGCACTAGCCTAGGAATCAGGTACCTTACCCCAGCTAAGCAGTATACCTTCAACCACTCATACCTGGAAGGTCAACCAAAGTGTTTTTTCCTTGCCCAGTGATTCAACCCTATAGCTGCAGGGAATATGTCAATCTCCCAGTCATTAATGGCTTCCTGAAGAGCTGCAGCTAGAGGAACCAGAAGGCAAAAGATGGATAATCCAAGGAAATAGCTTTGGCCACAAAGGAGTCACTCACCATTGACTGAGGCAGTGATGGAGACAGACATCCAAGGACTTCTTAACTTTCTTCTTGCCCACTGAGTGGCGCACAGCTACAGTTATCCCACTCCACAAGGGGGGATCCAACTTGGATCCCGGGAACTACCGCCCCATCACTTTGATGAGCCTGATCGGCAAGTCCATGGAAAGTATTATCACGGAACTTATAAAAAAAGAGATTGACAACCTACAAACATTGGACCCCACCCAAGTTTGGGTTTGTGAAGGGCCGATCTTGTCTCCTGAACTTGATTGACTTCTTCGAATCAGTCTCTAGAGCCGTGGACAAGGGTAAGGTGGTCCACACAGCCTATCTGGACCTCGCCAAGGCAGTTGACACCATCCCCCACTCTGGAATCATAGATAAACTTACTAAGCTGGGCATTGATCCCTACGTCACTCGATGGGTTGCCAACTGGCTTACTGACAAAACCCACACTGTAAAAGTAGCTGACATCAAATCCAGCTCCAAACAAGTGACAAGTGGAGTACCTCAGGGTTCAGTCCTGGGACCACTCTTGTTTGGCATCTACTTCTCTGACATACAGGCCAATACTAAGGGAATCTGGCTAACAAAGTTCACAGATGACTACAAACTGGGAGCCATTACTGAATCTCCAAATGATGGAGATACTCTACAAAAGGGCCTTACAGAAACAGATGCTTGGTGCCAGAGCCATGGGCTCAAGCACAATGCCTAGAAATGTATAGTTATCCCCTTTGGGAAAAAACATGTACCCGTGAATTACCACATAGGTGGCAGTACATTAAACACTGAAAGTGTGATAAGAGACTTAGGGACTCAAGTGGGCAGTGGTCTCACCTTTGATAACCACATTGCCAGTCAGGAAATCCTTCTATGTGGCACACCTCATCACTAAGGGCTTTTCATCCAGAAAAAAAGGAGGCCATTGTCCCACTGTACTCATCCCTCATTAGACCCATTATAGAATACAATGCACCATTTGGTATGTACCTCTCAAGACATCTGCAACAACTGGAAAGGCCACAGAAATACCTCAATAAATGAATCACAGGCCTAAAGCAGATGCCCTGTGCTGACCGCCTTAAAAAACTCCAGCTATACTCTGTCGCATATAGTCTACTCAGAGGTGATCTCTGCTTAACATACAAGGCCATGTCAACCCAGAGCTGTTGGACATGCTACACTTAAAGAAATCTCAATCCCTCAGAGCCACATGCTCCAGGGATCTAAACCTTGTCATCACAATAAACAAAACATGCTGGAGGGATAGGTTCCTGACACAGAGACTCCCAAGACTCTGGAGTAGACTGCCCATACATGTCAAGCAGAGCGCCTCTTTGGCCCTCTTCAAAAAGAACCTTGATGAATGGATGAGAGAAAGGAAATTCGCCACGGGGATTATATCAGTCACCCTGCTAGACAGGGGTCCAGGAAGTAAATAGTGCGGGAAGAAATAGCCAGGGAATTGTTATGGCTAGGCTTGTATAGGCCCTAGGGACGATAGCCTAGTACCAACCTATGATCATTTTGGAGTCAATCTAAAATGATCAAAAACTCCATAATCTAAAACAAATGTTTTTTTCAGGG
>NC_056745.1:394087027-394199527 GCF_019279795.1 Protopterus annectens | reverse complement strand
ACCTTTCTCATCTAGAACCAGCTTCTACTTAGCATTAAACAATGTAACCCCCAAACTTCTTCTAACACAACCTCATTGGATGGATAAGAAACCATAAATATACTCTAGAATTCTTTATTGATAAGGATTAGGGTTAAGAAATTATGGGAAATGCACTATCTATGGTTCAAATACTATTTTCAATCAGATACCTAGGAACAATCTGTGAAATTATGCACCTAGGTGGACCAGCAGATCATTGAGAAACTAAGCCCAGAGCAGACTAGGGTGGGGCAAAGTGGATGGCTGCCTCAGGTGCAAATTGTCAGGGGGCAAAATTAAAGCAAATGCTGCAGGAGTGCATAACAGCATTAATTTATGAATTCTGACGCTGAATTTAAGACACAACTCTCAACATATTTCTCCAATAATTATAGACAAAGCCAAAACTAATGGTGGGAAAAAGTCCAAAATCAGAGACAATTTTTAAATATTACTCTAATTAGCTTAAGTTAAAAGAATAACGGGTTTTGTATCAACATGCATTTTCTGAATAACACTAGGTATGAAATTTTAAAGTCTGGCATTACTAACTAACTGTAGTCCTCAGTAATTTACCAACAAATCAAAAATTGTCCAAGGAATAAGGCAAAAATAAAGAGAGAAAATCAAGGATGTTCTGCAAAAAAAGTATGATTAGCAGGGATAACTGAAATGTTGCAGTGCTCAGTGTGTGCTAGTCTAACTGTAGTAACTGGCTTGCTATAGTTTCAAGTAGAAGAGATTTGTTTTTCTTTTTTTTTGTTTTCAAGGTAAAGACTTTTTTTTGCCTGCTCGTGAAGCTGTCAGTAAGCACTGTCATTAAGCATTGATGGAATAGGGAGTGAGGCACTGGCATTTATTTATGGAACTTCTGTACTGCACTTGTAACATGGTAGTCTGACTGCAGCAACCAGCATGCTACACAAGCAGAAGAGCTTTTTTTTTTAGGATCATAGGAAGTTATAAGGCTATTAGCCCTGAGGCACTTAAAACCTAGCCAAGAAATTAGCCCATGTTCTGACAAGTGCAAACTGACTGTAAACTGGGAGCCATTATTGAATCCCCAAATGATGTGGATACTCTACAAAAGGGCCTTACAGAAACAGATGCTTGGTGCCAGAGCCATGGGCTCAAGCTCAATGCCAAGAAATGTATAGTTATCCCCTTTGGGAAAAAAACACGTACCCATGAATTACCACATAGGTGGCAGTACACTAAACACCAAAAGTGTGATAAGAGACTTAGGAACATAGGTGGACAGTGGTCTCACCTTCGATTACCAAATCGCGACAACAGTCAGGAAATCCTTCTATGTGGCACACCTCATCACTAAGGGCTTTTCATCCAGAAAAAAGGAATTCATTGTCCCACTGTACTCATCCCTCATTAGACCCATTATAGAATACAACGCCCCATTTGGTATGTACCTCTCAAGACATCTGCAACAACTGGAAAGGCTGCAGAGATACCTAACTAAAAGAATCACAGGCCTAAATCAGATGCCCTATGCCGACTGCCTTAAAAAGCTCCAGCTATACTCTGTCGCATATCGTCTACTCAGAGGCGATCTCTGCTTAACATACAAGGCCACGTAAAACCCAGAGCTGTTGGACATGCTACACTTAAAGAAATCTCAATCCCTCAGAGCCACATGCTCCAGGGATCTAAACCTTGACATCACAATAAACAAAACATGCTGGAGGGATAGGTTCCCGACACAGAGACTACCCAGACTCTGGAATAGACTGCCCATACATGTCAAGCAGAGCGCCTCTTTGGCCCTCTTCAAAAGGAACCTTGATGATTGGATGGGAGAAAGGAAATTCACCCCAGGGATCACGTCAGTCACCCTGCTATACAGGGGTCCAGGAAAGTAAATACAGTGTGGGAAGAAATAGCCAGGGAATTGTTATGGCTAGGCTTGTATAGTCCCTAGGGCCAATAGCCTAGCACCAACCTATGAACCTATAAGTCAGCACCTGATGCCCCTGTCCAGCAGGGACACAGGTGGAATCCCAGCGGTGTATTTTATGTTTCCCATCCAATTATCTGAGTTGCACTTAAAAGGGTTAATGAGGTACACAGATGCACAAGAGATGCTTTCTTCATAATATGACAGATTTGAATCGCCTTTGCGAGGTATTATATGTTTTTTATTTTTTATATTTTTTCCCCTAACAGATTTGTTTGTTTTCAATTGAATTGTAAAAGTTATAGGTCACATTAAAGGTGGGAAAAGTTTTGAAATGATTTGTTGTGGTCTCATTTTTTTATATCACAAAAACCTAGCATTTTAACAGGGGTGTGTACACTTTTTATATCCACTGTGTGTATATGTATGTGTGTGTGTGTGTGTGTGTGTGTGTGTGTGTGTGTGTGTGTGTGTGTGTGTGTGTGTGTGTGTGTGTCTGTCTCTCTGTCTGTTTGAATCTGTGTGTGTTACAGTCAGGGAAATAAGGGGAATGGCCTGTGATAATGCAATGCATGAGCCATCAGTGTTAACCACTGCGGGAACATACTGATTCACACTTATGCTAGTTAAGGGCAATTTAGAGACATGCAAATTAATATAATGTGGTCTTTCTTCACTGCGGCTAATGTGTCACACTGAATCACAAATTGCTGTATCATGTACACAGACCCTTTTTACCACAACTCTTACTGCAAGCAGTGAGGTTGTTTTTGAATCCCGAGGAGGGTATCAGCTGAAATAGCTCCAAGTCTGCTAGTACTGACATCTTTCTTAGTGTTTAGACTTGCGTTTTAACATTAGCCATCTTTTCCTGCTTTCTGTATTATATCTGATTCAATTCTTTTGGCCTTTCTCTTGTTTACTTTTGAGAAATGTGATTTTCTTTGCATGAAAGCTACACCTGAAAATGGTTCCTGTAGTTCAGTTCACATTTATTTATTTTATTTATTTATTTGCAGTTTATTTGCCAGGATAGTCCATTGGGCCATGAAGAGCCCATTTTCAATGGAGTCCTAGGGAGAAAAGCTCCAGAATAATACAGAAAATCAAAATAAATACAGAGAGTAAAAATACATAATAGTAATTCACAGAATGCAAATTACATATATAATAGTAGTACACAGGATACAACTGATACAGTACAAGATAAAAATTGTGAGAAGCAAAAAAAAAAAAAAAAAAAAACTATATACCTAAAAAATAAATAAACAAATATGTAATGAATACCTCTGGGTAATGGACATAGTAAGCCAGCCTGCTTTATCACAAATCGTAATTCTTCCTTTTTTACTTGCTTAAGCTTTGGCAATAAGATTAGACTCAAAAGACATAACCAGTAGGGCTGTAACAGAGAAACAAGAATAATTTGGTCTGGTTAGGCACTGCAGGTGAAACCATACAAATAAGATTGAGAGGAAGGGGATTCAAACCCAAATCTACGGCATAATGTTTTTGTGTGAGATGAAATGCCAAAACAATATAATATAACAATATAATAAATGTACGTTTTGTAAATAATTTGCAATTTACTGATGTTTTGTTAGGGGGGCTTATTGTTGGTGAGATATATAAGATCTTGAAATCCTAATAAAATATTAGAAGGGTAAAAAACAATGTAACTGCATACTACAATGCACTTGTTTCATGCCAAGGCAAAAATCTAGCAATAAATGAGGCTGCTTAGAGTACCTGTTTGCAAAATGACTCAGTATGAAATCAACAATCATTTTCCCAAGGGGCACTCCACGTCACTGTTTCTGTTTGTGCAGACTAATAAATCACAAAAACTGCTGAGCTCATAGTCCAAACACTGAAATCAATATATATGTCAGCAATTGCAATAATACAAAACAGAGAATACACAAATACTCTTCTGCTGTGCATGTACTAAATAGCAAGTGACCTGCAGTTTCGTGGCTTAGCATATATTCTACAAAGGCACAACAAATTAACCTGATGCAATGTGATTATACTTGACTGCTGTAACTCAAGGTGGCGTTTCTTATGCTGTCATGGCCTCAGGATTTGTAAGGACTTTAGTTCTGAAATATCAAACCTACGAAAAAAAACAATCTAAAATGTGAAAACTTATTTCACATTTCTGCATGGGACAAGCCCACACCCCTTGCTACTTAAATATACCAAGTCCGAGATTGCATTACAGTGAAGAGAACTGCAAAGTTCCCGTTCCACACTGTACAGCAATCTCCATTCACAAGGTTTGATATTTCAAAACTTCGATCCTGTGATCTTCGACGATCAGAGGTTCGATGTTCTCAAATTGCTCACCTTCAAAGGGGATCCATATATATATATATATATATATATATATATATATATATATATATATATATATATATATATATATAGAGGGCCTACTTTACATCATCGAAAAATTAAAATCTCGAGTGCTGACATCAGCGAAAATTCAGAATGTCAAAATCGCTATTGTGGGGGGCTGCCCACCCCGCTAAATATATATTCCAACTCCAAGATCGCACTACAGTGATGAAAGGGCAAATATCCCAATCTCCACTGCACTGCGATCCAAAAAAAATTTATTTCAACATTCTGCATTTTCGCTGATGTCAGTGCTCGAGATCTTAATTTTTCAATGATATAAAGTAGACCATATATATTTATATATATATATATATATGTGTGTGTGTGTGTGTGTGTGTGTGTGTGTGTCTGTGTGTGTCTGTATACATACATACATATACACACACACACACACACACACACACACACACACACACACACACACACACACACACACACACACTACAGCTGCAGACAGGCTAAAATGTCATCAGTCACTGAAATCTACTGTTTATCTCAGTATTACTTTTTAAGACATGCATAAAGTAAGTCTCTTTTAATGCAGGAGAAATTGAGATATTAGTCAATTATAAATGTCCCCTTTAGCTTTAGGTTAAGTTATTATGGTGTTTTAGTCATTCTTCTTTCAAACCGATTTCTGATAAGATGAGGCATTACAACCATGGCTAAAAAAACAGCCTAATTAAAATGCTTCTAATTGAAATTGATTTTCGAAATATTCACTCGGCTTAAATGATAGTACATTTTTCTATGCTAAACTAAACATAAAATACATTGCGTGGTGTGCCTATACTCAAGATTTGCTGATGAATGCTTTTATAGGTCACTTGGACTCACTCTATTAAAATTACATTTGACTTTGAATTGTAAGCCCAGAATTTGTAAATGTTACACAGATCCTACAACTTTACTCTTCCAGGTACTAGTTTAGACTGCTCTGTCCGTATTGCAATGGCAGATATTCTGCAGTCTTATTACTGTGCTGGAAACATGTACTGAACAATAAAGTGGCAGTTTCCGCAGAAGAAGATTAACACCACAACATCTTGATAAATGGAAAATGGCAGGGCATCTAATCATCGTTAGTCTATGGCTTAGTTTAACCTCTGGCTGTGTGGAGGCAAACGGCTGAGAGAATAAGAGAAATTCAATATTTCTAGTCACAATGCTATAGTTCTGTACTTGCCTTAGGTACAAATTTTATTCATTTTAATTTATTTATTTTACTTTGACAAGCTGAATGTAGCCTATTTTGAGCCGAAGCCTAAGGAGAAAATCCACATCCAAAACACTACATGCAGGCAATTACACATAATATCCGATAGCAAAACTAGCAGTGGACACTAACCAAACCAGTAACCCCTAATTATAAGCAATGCAGGAACATTTGGTAGCTATCCAATAACTAGTACAGAACCATTCCAACTGAGAGCAGTGTACAACAATAAATGAAGTCAACACATACCTTGTAGGTGTCAAAGCGATTTCCAAACTGTATAAGAGACTTTCAGGTATACATGTTCATACTGTAGCAGCAATGAATGCAAGTGTTACGAGAGAGAGACAGCATCACATGGCTGGGCAGAGTTTTGCCAGCTACCCCAGTTTGCACCTACTTCCCCAACAGACCTGGCTATCGTGTGTGTGTGTGTGTGTGTGTGTGTGTGTGTGTGTGTGTGTGTGTGTGTGTGTGTGTGTGTGTGTGTGTGTGTGTGTGTGTGTGTGTCTGTGTCTGTGTCTGTATGTTCTAAAATCGGTTGGTGCCCTGTTCAGGATAAACATCTATGCCTGCTCCCACGGAATGCTGGGATATACTCCATCACCCACAAATCCAGCACTGCATTAAGCAGATAATTGAAAAATAATGAAGTATATAAACAGATAGCTACAGTCTTATAACAGCAAAAGTCAACTAATTCTAAAGAATTTGCTTTAAATTATGTCATTTAGTGGCTACTTTGGCTACTAAAAGAATAATTATCAGAATGTGTTTTCCTATAATATGCCTGCTTAAATAACTATGTTCCTAAGACAGGAACATAGAGGGAGGCAACATTCAAACAAATGATTATACTAAAAGAAATAACCTATATATAAACAATATACAACAGTGTAGTAAAGTCAAACTGTCACATGTAGAAGAAGAAGAAGACTGAATTATTTGCTAGAGTGACCAAATGTTGAGATAAACCACATACTTTTTTAAATCCTGCATATCAATTCTCTGAATACTAATATTAGTTACATTAAACACTTACCTTATGTGCCTTGCCATTTTTATATCTAGTACTGCTGCAAATATCAAATCCATCCTGGTTTTAGACAACATTTCAAACGTAGCACAGTGGTGTGGCAGTTAGCACTACTAACTTACAGCACCTGCTTCAGTGGTTTGTTCTTCTGCTTCCCACCTAGGCCAAGAGAGACTCGTGGTAAAGGAATGCTAGCTGCAGCCCTGCCAAAGTAAAATAACATGTCCTATGCAGACTACCTCTAGGCCCTATCCCTGTACTCTGTCTCCTAGAGGCTGTTGAGGGGACAGACATGCCTGGCATACAAGGCATTGTCAGATCCCACTCTGACGGAACTCCTGCACACCCACAAAACAAACAGCACTAGAATTACTGATTCTAAAGACTTAAACATTGCTGTGATATAAATAAAACCTCCTGGAGACAGGTATGGATCCCAAAGACTACCCCTTCTCTGGAACATGCTCCCAATCCATGTGAAGCAGAGTTCCTCCCTAACCCAATTCAAGTATAACTTCAACAATTGGATGAGGAACAGGAAATTCATCCCTGGTTTGGCACCCATGTCTCTAATGGACACAGACAGACTGTAAATGGTTCATCTCCCAGGGCCCTGCTTGTAAATGTTTCACCTTCCAAGCCACTGCTTACACTTATCAAGGATACCAGAACTTATCAGACATTTGGGGTGCACTGCTAGGCTTAAAAAGGCCCTTGTGGTCATTAGCCTAGTAATCACCTATCAAACCTATTTGTTTCTAAATCATTTATTTTAAATAGTCAGCCTTCCTATTTGGGGATAGAGGAATTCTGATTTCTATTAAAAAGAGTCAACTAACTTGGCTGGGCCATTCTTAAAGCAGATTTACATTTATGCATACATTCATATAGAGATTAAGACAATTGTGCATGGACAGATGACAGATTCACCTGACAGTCCAGGGTATACAAATACAATTCCATGGGGGCTGCTTGTACTGCCAGATGAAGAATCAAGAGGTCTTTTCATTGGCTCAGACTGCATCTTGTGACTGGTTCCTGATGCAGCCTGAATAAAACTGAAAAGAACATGATGAGAACTGGATTTACCGTTGAGACTGTCAGCAAGGTAGACTGCCAAATATATGCTCAAGTGGTAGATAGGCAAATTGCAGAGCAGAATGTGGAGGTGTAGCAAGCGAGTCTGACACCCAGGGTGACACAACCATTTAGCATCCCCAGCTCCACCCCCATAGCTGTAGGTCTGGCCATGTGATAATAAGTGCTGAAATAATTAAACTGTAGTTCTCTGACTGGAGATTTGACATGGGATTACCGAATGGAGCTGGGACATTTTGCATTGCATGCTGTAGCAACAGAGAACTAATGTACAGCAATTTCCAGTCATTATTAAAAACCACATTTGGCATTGTAGTAGTTTTCTGACTAGAGCTGAAATATTCTGCTTTTGAGTTTTGTAAGATGGACAGATATTGTTAATGTGGCACTGTCCTGTTGTAAAAAATATTCTGAAATAGTCATACTGTACTATTCTGACAAACAGTACACGGGATTCATAACTGGAGTTGTGATAGTCTGCATTAATTTATTATACAAATATTTTAAAATAAATTCGGGAACGGACAGACACTATGCTTAAATCGAAATCAAAGCTTAATAAAATAGATATAGCATGAATAAATTTAAAAACATGAAAACACTGACAATTGCAATCAACTTAAGCACTTTTCATCTAGTTTTGTAACTAGACTTCTTCAGATAACTGCAGCAAAGTCTGGTTCTGTATAAATACTTGCTCCTCCTCCCTTTACTTAATTAATTGATTGCTTAATTAATACCATAAAAACATCACAGCAAACAGCATTCCAAACAATTCATTAATAACAAACGTGGCTTTAAAAATAAATAGATTATTTGATAAATAACCAGAATGTTCATGTCCATATGCAGCAACAACAACATATTTTACATTTCAAATTCATCCTCTTGAATGTTGTGCCATAAACTCCCATTTCAAGGGAATCAGGAAGTTGTTTTCAAGGAAAAAACAAGTGAAATAGGCCTATTAAGTTAGTACCAGAATAAAGATGTATAAGGATCTTTTCCTATATGTCTGGATGTTACATATATATTTATTTATATATTTATTGGATCCCCTGTCACATCTGTATATACTGTGCCTACCATATATTATCTAGCTAAATTCTTAAGCCTTAAAAGGCACTGTATAGAACAGGTTTCATTCAGGCCTGGATAGCAGCAAGCATCCAACCGGATATGCCACATTCATTCCAGCCTCTCTAGTAATGATGACCTTGGTCCACCCCTTGTATCTTTCATGATGTGATCAATGACTCTAAATTTAAAACTGTGCGTAGGGTTCAACTTAAGTGTGGTTTGCTAGTGCATTTTCACTTTTCCCCTTTCTGATGTTGTATAAATGCTCATATACTCGCTCTCTCAAGTTTACGATCAGTCTTCCTGATATAGAAAGCGGTACATAATAAGCACTGGGCTAAGTAAACTATGAAATTGGAATTTTATGTTGTTTTATTAAAATTATCTGTGCTATATCTGTTATTTTATTAAGCTTTGATTTCGATTAAAGCTTTGTAGTATCTGTCCGTTCCTAACTTTGTTTATTTTCTGTTCATCAGTCGGTCATGCTGTTTTTGTCCTTCTGTACTTTGATGCTATTTTAAAACACACACACACACGCACACATGCACACACACACACACACACACACACACACACACACACACACACACACATGCAGTTGCATCACTGGTAACACTGCAGAAGTGAAGTGTACCTGCGACATAAAGCAAGCTACAGTATTCTAACATCTGAGTGACATCTAATACTATACTGTTAAATAAACAAAAAAAGAAAGAAAAGGTGAAGTAATCATTGTTAATGACAAAGTATTATTATATACTGAGTAGCCTTATTCTGAGGTGTCTGATTGGAGGGGAGTCTCAAATGATGCTGTGACATTTTACATTATACACTGTAGCAATGTACAAGTAACATCTGCTGTCAGTAAAACACAGAACACACATTGTTAGCAACACAGTGGAGTACAAAGTAAAGGTGTCAACAGAGAGCAGCATTTACAAGCAATTGCTAAATAAAAAAACTGTGCTATGCATTGTTACCAACAAAACACTATGCTGAATAAAATACAAACAAAAAAACATTAAGATGTACATTGTGTACTGCATGATCTATGTGCTAACAACATTCTAAAGTTAGGTCCTGGTCAGAGATGTGATATTTAATGTTGCACTTTTCAGCAAAGGGAAAGCTACACAGAATAGAAGACCCCAACCCTCACACCATAACCTAGGAATTCTTTCTCACAAATTGTCTTTCTGTTTGTCTCTATGTCAGAATGAGAGAAAGAATACTGCTAAGATAGGGTAAAGGTGGAGATACCCTTCCTGCTGATTGCTGAAAGATATACTGGGAAATTAAAAAAGGTTTCAATAAAAATTGCAGTTGGCATCCTCTGCAATCTGGCATCAAGATCAGAAGTCCCATCTGCTGCATTGTTTCAATGTTTCACCTGCCTCTGCTCACATATTTCAAATATATTGAAAGGATTTGTCATTGCTTACAATCATTGTGTTCACGTTCACAAGAAATCCTGTTAGAAAATGATATAAAATATATATAAAGGTCTGTGATCGAGATACTCATTAAAACTGATGCTGGGGTGGTCTACCCTTCGACTAGATTACATGGCTAGGATCAGGTAAGGATGAAGACAGTGACCTACCAATGATTTTATTTATCAGTTGATCAATTAAGTCACAGATTTATTGACTAATGGATAGAGTGTATATTGGAGGAAACCTTCCACACCTGTCTGTTACATATAATGCACTCTAACATTAGCCATCTCAGAAGAATAGAAAAACAGCAGCTTTAATCTGCTATCCTGATTTTCAGCCCATAGTATTCTGCCAGATGTATGTACAATTCCCATAATCATGTGTGTGAAAGGATTTGAAGTTTTTTTTGTTTTTTTACTGACAAAGATTCTACTGTACTTTTAGTAGTTTCATCAGATGAGGACTGTGAAATATGAACTGTATGCAACAGGGTACAAATCAACATTTTTTGTAGAATCTTTCCCCTCCCACTTAAAACAAACATCTTCCTACTCAAATATTCCATTTGCATTTGTAAGTTCCTCTGAAAAGGTCTAGATGTCAAAACATACCTCTACTAACATTACCTAACTACCACATCATTACTCGTAGCCAGACCATCATCGCAATAAGTATTTTTTTTTTGGTAAGGGAACTTACTCACCCAGCATCCCACACACCTCCTTCTGATTATTTATATTAGCTCCAAGATCACACAAACACAGGGTAGAGGCATATTCCCACACCGAGGAAACTCACACACCTCATCTGTCGATCAGCTGCTTACTCAATCATATGTGACTAACTAAACAGCTCACACTCGAAGTAACACAGTGTTTATACATATATATATACATATATATATATATATATATATATATATATATATATATATATATACACACATACACACACACACACACACACACACACACACACACATATATATATATATATATATATATATATATATATATATATATATATATATATATATATATACACACACAGAGAGTGGGAACGAGATATTAAAGTGCACTCTGATAAAATTAATTTCACCTTTAGTGTAATCCAGTGAACCCTACTAACAGGGAATAGTGTTGTTGTTTTTCTTTCAGCTTTTCCCAGTTAGGTGTTGCCACAGTACAACACCCGTCCGCTAATGATTAGCAGTAGATTTTTTATGGGTGCCGTGGTGCCAGCTCAATGCCCAACCTTCAACGAAGGCACGCCCATTCTACGCATGTCTTTTGAAAACCACTCAACCACGAGAAGGACATGCAGACTCCACACAGAAGGCGCTCCAGCCAAGAATCGAACAGGAGAACCTCTTGCTGTGAGGCAACAACACTACCGCTGCACCACCGCGGCTTGTACTATCAGGGAATAGTGTACAGATTCATATATCACCTTTAATAATACTGTTTGTTTCCAGTTTTATGCATCTGAAATACATTTTATTTTTACACTCATTCCCTCTCTGTTTACTACATTTCTTCACATCATCATTTATTTTGTTCTCTACACCCTAATGTCACTTCCCATTCTAATTTTAATGGTAGTTGTCAGTAGCAGCAGTGAGTCCAGATCACAATCAACAGCTGCTGTCTATTCAGAGAGGAGTTTTAGTTTGCTACAGTTCTCCAGAAATTGCATTCCTGTAAGGCACCAGAGTAGCTGGCCTTCTACTCACATCTGTACCTAAACCAGCTGACAATTACCTTCTCCCACTTGTGCACATTGTTCTATTCTATTTACAACTACCATGTCCCAGAATCTCCCACAGGCGGATAACAATACAGTGGAAACACTTATAACTATCCAGGTTATGGAAAACCCACTCATGAGCCCCTTGATGGTATTTTCTATTCCGACTACACTTGTGTCCAGAATCCATGCATTAGTGTCATTAGAACAAACCTTAGCTGAACCTTATTATAATTTTATCTTCAAAAACTCATTAGCCAAACTTATTTTGAAGCTACTCAAAGATTACAAAACTGTTCTGTAATCTAAATACTATATTGGTAAAAATTATATTCCAGGCAACCGGCAGTACTCCAAGAAGCATATGCTGCTTAGCTAACCTTTCTTCAGTGCCATTAGGTATGAACTGTTATTTAAAACATTTTAGCATGGTTATTCAAGTGAAAGGAATACAAAATACTTTACAAGATATATACAGTCATCAAGTAAATGTAGCAAGTAGTAGAATGGGAAGTTCATACACCTGTGAGGCAGGTACTTAGTACAGAATATTAAGTTCATGAGCTGTTAACAAACTCTTTACTGAAGTTCTGGGTTTGATTAACTCAGTCTCTATTTACATAATTTATGATTTTGAGCAAATCACCTAACCAGGCAATGTTCTGTAGCAACTGGGAAGCTTGGCTAGCATCCTCAGTGGTTTCCTGGGCCACATGATTATTAGCTACCTATAAACAATGCCAATGTGCTTTTCAGGTTTTTGAATCTCTAATTTGCCCTCATCCCCAAAATTATCACTATGGACTAGATCCTATAATCTCTATCCAAAACTAAAAACAATAAATCCTTGGGAAATGACAATGAAAGGTCATTTCCTAATTACGAAAAAGTACAGCATTGCTGAAATCCTCCTAAACCATTTCATCCCTACTGTGTCTAATTTGTATATACCTGACCTTTGCAGAAAGTCATAATGATGTCATTCTACAAGATTGGCTTATTAGCCTCACCAGCATTATCTCTAAAATCACTGTCAGCTTCATAAACAATGACATTGGTGAGCTATAACATTGACTCTAGTCAAGCTGTCTCTCCTTAATCTGGCAAATTTTGAATAGATTCCACTGACAAAGGCTTTTATGTTCATAATGCTTATCTGCACCTTGCTAAATCCTTTGCTCTGAGTCCCCACACTGGCATCATTGACAAACTCACTAATCTAAATATAACCCCCTATATTTCCAGTATGGAATTCTTGATAAAGTCAAACCCCTATTTTACCCATTGGGTTGCAAATTGTCTCTCTCATAATCTAAAAGGCATGACACAAGTGGTCCCTCAGAGCTCTGTTCTGGGTCACCTCTTTGACTTCTGCTTTTTCAATGTGAAAGCAGACATAAAAGGTATAGGGCTAACTAAGATTGCAATGATTACAAATAGGTTGGAGTTATTGACTTCTACACAGGCACTCATATCCTCCAAGAGAAGCTTACCAGAGCCGATACTTGGTGCACTGACCATATTCTTCATCTTAATTCTAAAATATACAGTGTAGCTAGCTGCCTTTTGGCAACAAGTTTATCCTACCTATTAGGAAATAATGTGGGCCCTGCTTCAGATGAGCACACTCAGTAAAGAACTAGTGACATATGTCAGCAACGAATTACCCTCCAATCACTATGTATCAGCTATAGTATGAAAATCCTCAGGTCCAAGAGGTCATAATCTTCTTCTGTTCTTCTCAAATCAGGCCAGTCACACAATACAGTCAACTTTTTAGAATCTACTGTTTCAAACATTTTGCTTTGCCTATTTGAAAAGACTGCAATATTTTCCTAACTTAAAAAAAAATCAAAGCACAATGTACTTTTACCATTGCAGACAGAGTAAAAAAATACTTCTCGTTTTTCAGCTGCTATGAGTTGTTCTCTGACGTTCCTTCTGGGCTATGAAAGATCCTGTCCTATTACATTTTCTACACCTCAAGAATACTGTTAGTACTAAGAATACTCTCTACAAATTCCTCAAACTTCACTGCAACAAAAACAAGACCTTATTGGATGGGAGATAGGAAATTCACCCAGGGGATCATGTCAGTCACCCTGCTAGACAGGGGTCCAGAGAAGTAAATATTGTGGAAAAAAATTTCCAGGGAATTGTTATGGCTAGGCTTGCATAGGCCTTAGGGCTGATAGCCTAGTACCAGCCTATGAACCTATATGAACCTATGGAGCAACAAGTTCCTCATTCAAAGATCCATTACATACTGAATAAGTTCCCTTTGCATGTAAAACTACATAACATGATGGTCTCTTTCAAGTTCTGCCTTAATGGTTGTATAGTCATCCATAGATTTACTTGGGAGGTAAGCGGTATGGTTGTTCCTCACTGAATAGGGAAGCAATACCATCCACAAAATCTTTTACCTGTATGACTAACTTCTACATGGTCACCTGGATTCCAGCTAAGAACCTATGAAAAGCTAAAACAATACATATACATAAACTACCAGTATGTTCTCTTACACACAGCAGAAAAATTGGCTGAGATGTTTTTACATTTTTTTATTTTATCACCAAACTATCTAATTTTCTACTATCCAGTTTTGTTTTATATATATATATATATATATATATATATATATATATATATATATATATATATATATATAAATGATATGAAAAAGCTGTACATTACAGATTCTCTTATTATTACTTACCCCCGACACATTTTTTTAAGCAGAAGTAGGTCATCCTACAGCTGGCATCATCAAATAATGCAAACTCAAATCAACAAATAATGCAGCCTCAAGCCCTGTCTATCAAAATGCTGGGGAATCCCTTGCATTCTTTTTGCTAGGCGGCAGAGCCAACAGCAAAGTGTGTGTAGTACTGGGTACTACACTTTGTCATGTGACCCAAACATTTTGTTAAAATGAGCAAAATTATCTGTACCAGTGCATCATCTCATTCAGAAATGGGCAGTAAGGCAACACTGATACTAAATGCAACACTACTATTTAATACTTTTTAACAATGATAATTACTGCTCTATAACAGTAGCAATAACATTTAATAGTTTATTTATTTATTTACATTTGTTTACTGGGAAATTCCGGTGGGTCACAGGTCCTTTTTCAGCGGAGCCCCAGGGAGAAAAGCTCCACAGCATGACATGGTAGATGGTAAACAGTTATAAATAGTAGTTAGTAAATAGTTCATGACAGTATGACTTAATGCTTTATAACACTACTATTTAATGCTCTATAACAGTACTATTTAATACTTTATAACAGTACTGCTTAATGTTTTATGACAAGTAATACTTACTGGTCTTGTAACACTATTATTTAGTAGTTTCTAACAGTACTACTTAATGATTTACAACAGTTCTGGTTAATAGATTACGTTACAGCAGTTCTACTTAATACATAACAGTTCTACTTAATACTTTATAACAATACTAATTAATGTTTTGTAACAGTACTTAATGCTCTATAACAATACTATTTTACACTTTATAACAGTACTACTTAATGTTTTATGACAAGTAATACTTACTGGTCTTGTAACACTATTATTTAGTAGTTTCTAACAGTACTACTTAATGATTTACAACAGTTCCGGTTAATAGATTACTTTACAGCAGTTCTACTTAATACATAACAGTTCTACTTAATACTTTATAACAATACTAATTAATGTTTTGTAACAGTACTTAATGCTCTATAACAGTACTATTTAACACTTTATAACAGTACTACTTAATGTTTTATGACAAGTAATACTTACTGGTCTTGTAACAATATTATTTAGTAGTTTCTAACAGTACTACTTAATGATTTACAACAGTTCTGGTTAATAGATTACTTTATAGCAGTTCTACTTAATACATAACAGTTCTACTTAATACTTTATAACAATACTAATTAATGTTTTGTAACAGTACTTAATGTTCTATAACAGTACTATTTAATACTTTATAACAGTACTACTTAATGTTTTATGACAGGTAATACTTACTGGTCTTGTAACACTATTATTTAGTAGTTTCTAACGGTACTACTTAATGATTTACAACAGTTCTGCTTAATAGATTACTTTATAGCAGTTCTACTTAATACATAACAGTTCTACTTAATACTTTATAACAATACTAATTAATGTTTTGTAACAGTACTTAATACTCTATAACTGTACTAATTAATACTTTATAAAAGTTGCATGTAATGCTTTATTATAGTACTACATAACAGCACTACTTAATGCTTTATCACCGTACCATTTAATGCTCTAAAACAACACTACTTAATACTTTATAACAGTTCCACATAATGCCTTATGACAGTGATACCTACTGATCTATAACAGTATTATTGAATTGCTTATGGCCATAGTAATTAATGCTTTATAAGAGTACTACTTCATCTTCTATAACAGTACTATTTACTACTTTAAAGCAGTTTTACCAAGTAAGCTGTACAACTGCATTGATTTAAATGTTTGCTTATAATTTGCATATATTAAATTCACTAGCCATTTATTTTATTTTATGTCACTTGTTTATTTATGTACTTTAATGGTATTTATTTATTTACTTTTACTCAGAAAACCAGCTGTCCATACCAGCAGCACCATGTTGGAAGGAGTGAGAAAGTTGGAATTGACACAATCAACAGATTTTATGCAAAGAAAGATATCTTAAAGAAACTGTTTTGTAACACTATTTCATTACTAGAAAGATGTATGCTAGGTGAAAACATCTTCCTGTAGAAAATATATATGAAACAGACAGACTTTTAAGGACTGCTCTGTATGATAAGAACAATAAATTGCAACTTTCAATGAATTAGAATATTAGACATGAAGTGAGTAAAAGCACCGCAGAACTAGAACCCACCCAGAACATCTGGGCACTCATCTTTTGTTAATATACTCAACTGCACAATGATTCTAAGTGAATTATGAGTCCTATAAAAAGGCATTTCATTCAACCCCAATAAACCACTTGAGAGAATATAGTTTTGTGGGGAAGCTGAGGAATATTTTCACAAACTAAAACTTGGATATTTATTTCAGGATACAGGAAGAAAGGAGAACACAGACAACGTGAGTTCAGAAATTTGTAATAATTTTTGGATCTACTACAAGTGCTCAGATTGCAAGAGCTTGAAGAACACTGCCTCGAAGCCAGGGATTCAAACATCTTGTAGCCCATGTAGACTGCCACTCATGCTCAAACTCAATCATGACATCAGGCAAGCAGCTAGGGAGAGTGGAAAATAGTGGGAGTGCAAACATCTTGTAGCCCTTGTAGACTGCCACTCATGCTCAAACTCAATCATGACATCAGGCAAGCAGCTAGGGAGAGTGGAAAATAGTGGGAGTGTGGATTACAGCAGCAATCAGGAAGGGGATTTAGGTTTAGGGAGCAGGAAGGGGATTTAGGTTTAGGGAGCTGGAAGGGGATTTTAGGGTTAAGGAAAAGTAAGGGAGTTTGAGGTTTAGGCACCGACGTGGGAGTTTAGGGTCAGGATGTGATCTGGGAATTTAGGTTTAAGGATGAGGTTTGGAATTTTAGTGTAGGAGAACAAGGAGTCAGCTTAAGGACTGAGCAGAAGTTTTAGGTTAGAGTTAGGGATCTGGTAGGGATTGAGTGTTCTAAGGGACTAAGTAATTATGGGAATTTGGTCTAGTAGCAGTTTAAGCACTTGATTTTTCGAACAAATGCAGGTGAGTGAGTGTATCATGAGCTGCTAACACACAAGCACTTGTAGTAGATCTAGAATTTTTCTACATTTATTCCTTTGAGGTGAAGTAAAGCACATGTGAATACCTATAATGACTGTTGTATTTTCTGCAAAATCAATGGCTTCTTAGGGTACAGATTATTTTTCATACATTTATTTAAATGTATTTTCTCTGCTCAAATACAATAAATGTCTTCAGGTAGGTTATAATTTAGGGACAGGCCAGACACTCAGAGAAAAGACATATGTCCCTAGACACGCAGTTACTTACAGAATGACTGACAAGCTGGTGTCAGCATGCTTTTGCTTTTCCCACTCT
The DNA here is from genome assembly GCF_019279795.1 of Protopterus annectens. Taxonomy (NCBI): domain Eukaryota; kingdom Metazoa; phylum Chordata; order Ceratodontiformes; family Protopteridae; genus Protopterus; species Protopterus annectens. The sequence goes on along the minus strand of NC_056745.1, from coordinate 394,181,505 downwards.
GATCATTCTGTATGAGGTATGTCAGTTGTGGTTCTTCTAAGACATTTCCACAAATGGAGTGTGTAATATTACAAAGACACTAAAACGTAACTATAATATCCATCAGTGAGGTCCTAATATTCAATATTTTTTAACATTATGTCATGACGATGTGTTTAATACTTCAAATCTTCAATGGTACTTGCAAGGATGTAATGTTAGCAACATGTTAGCACACACACACACACACACACACACACACACACACACACACACACACACACACACATACATACACACACACACACACACACACACACACACACACACACACACACACACACACACACACACACACACACACACACACACACACACACACACATACATACACACACACACACACACACACACACACACACACACACACACACACACATATATATGTACATAGAGTGATTCCACAACAACTACTAATTTTCTTTGTCTGGATCATTCTTCTCTTCCTTCTTGTAAACAAAAACATAATACTTTGCAGCATACTAACATACTAATAGCTCTTAAAACTGTTCTTTTAAAGCAAAAGGTTTGTCTTGTTAACATGTAGCCACATCCAGGTTTAGAAGTTTCCACATCTTGTGTACAAATATCTTATTTTCTTGCCAGTTTCTGTTTTTTTTTTTTTTTTGGTCATGATATAATCACCTGTATGCTATTATTATATATTTTAACCAAAACATTTATCTCACACATATTTATGCCAAGGCAAATTAATAAAGTATTACTTTTCCTTCTTTGGATTTAACAAATTCTGAAGAACAACTCTTTTTTTTCTATGCTTCTTTTTCTACTATGTGGAAATGAGATGACTTGAGCTAATGCCAAGTGCTTTCCTACTCTCGTAAATGAACGCTGGTTTGGATGTTTCATTCAGGGAAGGCCTTCACTTTTATGGCAGGCCATGATCCCAGCCATCTCCATCTTCTGCCTCAAAGACAGACCAACAGACACACACACATATGCACACACACAACCACTTACTGCAGCTATCTCTTACCTCCATTATAGCTTTAAGAGTATGAAATGCACATTTTTTTCACACCGGTATGTTTTAAAGTGTCTCTTTCATCCAATGGGAAATTTAATTAGGTACTTTCTTTTCCCTTTCTAAGTACAAGTGGGTATTAAAGCAATATATGCAGCATCAATAATTTATTACTGTCTGGCGAAGGGGCTCCTGCTAGTCCCAAAACTCAAGGTGCTGTAGTGTACAACCCATGACAGTCCAATAAAAGGTATAAATAACCTTGCCTCAGTGTTCAGTTGCTTGTTAGATTCCAATAGAAAGAGAATAGTGCTGTCTTTTAAACTGCTAATTTGTTTGATGTGGTCCTATGTCCTGTATGAAAATGACAGGAGTCTGAATTCTGCATACATTCTAAAACCAACTGCTTGCCCTGGAATTTGACTTATTCTTATTCTATGTATTGCAAAGCTGTAACACACACAACAAAAAATAATAAAACAAGCAATGGCCTTCAACATCTGCTCCCCCTTAATTAGTCAAGGCCAGATAAATAAAGTGCTCCTTAATCAACCCCTATATTAAGTGGATGATAGGGCATGCAGTTCTGTCAATCACAAAAGATAATGAAACACACAGCAATCAAACTCTATAAATACAGTTCAAAACAGAGGCATTTTTTTTATTTGTTTGTGCTATTTTGCAAAACGATGAGCCCAAATGCATCCCCCACACTCCTGTGACTTTATACATATTAATTCCAAAAATCACACAGCAGTATGGAAGTAACAAAGCTCCCAAACTCAAATGTTAGATGATCCCATTACACAGCCCTGCAGGAAATGCAGTATACCTGCTTGTAGATCAATTGACTTTGATTGCTTTATGTACTTAAAGGACAGGTACACTGACTGAAAGTGGGGATGGAGGACCAGTGTCACCATGTGTCAGGCTTGTAGTGAGTGTCTCTTCATCATCTCTGTAATGAATGGCACTATGTATGAGGCTTGTAGTGGATGTCCCTCAGTCACATCTGTAGTGAATGTCACCCTGTGTGGGGCTTCTAGTAAGTATTCTTCACCTGTTCTATTCATTGAAGAAGGACTAATCTATGAGCTGTCCATCTCACTGACGTAAGTGAAAAGAAGTATACACAAGTGCATCAACTAACAATTGACTACTCTGCATGCAGTCACAGTCCCTGTCAGAATCAGCAAAATATCTAACATCAATTAGACTGCAACTCAACAATTTATCTTACAACACAAAGTAGCTGTAAACAAACAAGACCAACAAAATAAATAGCCTAATTATTAAAGAAAACAGTAGATAAATTTCCCTACAATATTGTGATCCAGCAGATATGGATGTGTCATGTATCCACTTATCTTAAACACTGATGGTTAGCCAAGGGACCAGGTACCAACTTATCAGTGCATTTCAAATTGCCATTAGAAAGAAATGCCATTAAAAGAAAAAGTAATGCAGATGTACATTCAGGACAGAGCAGAGGCTATTACTATAATTTTGTTATTGTCATCACTGTATTACACAAAGAACATAAGGGAAGCTCTGTCTGTCCCCACAAACCAGATACATAGCTTCTTATTCCATTGCTAAGCTACACATTTATTTACATAGCCCTAGTCCATAGGTGCCAATATTATTTATTTATTTATTGCATTTTATTTATTTTACATTTGTTAACCGGGTTAGTCTGGCTGAGCTTTTGGCTCATTTTCTGCAGAGACCCAGGGAGAAAAGCTCCTCAGGACTAGAAAACAATTTATGAAATTTTAATAACATAGTAGTAACAATTGACTATAGGATCTTACAAGCAGAGACCTGGAGAGAAAAAAAAGCTCCTCAGGCAATTCAATTACACAGAGTATTAGCAATTGGCAGACAAGTATGTGAGTTGTTACAAACAAGGTTTTAAACAATTAGCAGAAGAAAATGTGACTAGTTACAATATTATTTAAGCTGCTTAGAGCAAAATGAGTTAATAGTTAGGCAGATGCTTATTTAAAGTGGGTAGGATCTAGTTGTATAGGAGTTTGGAAGCAAGAAAGGAAAGTAGGAATGGCTAGTAGGAGATGTAGGGAAGGTAGAGTGTAGGAGACAGACTAGACAGGTAGGTTGTTTTGAGACTGTAAGAATTAAGAGTGGTTGGAGACAGAAGAAGGGAAGAGGTAGAAGAGGCAGGGGAATACTGTTAGAGATACATTAAGAGTGAGGTGGTGAAATAGGTGAACCTCCTTATGTACCTCCTTAGTCTCTGATCACCAGGCACATAAATATATCTTCCTACACCTGTCCCATATCATTAGCTGCAGATGGGTATGTCACAATATCATATGACAGCTACAGTTATGTATCTTCTTTGTCCACGATTATAGGCAAAGATGGAGATCTTCCTCTCATGTTTACAAATACTTATGTGCATCCTCTTGTCTCAAGTCACAGGCACCAATGTGCTTCTCCCCTTCATGGATCACACAATACATGTATGCAATGTTTCTCTGTCTTATAACCTTGTAATAGAATGTTTCTTCCCCTATTATTCACCAAATTGACTGGGTATGCTAGTCAATGTAGGAAGTCAGTCAATTATCATTGGTATTTTAGTCAAACCAGGAAGTCAGTCAGTTATCAATGTTATTAAAAAAGACAGTTAAATGCAAATAAAAAACACAATAATAATAATAATAATAATAATAATAATAATAATAATAATAATAATAAAGATATTAATGGCAATAGAAAATTTATCACAGGATGGTGACTGCCCCATGTACTACTAATAGACAGAGGCAGGTCCTAAATGCCTTATCCTATGCATGTTTCCCCTCAAATTATCTGTGGTATAATCCCAGTTATTCTCACTAGCAATGGGTAAGGCCAATCTAACACCAAACAGCATATGTTAGCTCAAGCACAAAAAGGGAAATTGGCTAGGCTTATAATGGCCTGCAAGGGCAGCTAGCCTAGTATTTAACTATTAACTTATGAATCTATTTAAAAGAAATAAGTGCAAGGGAGGCCATTGCAAGCGCAAGCCTTTAGACGAATGAATGCACATTGTTTTGAGGACTCCAGTAGCCACCAGAGGTAGAATAAATCACTAGGGACCAGACTGTGCATGATACATGTGATCCAAAGTAAATACGCCACTAGAAAATATATAAACTCCTTCATCTTTCTTTTTTTGTTTTTTCCTTCTTTTTGCTTGACATACAGAGCATGCTAGCATTTGATCAGTATGCAACCATTAACCAGGTAAAGCTAATTAAGGAGCATTTAATTCAAATCCTATTTTAATGTATTTCATGGGGATTATAGTGCAGCTTCAGAGAACAAGAAGCATTGTTAAAACATGTCAGTAAGGATGCAAGTCTCATGTTCCAGCATGAAGAATTGATGGGTCCTGCTTGAAAGAAGAGAACATTGTTACAACATTCAGATGGGGATCACAGTTACATTTTTGTACAACAAGTCTGGTACTGTTGAGGTTAAGGTAAATTGCAAATGCACAATACATTTTTTTCTTTAAATGTTGTCAAAACCAATCAAGCAGCACCCAAAGGCACAACAGCAACACAATGGCATATTTCTGAAGACTTGCTGTAATTTAATCAGTGGTTTCCAATCCTAAGAAGCTGCATTCCTGCTGTTTCATTTCACTGAAACATCTCTCACAAATGAACCACCAGGCTAGTAGTAGTTCACAGGCACTGCAAACAGCCATAGGATTAAATAAGACCAATGCTCCTAGCGTGCAAACAATGGCAGTGTGCCAGACTTACAACTATTTAAAATATAGCATATTACAAACCTCTGTCTTTCCAGCTGATGAAAGTCCAAATAATATTAAATAACTTGCCACTGAAGCTCAATGTTAATATGACAGCATGTTTTAATCTACGAAATAAAATCATGTTTCATGTAAAGTAACTTAATATCTCCACATCAAGGAAGCACAGAAAGGTGTCCAGTTACTTATTTAATGAAAGCTAATTTCAGCTGTGAGAGAAGCCTTTGTTTGCAAGATAAGAGTTACAAGTCACATGCTTTCAGGTGGATCAAAAGGCGGAGGAGGTAGAAGGAACAAGGAGCACTGTACGTAACAGTGAGCGCTACTGTGTTACTGAAACTAGGTGAATCTAGTCTAAGCACCACAAAATAATAAGTGCTATTAGCTTAGTACACATGGGAAAAGACAGATAAAAGAGAAGCAGTCTCAAAAGATGAGATGGAAGGCAAATTAGTGAGTAGAGGGTCTTTTATGTGTCGACTTTTGCTCCACAAAACATTTCTACTGCCCTGTAAAGTAACACAAACTGATAATCGTTACAGTTCCAAGTGAAGCACATACAGAAAACAAGACTAAACAATAGCACTGGTATTGCTTTTATCTCCTCTTTGCCTCTTAATGTTTTAAAATGTTCGTTTTTTCCAGAATATTCAAGGTAAATGACTGCATAAAAACTTCTTCATATGTTCAAGAAAATGCATCCATCTTAACTAGCAACAAAAACTACATTCTTATGTCACTTGCAAGTTTCTGTTCTTAATTATTTTCTTTCTTTTCCACAAACCATTACTTTTTCAGAATCTTCTTTTGTGACTATCAGTGCTCATATCAATAATACCTGAAACATGCATACTAGTGAGCCAGTCACTAGCTGTTTTTGTGATTTAAGCTAACTATGGGTAGCAGCTAGGGAAGCAGACCATCCAAGTGTGCAAAGAAATAGTGAGCCAAATTCAGAAATGTTACTATGAGATGCAAAGCTGATGTACACCTCACAGTAATCATTTCTGATTCAGAGACAGATCCATAGTGTAGTACAGAGGTGGCTGTCTCTGTACCATACCACAGATGCTAATAAGGCAGTCCAGTGGAGCAAGCTGTGCTAATCAGCCATGTGCTCTCCCTCTCATCACACACTAAAATGCCTGTGGTAAGGCATTTATAGAGCTGTGAAATTCAGAGAATCATTCAGTTGAGTAAGTTACCTTAGCTGCTTATGGGGATCATGTTAGAGGCAAATGTTGTTGAGTTTAGCACATAGGAAATGATGGGGTAGAGATGGGTATGTAAGTGTGTGAGTGTATGTATATGTATGAATAATGTAAGCTGTGTGTGTGTGTGTGTGCAAGTGTGTATAAGTGGGAGGTTACAACTGGGGGTTAGTTAGAGAATGGGCAAAGCAGTGTGGGTATGTGTATATAAATATATATATATAGGTTCACTTTATAATCCAAAATCCTGGAATATCGAATTGCAGAATTTCGAGATCATAAAGCAGAAACCTTACAATCCCGAAACCCCAGAAGCAAGAATTTTAAAATCGCAAATCCTACACTAACCATACACCAAACACATACACATACACACACCTTCCCCCCACACACAAACCTACACTACTTACAAGCACCTCCCACACCCTCTACTTAAGTATACTAACTCCAAGGTCGCAGTACACAGACAAACACACGAAAACACCACCACACAGCTGCATTCCACTCGCACACACACAACACAATCACAACAGACACTGACACATACTAAAGCCTCTAACCAAAACCCTTAAACATAAATACTTACCTGAACTTCCACCAATCCAGTTACACACTGCAACACCAAAAGCGCTACTTCAACATCTCCGAACTTCGGGATTTTGAAATTCACGCTTATGGGATTTCGGAGTTTTGAGCTTTCAGCTTTATAATCTCGGAATTCTGAAATTTGATATTTCAGAATTTCGGGATTATAAAGTGTTTATATATATATATATACTGCGGTGGTGGTGCTGCGGTAGTGTTGTCGCCTCACAGTTAGATGTTGCCCGTTCGATTCTCAGTTAGAGCGTCTTCTGTGTGGCGACATGCGTGAATGGGCGTTCCTTCACTGAAGGTTGTGCGTTAGGCCCGGCAAGCCAGTACGTAAAAATCTACTGCCAATCATTAGCGGACCGGAGTTCCGCTGTGGTGACCCCTAACTGGGAAAAGCCGAAAGACACAAACAAATATATATATATATATATATATATATATATATCTATATAGGTGAATGGGTGAGTGAATCCATGAATGTAATCAGGTGTGGGGGTGTTTGTGTGTGTGTGTGTGTGTGTGTGTGTGTGTGTGTGTGTGTGTGTGTGTGTGTGTGTGTGTGCCGTGCATGCACGAACGCATGAATGCGTGTGGGGGATGTCATACCACCACACTGCCCCCCTAGTCTAATGAGCAAATCTTGCAATACTAGGGGAGGAACACTAGACACCAGATTTAGTTACTCTATTAATATCATGCCTTAAAGACACTTAAAACTATAACAGAACAACATTTTGCAGAATGAGAGATGTGGGAAGGTGGATAGGATGATAGACACCGGGAATACTCTTGTTTTATCTTGCCTTAAATGTACTTAAAAATTTCAAACCTTGTTACTTCATCCCTTATACACATCTCTTTAGCAGGGAGTTGTCTGTCTGTGTCACCACTAGAAACCAAAGCTAGCCCTTAAACTTTACCTTAAGTCCTTTTTGAAACAAAAAAAGTGATTAAAGTCAAAGGGAGGAAAAATTCAAACTTTGCATCTGTGAGACAGCAAGCAGGAACCTTAATCTTCTACACCAAGGAAAAAAGCTAAGGAATTCATGTAAGAGGGTATTTTTTTACAAAATAAGAAGCATGAGACTGTAATGTTTGGCTATATTCACTGATTACAATGGTCTGTGAGTTATGAGGCACAAGGTATGTATAAGAGGCAACAGCAGGAGTGGTCTGTAAAATCAGAGACAGTCAAGAGAGGTGAGGCTGTGTCCATATGAGGAGAGACATTAGGACAAAGCTGAGGGGACCAGTAGAGAACACCAAGGAGAATTTTTAAACCATTACTTGCTGACATAATAAGTTTCTAGAGCAGCATGCTAGCATCATGATGCACTTTACAAACACTAAGAAGTATGGAAATCAAATGTCTGACAATATTGACTGGCTGAAAACATCCATGACTTACAAGGGGCAGGGAAATAATATGTGGATAAACCAGGGGCATTCTGTCAACTCAGGAGCAGGTTAGAGGAGAGTGCGGAGTGTGGAGTGTGGTGTGTGTGTGTGTGTGTGTGTGTGTGTGTGTGTGTGTGTGTGTGTGTGTGTGTGTGTGTGTGTGTGTGTGTGTGTGTGTGTGAAATCAACAATCTAACTCCTCATACAGTGCAGGGAATTAAGTCTCAGGTCATTAACTCCCGCATGGACTACGACAGAATCATATTGGTACCTGTTGTGTACAGACCTGGCTCTTTGTGTAACCTGGTGGATCCCGGCTCCAGATAAGCAACTAGCTATTATCTTCTCCTTGTTCAGTCTGTGAGTGGGGCATCTGTGTGTCATACAATGAAGTCCCCATGGCAAGAGTCATGTGCAATGTATTTGCTTGCCTTATGGGCTTTGCTCTAGAGGCTCCACTAGGTGTAGGTGTATGTGTGGTATTTAGTGGTGCTTAGGGTACTTTAGAGATGGCTGAGGATAGGCATTGCTATTTATAGGCTTAGGCAGATTTTGAGGTTTGGGAAGATTGCTTTTTAGTGCCTCAGCATAAGTTGGTTTATGTGTGTGGTGGTCTCTATGTGTGGTGGATTTAGTGTGTGTGTTCTTCACATCTTTCTTTGCATGCAAGATTTTTGCTTCAAATGAAATCATGTTTGTGCATCTTTTGCATACTGTGTTTGTTTCTTTAAGGATTAAATAGTTGACTGTGAACATGAGACAATTTCTACATTGTCAGGGTGTCCATATCTACCAAGCTGGCTGTGGAAACATTTGGAAACTGCATAACCATGTTGCCTGACCTGTATTTGGGTGGGCTACTGTTGATCATGGACTAGGATGTACAGAGGTCTCTTTGTGTCTAATTACTGGAAGAGGTAACATCTCTGATGGAGACTGTGTGGAGACTGATGGACCTATGGAGGAAGTAGTAATGATTAGGGAGCTGGAGGATGAGGGCTCTACCAGACAAGGTTCTTCAACAAAAGATGGATGAGCATGAAACTGGCAGCACTTTGTGGAATAATACAGTTGAAAAAATGACCAGGGAACTACAAAACACTATTTCAGATGCAGGAACATCTACCCATGGAAGTAGATCCAGTCCGCCAGATGATACTTCAGATAATTTCACAGACTACACAGAAGATGTGACACTGGAGCAATGTCCTTGTTATTACACAGAAGTGACTGTTTCTCTGAATAATAATCATGCTGTCTCTCTCCTGAGGTGGAACATTTTCAGATTCGTTTTGAAAATTTTCTTTGAAAAGGCTGATTTTCTTAAATAACGAAACATTAGAATGATTGGTTAAACAACTTTGCAATATTATTCCCACTGATCTTAAACACTTGATTTACTAGGAGATACTTTAAACTGTCCTACTAATTTCAAGGAAAAGTGACTTACAGCCTTGTAAAGAATATACATCACAATACTTTGTGACTACAACCTGGTCACGCCCCTCAAAGATATGAGTCCTGCCTGTCATCCAGATGACCAGAGACAGCAAGTGCCTCTTGTACTTCCTTCATCATCGCTCCAATGCCAAAGTGAATTCCACAGGTGAGAAAACTACACACACCACCTGGAAGCAGTCACAAAGTTTTCATTTCACTAGATAATCAAATCTTTACTTGGAAAAAAAAATACACGTAGATATATATATATATATATATATATATATATATATATATATATATATATATATATATATATGTTGTTGTGTCTTTCGGCTTTTCCTGGTTAGGGGTCACCACAGCGGAACTCCGGTCCACTAATGATTGGTAGTTGATTTTTACGTGCTGAGTTACCAGCCTTGATGCACAACCTTCAATGAAGGTATGCCCATTCACACATGTCTCCACGCAGAAGACGGTCTAGCTGAGAATCGAACCGGACAGCATCTTACTGTGAGGCGACAACGGTACCGCAGCACCACCACAGTGGGTATATATATATATATAGTTTAAAAACACTCATCCATTCACTTTCATAGCATTCTGAACTCAAGAGAACAAATACATTTCAGTTTTGGCAGTAAGATCAGCCTTCTTCTCTGTAACCTGCTTCCTGAGTACATTGACTCATTGTAAAATAACAGCAACTTCAATGCATCCTCCATTTCTTTTCCTTAACAGATAAGACATATTATCATCTAAAACTGCTGCATGCTTACCCCTCTGATCACTTGAGGATTGGGGCTTTATTTATCCATGCGTTAAATGATTTTTTATCAATTATTTATAAATTTGCAAAGATGTGTTTTTTGGGGTATATATACTTTTGATTAATACAGAGAATCTATGAATTATGTAAATGAATCTGTATTAGGAAATATTCATACATTAGGGTTACATGTTTTATTTTTACTTTTTATGAATTTTGAATTTTACTAGATATTGCGGTGGTGGTGCTGCGGTAGCATTGTCGCCTCACAGTATGACGTTGTCCTGTTTGATTCTCAGCTAGAGCGTCTTCTGTGTGGAGACATGCGTGAATGGGCATACCTTTGTTGAAGGTTGTGCATCAGAGCTGGCAACTCGGCACATAAAAATCTACTGCCAATCATTAGCGGACTGGAGTTCCGCTGTGGCGACCCCTAACTGGGAAAAAGCTGAAAGACACAACAACAACAACAACTAGAATTAGAAAAAAATGGGAGCGTTAGAACAAGGTTATTGGTTAGAACTAGGCTAGCTGTCTTTGTGGGTATTTTAAACGAAGTTAATTTTCCTTCTAAAGGTTAGAATCAGACCCTGTACCTTGTGTCGGTGAGATAAACACCTTAACCATTATACTAACCTCCCAGATAGTAAGCAAATCTAAACACTATCAAATGCTAGGCCAATAACCAAAAATAAATTGAAGGTTAAAATCAATCCATGTCTGTGAAGTAAATATTTTAACTACTTTGCCAAGTACCAACACATATTTATTAATTCTCAGGCTGATCTCGGTAAGATAAAGGATACTGCAGAAGAGCAAGTGAAGAAACTAGAAATTTAGCAAAATTGTCAGGAGAGTGAGTTGATGTCAACAAATGCAGGAATATTTGGAAGTACAGGGAGAACCCAGAGATAGCAGAAATGTTCATGTGCAACAGTAGCTACAGGACTGCAGCAAATGATATAAGGTACATATGAATATAATTAAAGGATTCATTATGTGGGAAGATAGAGTAATGAAGAGCCACATTGTCGCTACCAGGGAAAATGAGGGGTCTAGCCCTAGACAGCTAAGTTTTATGACTAAAAAGGCTGTTAGTTGAACAAGAATAAATAATTATTGATGTAACAAAAAAAATTTATGATATGGTTTAAGAAATTGAAATGATAATTGTCAACTGCTGAGATACTTTAAGAAAGAATAGCAGTGGAATGCTACAGGAACAGAAAAGCTTTGTTTGGAAAAATAGCTGGTAATAGCCAAAGAATGTTTTAAGGATTTTTCTTCAAATCAGAGACATTAAACAAGCCTGATTTAAGAAAAAAATTACAAAAGTGGACTGACTCAGTGCAAAAAGTAAAAAATCGTAATTGATAAAGGTGGACTTTGGACTGAAAGGAGGGGACTGATGCTGAATTAATGCAGGCAGAAAAAAAATCATATTGAAAACACGGTGTCAGTTTTAGGGTGGAACAGGGATATAAAACACAAAAATTATATTCAAAAAAGATGATCACTGGTAAAATTCTTATTTTTTTCCTTTAACTACTAGTATATGGAGCATGAAAAGGTCCATGCACAGCAAAGAATTATGATCAAGCATCCAAACATAACTTTTATTTATGTATTCTCAACATGGTTGCCAAGACTCACCTCTACAGCTTCACTATTGAGGTGAATTTCTTGGCATTCATGTCTCAAACACATAATAAACAAGTTAAGATCAACACCCAATTATAATCCTCTGTAGTACCATAGATCTTGCAGGTATAACATTGTTACTTTTACTAGTGCAAACATAAGCTACCTGACTCGATTGTTCTCCTTTAAAACAAAGAAAATCTACAGCTGATTCTTCCTGTTTCTTACCAACATTTGATACAGGTTTTATAACACATCTAGACTGCTCATCTCTGTTCATGGTTTCATTATATAATAACTTTTCTATGAATACAATTTATAGTAATTTTGACACACCCATACCCTTAAAGAAGTACATAAAGACCTCCTTAATTTGTCAGTGGCGAATATTTCTAAGATTTTATTTTCAATTTGACCCTCAGGATACAAATAAAGATTAACTGTCGGCTGTAAGTCACATAACTGTTATCTTACCATTTTGTTATGAGAAAAAGTCCAGCTGGGAAACCTTTGTATTTTTTTCATGGAAGTAACATTACTTCTGGCAAGTAATGCCTTTTTAATCTTGTCATACTCCTAATACTTGGTCAAATCTGTGATGCCCGTGCACTGGCCCAGCAGTCAAGAAGCCACAATCCTCACCACTACCACCATTGAGGGGCATCAATATAGGGAAGGGATAATAAATAGACACACAGTAAAGTACAATTTCCTTTAAGAGCACACAGAGATCACAGTCAGTCGGGGTTGATTTCTCCCTTTCTCTCTAGGTCCACAATAAGACTTCCCACTGGCAAAGTTATAGGGTCCAGATCTCAGCCTAGTGGGCAAGCTAAAACCTCCAGCACCCTCTCTGTCCAAATAGTGCTTTGTGTCCCTGTCCAAGTAGCTGACACACACACTTTGAGATAAGAGTTATATACAACCACACAGATACTTCTGGGGAAGGCTGGCACAGGTTCTCCAGCTGTGCCCCTTTTACCCAGACTATACGAAAGTACCAATTACCACCACCCACTAATATTTAACAGCTACTAAAAGCCCCTTATGAAAGGGTATCCAATTATACTGTGCAATATTATTATCCAAATGGTAAGTGCGACTGAGCAACAAGGCTTTTGGAGTGGCTTTATGCAATATCACTAAATACATGCAATGTACTCTTAGAGCTCAAATTATCTTTACATAAAACAGCCACAGTTGAAAGGTTTAAAAATATTTAATAATAAATAATAAAAACACAAGACAATATTTCTTACTACACAGTGCTAGTCAAGAGTTCAGAGATCACAGACAAATACTTAAAATAATACAGTAGAAAAGTTCTGACATCGATACAGAAAAATATATACATATAGAACACAGGCAGAGTGATGGTGAGTTGGATGTTCTCAAGACAAATGCTAAATGCCCTCATTCTTTCTGTCCTTAAATTGATAACACAGTACCACTGATTCATTTTAGATTACATAATTTCTTTCTTTCTGGTTCCCAGACTAACAGAAACTCAGAGGTTAATAGCCCTTTTGATCTTGCAGCTGATCAGGAAGCCAGAGCAATAAAAGAAATTGTACATGTAAATTCTAGCCATTAACTCTGCCCTCAAAACAATAGACAGAATGCCTCCCTCTAGACATCTTGGCTCCGAGTTTTAGATCAAAGAATTTCACAATGCTTGACTTACCACCTTTCTTACAGCAGAGTGCACTGTTGTTGCATTTTTGCAGTTCAACATCCAATACAGCAATGTGCTCTTAGATCATAAATTGTCTCTACGCAAAACAGCCATAGTTGAAAGTTTTTAAAAATACTTAATAATAAATAATAAAAATACAAGACAATACGTCTTACTACACAGTGCTAGTCAAGAGTTCAGAGATCACAGAGACATACTTAAAATAATACAGCAGAAAAGTTCTGACATCAATACAGAAAAAAAAACTAATCTAATTGTCCTAGTTCCTAGCTATATCTAAGAGACAATACAGTTCTAAAATAAACTTACATATAGAACACAGGCAGAGTGCTGGTGAGTTGGATGTTCTCAAGACAAATGCTAAATGCCCTCATTCTTTCTGTCCTTAAATTGATAACACAGTACCACTGATTCATTTCAGATTACATCATTTCTTCCTGGTTCCCAGGCTAGCAGAATCTCAGATGTTAATAGCCATTTTGCTCTTGCAGCTGATCAGGAAGCCAGGGCAATAAAATAAATTATACATGCAAATTTTAGCCATTAACTCTGGCCTCAAAACAAAAGGCGGTATCCCTCCCTCTAGACATCTCAGCTCCGAGTTTTAGATCACAGAATTTCAGAATGCTTGACTTATCAGCTTTCTTACAGCAGAGTGCACTGTTGTTACATTTTTGTAGTTCAACATCCAATACAGTCTTTTCACATTTAAGAGAACAAGCATGTGGCTTACATTAATATTCCAGCAGAATTATCTACAAAATTCTATCTGGCTAGGCTGGCAGCCTTTACCTATCTTTACAACATCCATTTTCTTGAAGACTTTCAGTGGTTCTTTGGTCATCTCAGCTGAAAGTATCCTGGCCAAGGTGTTTTTTGTCTAGTCCCATTTGGTGGGCATACTACTCAAAAAAACAAGATATCTCCCGATAACTCACCAGTCAAAACTGCAATGCAGTTCAACTCTTATTTTATAGATAGTATAGCAGCTCTAACCAATAATTCCTCAATATCTAATCCCAACCCTGCCTATCAGCCACATATCACAACATCCACTTTCACCTTCAAACCTGTGTCCTCATTCTATATAAAACTACTCAAACAAACTTAAATAATGCTCTTTTTCAGATGATGACTTTCTAAGCTAGTACCTAAAAATAGTGGCCAACAGCATTGCCTATCCTGTCTCAATCCTTATAACTAGGTCAGTCCAGGAATTCCACTTTCCCTGTCTATGGCAAAGGTCACACATTATCCCTCTGTGCAAAGGAGGAAATTCAACAAACATTAATAACTTTAGACCTATAACAATCTTATCTCCCCTTGCCAAAATACTTGAAAAATATATTCAAAACAATTGCTAGACCAGCTCCTGCTGGAAGTACTGCCATCCCCTACACAACATGGCTTCCATCCTTCCCATAGTTATCACTGCCCTACTAACCATACTGTCAATAAAGTTAGATAGTGGCAAACTAGTCTCTTCCTTATTTCTAGACTTGTCTAAAGCCTTCAACACAGTTTGTCACAGCAAACTTGTAAATGTCCTCACTAGATCTCCCTCAGATCACCTTTCTGTAGATCAAAAGCTACCTGTCCAATAGGTATCAGTCAGTAAAATGGCACTCCATACTCTCTCCTTACCTCTCTGTCATCGCTGGTGTACCACAAGGCTCTACCCTTATTCCCCACCTCTTTAGCATTTTCACAACACCCAATATACATCTACACAACAGGCCACCATAATACAATACACAGATGAGATCACTGTCATTTGCACATCTGACAAAAATGGTACACCTCTAAAAAATTACTCATGGCTTTGTAACTCACAACTCATGCTCAACTCAAAAAAGGCCAAACTACTACTTTTTTCCCCCCAAACCTCTACCATAAAAAAAAAAAATTTAAGTTCTCATTCTTAATAATATAACCACCGAAGTCACTTCTCATAGCAAATTATTTGGGGTGATAGTGGATGATAAGCTTGCATTCAACCTGCATATACAAAATTGCATAAGAAAAACTCATCAAATACTAGGGATGCTTTACACAGCCAAACACTTTCTCACAGATGCAACTAAAATTACACTTGCCACTATGTATCTGTTCCCCATAATTCTATATGACGCTCCTACCCTTAACAACCTCCAAGCTTCACAAAAATGAAAACTTGAGCAATGCTATAACGAAGTTGCTACATTTGCAGCAAATATTCCTTTCAGAACCCATCAATGTACATCATAAAAAGCCTTAATTGGTTACAACATAAACACAGCTTCTTACCAGCTATAAAATTATCCAGCATCCATTTGCCTATCCCACACTAAAAAAACATTCTACATAACCATGTTCTTAGCCAGTCATTTAATCCCATGACCAAAAACTCCTGTCTGTCTACAAGGTTGCTAAGACCTATAACTCCTTACTTGTATCCATCAGGTCAATACCCTCTCTCCCATATTTTAAAACTACTCAAAGACTTCCTAGCTGAAATCTGGCTCTGTTCTTGCTCAAAACCAGGATAAACTATATCTCTAAATGTGAACAAGTACTTTTTCATTCCTTATACCTTCTTATTCTCCCTTCTTCACTTACTTCCTTACTTCTATCAAATTATCTTCCCTGACTTTCTCCCGAAATATATCATAATCCAGTTATTTTCCCTCACTTCATATTGCAGTTCCTGTTTGTATTAGTCTAATTTACCTTTATTTTTTCTACAAATTGTGTAAAATGTCTATAAATATTAAATCATTGTCATATGACTTGTATTGATTCTTAATCAACATTTTAATAGTATCTCTAATTTGTTACAATTATTTAAACTGCAGATGTTTTTGTTGGATTTTTGAAGACTGCAAAATTATGTTATTAAAATGTTTTGTAGTAATTTGGAGCTTTTCTCCCTGGGCTTCCACTGAAAATGGGCTCCCACCCATTCTGACTTTCCCAATAATCAAATGCCAATAAATAAATATGTTTCTCAGTCTCATTCTTTGTTTAGTTGATATACTAATAAAATTATCTTTAATAAAGCATCAGTGTGGTCATTTCCACTGTCCCTTTGGCTTCAGCAGAAATTGGCCTCAATAACTGTTTAGCAATTGTCACTGGCAAACAAGCCAACAAACACAAAACAACTGCCAACACATACAACAGGATTCTTTCTTTTCCTCATGCTGTGTAAAACAAAAAGAAAAAAAAAACTTTTCTCTGACTGTTCTGCCCTCCCTGTGTTGGAACATTATGATCAAAGCAGACTGTCTTCTTTTATGCAGCCAAAGATATACTCTTAGTACTTTGAAACTGAAAATTTACTAAAAAAAAACCTGTTGCAATCCACTAATGTAGAATACTAACAGCAACAGAGTCCCTAATCTTACAAAAAAAAATAAATTTATTATACCTTCCAATGCAGGTTCTTCCAAAAATAAAACCCTTATGTTTTAATATATAATATAGAATGCCTTTAAAACAATCCATCCAGCTTGGAGACAGTTTCTTTAAGTAGACTTCTCTCTCCCTCCTGCATCCCCCCCACCAGGCCCTTAGTTGCTCTCTCTTATGGATTTCTATAATATAATAATTTACAGCTTTCTTGTAGTATCTCTTTCAATATTTTCATTTATTATGCTGCCATACTACCAGAACTCTTGGTCAGCATGTCAACCTCCCTCCCTCCAAAGGAAGACCTATCATCACTCTTAGGATAGACTTACATTAGCCCTCCTTTTATACTTCATTAATTGTTTCAGCAAGAACATCTAATCTGACTTATACAGTAAAGTTCTCTCTTCTTTTAATGCAACAGTTTCGTTTAATTGACAACAGGATACACAATTTGGGGATATCTGCCAAATAATGCTAATGTATAGATATATATATATATATATATATATATATATATATATATATATATATATATATATATATATATATATATATATATATATTGCCCCTTCACAAGATCGAATTCCTATAAACTCAAAATTCATAACCCCGAAGCCAGAATTTCGAGTTTACAGAAACTCTAAAATGTGAAGGGGAAATAAAAAAAGAAAACACCTTTCTAATGTTTTTGCAGGGGGGCTTCCCTCCATGCACCCCCCACACCCCCTACTTAAATATTCCTAATCCGAGATCGCACTACAGTGAAGGAATGGGAAATCTCCAGTTCTGCGGTATATGCATTAGTGCAAAATGGAAGATTTCCCAATCCTCCGCTATAGTGCGGTCATGCAGCTCTTAGATGACAGCTGCAAGGGTGCAGGGGGGACCTTGCCCCCTGCATAAAGGTAACTGAACTCTTTTTTTTCTAACCCCTAAACTTCCCATTCACAATTTTGAGTGAATGGAAGTTCGAGATTCTGGTTTCGAGCTTATAAATTTCGAGCTTCCATTCATTCGATCTTGTGAAGGGGAACCATAGATATATATATATATTATATGTATATGTATATACATGCACAGAAACAAATGCAGGTATATATTTATGTGTGTGTGTGTGTGTGTGTGTGTGTGTGTGTGTGTGTGATATTAAGGAAAAAGTAAAAGCTCACATAAGAGAAAAAAATATATCTTTTTAGATTGAAGCACAAAACTACAAAAAAAACACACTATTTTATACAGACGCAAGCCCCCCAATTACACACCATGCCCCTGCTAATTTAACTATACCAACTATGAAACTGCAGAACATATACCAATATCATGTCAAATTTCTGACATTTCAGCTAGTCCCAGTTCAGAAATTGTTCCAATGAAAATTACTTTCAGCAAACCATACACACACACAAAAAATCTTTGAGTGCAAGTGGCACCTCTATACATCTCTCCCCAGTTTAAACATATACACTTTTCAGACACACAACACAGGGAAGAGAAAATCAGATTTGCTGAAAGTGCTTTTCATTGGAACCATTTAGCTGTATCAAGACTTGCACTTATCTGGCCAGTCATTGGGTATAATACCCTTTTGGTGTGTACCTGTCCAAACATTTGTCGCAGCTTTCTCAATAAAAATATCAAGGGCCTATATAGTTAAACCTTTACAGACTGTCTCAAACCCTTGTCTCTCTTAGGTTCATAGGTGTTTTATCTGCATCAAGTACAATTTCCCCATAAGAGCATACAGAGACTACAGTCAGGCAGGGATGGTTTCTCCCTCTTCCTCTAGATCCCCAATAAGACTCTCCACTAGTACAGCTATAGAGTTGAGATCCCAGCTGAGTGATCAAGCCAAGAACTCCAGCACCCTCTTTGTCCATCCAGTGCTTTGTGTCCCCGCCCAAGTAGCTGCCAAACACACTCTTTGAGATTTGATTTGCCCACACACACACACACACACACACACACACACACACACACACACACACACACACACACACACACACACACACACACACACAATCTAAACCAAGCTTCATTATATTCCTGACCATATCTAAGAGAGTTATAATGTTCCCTAGAAACTTACTTCATTAGAGCAAGTCAGATGTGGTGAATGGTTCTTGTTGTTGTTGTTGTTGTCAGGTCCAAGACAGAATGCAGAATGCACTGTCTCACTAAGAGACTTCTAAAATAATATCTAAAATATTACTACTAGGATAGCTTGCAGATTGACATTGATTCTGGTCATCTGACTTCTAGTTCCCAGGCAAAACCCCCATCTACCTGTAAAAATACTCATACAAGGGCTTTTGCTCAGATTTTTGGCAGATGCTGGCAGTTGTTGTTGTTGTTGTTTGTCTTTCAGCATTTCCCAGTTAGGAGTCGCCACAGTGGAACTCCAGTCTGCTAATGATTGGCAGTAGATTTTTACGGTGCGGAGTTGCCAGCTCGACGCACAACCTTCAACGAAGGCACGCCCATTCACGCATGTTTTTCGGAACGCCATTCGACCGCAGGGAGGACATGCAGACTCCAAACAGAAGGCAGTCCTCGTACTCCAGCTGAGAAACAAACAGGAGAACCTCTTGCTGTGAGGCAACAACACTACCACTGCACCACTGCGGATATAGGCAGATGCTGGAAGTCATAAAACAATTACATTCCTTTATGCTTTCAGAGTAGAAATTAGTTCACCCTAAATACAATACAGAAAGCTTCCTAGTACAGACTTTGTGTCTCCAGCTGCATTGAAACCTGAGAGATATCTTTATGGCCTATCCTATAAAGTAATTTAATTTTAAATATTTTTCTAAATTTTGCTGGACTGAGGTTAACTCTCCAGTTTCCTCTGTTAACATCTACATTTAAAATGTTTCAAAAGTGCATGTACATTTCTGTTCTTTTCCAGTAGGGCACACTGGATACATTTTAAGCACAAGCACTTTACAAATACCTTATCAAGACAATATCTGTGCAAAGCAGTGTGATATACACATGACATACAGTTCTAATACATTTTTAACACACGCATCTTATATGACATACAGTTCTAATACATTTGTAACACCAACATCTTGTAGAAA
Source organism: Protopterus annectens (assembly GCF_019279795.1). Lineage (NCBI taxonomy): Eukaryota > Metazoa > Chordata > Ceratodontiformes > Protopteridae > Protopterus > Protopterus annectens. The sequence goes on along the minus strand of NC_056745.1, from coordinate 394,161,463 downwards.
TTAGTTTGATATTCATAAATGGTATAATTATTACAAAATTACAGTTAGCTGTGCTGGCGGTACCACGTCTTGTCACAATTACTATGACAATTCTTTCCATGGCTTTGCATGTGACACTACTGAGAATTAAGGGGTCTGTAATTTCCAGCGTCTGTAGATGGCCAACCTTTGTGCAAAGGGATGACTGTTGCTGTTCTCAACTTATAAGGCATGAAGCCTGTTTGGAGGCTACAATTAAATAGCAATTCCAGAGAAGCTGATAGGTCATGTTTCATACTATTTAGAAGGCATCCTAGGATATTGTCTTGGCCCACTGATGCAGTGCCCTTGGCCTTAGAAAGAGCATTAAGGACCTGGCTCCTTGTGATAGCAGGGCAAGTTATATTTGATGGTTTTTGATGGTATTTCCTGAGGGAAGGTTAAGGGGGAGTAATCTCAATGCTGAAAAGGGATAAAGTCCTGACCAACTTCTTAGTGACTCATGTCCAGATATTGAGCTTTAGTGTAGGAGGTGTTGGCTGACAGAATAAAAGACTGTTCTTGAATAGTACTAGCCTGGTAGAAAAGTATCACTGTAAAGGCTACAAAGACAGTCTGACCTTTCAAGTGGCATAAAGAATTGTAGCTGGAATATTATGCAATCCAGATGTGTAGGCCCTGTTTTGGTAATGAATCTGTCAGCTTCCACTTGGGGTGGGGCGGGGGGGGGGGTGGCCATAAAGAAAAAAACTTCCAATTCCCAGATGCTTTTCATGTCTTGTACCATCCCTCTTTTAGCGTCCTTGAATGTTGAGAAGAAGGGGGGAAATAAAGGGGAAAGTTATGGAAGGAGACTCAATAGTCATGGGAATGGAAGAAGAAAAAGACAGAAAAAGAAAGGACATGCACATTGATCTGTAGCTCCCTACCGAAATATCAGCACTTGAAATGCCAAGAGCCGACAAGCCGAAAAAAAAGACTGAAAACCCACAAAAGGAGCAAATCTTGAAGATTGCTCTTCTCTTTAAACATCCCCCCAAGTTTATATATACCAACTCCTAGATCACCAAACCTTGGAAAAATGAATATTCCAAGAAATGGCAATCTTGGATTTAGTGTATATATAACTTCATTTTTCTGCCATTTGGTCTGTGTGTTTCGGGACTCACTTGGGTCCCAAAATTTCAAATGGTTACCATGATATGCACAGAGATATACATATGCAATCTGAAATCATAACATAATCCCTAGCAACAAGTAAATGAGCAGTTTTTGCATGTCCCTTTACTATACCTCTGGTTCCTAGAAACATGTGATTCAATAGTGAGCTAAAAAAAGAATAGAAAATGTAAAGTGAAAGTGAATGTCATAAGAATGAAATGCAGATTTGTCTGCAAACACTTCAACATGCATTTGCAATTCAAACTTCTGCATTATGTTACTAGCTTAGCAAATAATGCTGTCTCGATCATGTTTCTGTTAAGTACAGTATGTCTAAGGATTTACAGGCTAAGAGAGCAAGGGTGATAGTACCACATAGTCTAGCAACTCATAACTAAGACACAGCAATGGGAGACTGGGAAAAATCTAGAGAAAGATCAGCCAACACCAGTATATAATTAATCAATTTGTTTATGGCTTATTAGCTGCTGAGTGACTTAATCATGGTTGGCACAGCACAAGTGGTTTCCCTGTACAAAACATGAAAAAAGTTTTATCTTACGAGCCTAGGGCACAGGAGATGGCCTTTTTCACTTTGGAAGCATTAATTCATGTTGAAGTGTTCTTTTTATAATCAATGAGGAATAACATTTCTGCACACTCTCATGGAAAGCAATAAGGTACTTTAAATTAAGCAGTAAGTTCAAGAGAAGAAGGACTGGATTGAAAATTGTCCTACATTTTGAAAATTTCTGTTAACTTCCCAAAAAGAAGCAGCTATTATAACAGCAGCAGCAGTGCTAGGCTGTTTATGAACTGCAATAATTCAGAACACAAACAAAACTTCTATAAGCAGTAGCATCCAAAATGCTTACAAAATGGAAGTAATATAATTCAGCCCTGAACCATAAAATAATGCTGGCATTCAAGAATGGTCTAATAAAGCAACTTGATGTTTGTCTGACAGCAAACTATAACCTCAGTGCTTTTCAAAACAACAACAAAAAAGGAAGTAAATTATTATAGCTGTTCATTTTGCACCTGAGCACACAAAGATTTGGTTGTTGACATCACAGTATGTCTTTGTCAGATAGAAGTAATTCTTAGATGAAAACATTGATGCTTTACATATTTCTATGTATAAAGCAGAATGAAAAAATAAATATTAAGAACAATGAACCCTGACGCAACAACAGCTTCATTTGGAGTGGAAAATAATGCCAATGATATAAGCAGCAACCTTAGTAGTCCCATTCAGTTACAGTACAAAGTTTAAAAAACACGTGTTCCAATGACATATCTAGCTAGCAGGGTGTAATAAATTTGTGTCCAATTTTAGCATACACACACATATATATATATATATATATATATATATATATATACATATACACACACACATATATAAATATATATATATATAAATCTATTAGATAGACATAGATATAAACACACATACACACACACACACACACACACACACACACACACACACACACACACACACACACACACACACACACACACACACATATACCCATATACATGCATATTTTATGTGAATGTCATGCTTGTCAGCTCCCGAAGCAATCATAAATGCTATTCAAAAATCCTATCTCACCCACAAAAAAGAAACTGCACATACTACAAAAGTTGAGCACCCCCCCAAAAAAAATGCAGCTTTACATATCTAATTAGAAAAGAAAAAAAAACTGAAAAAAGAATCTGATATTAAACTTTGTAAAGTTATATAAGAGAAGTAAAATGTATAAAGGATCACAGCCAATCAGAACAATTTTACAGGGAAAATGAACATGACTGTACAATACCAATCTAAGTGACATTAAACAAATTAAACATGTAAGTAAATAATTCCAAAAACGTATCTAACACTTTAAAAATCATCTCAAAAACTAGAGTAGAAAAACCCCCTGAAGAAATCCTTTATAGAAAAAGAAAAAACTCCCTTGCTAGCTGCCACTTGCTCAAAAAGGCAAGGGCTCTAAATCCCAAATGCTTGAAGTTATTTACCTATTTAGCCCTCCCAATATCAGCCCCTATTAAACTGTATAGCCGTAACTCTGAGTCTAGAACTCCATTCCCCCCAAAATTAAAATCTTTAACAGCTTCCTCAAACATAAATCTCCATACCCTTTTCAAAACCTAAAACGCTCCTCCTACTGCAACTCCCTTAGCCTACAACTTCCCTCCCACTCCCTTAGCCTAAAACTCCCCTCCCACTCCCACTCCTTAAACCTAAATCTCCACTCCCACTCCCACTCCTTCAACCTAAATATCCCCTCCCACTCATTTAACCTAAAACACCCTCTCACTACTACTCCCTAAATCTAAAACTCCCCTCCCACTCCCAAACCCTTAACCTAAAACTCCCTTCTCACTCTCTAACCTTGAAACATTCTTTTAGTTCCCTAACCTTAAAATCCCCCTCCCACACCATAATCCTAAAATAACCCTCCTACTCCCTAAACTTAAATCTCCTTCATGATTACTACCCTAACCTACACACCCACCTTATCCCACTCTTACCCTAAGGCTGATGCTCCTAACTCCCTCAAAGATGAATAATGGGTTTCGGGAAGGTGCAGTAGCTGCTTGCCTGAACGCATATTCAAGTTTGAGAGTAAGTGAAAGCTCAATTCACCACTTCCTCTCCACCAAAAACCTCGAGTATAGAAATAAAAGCTGATATAAGCTACAAAATATTCAAGTCCAACACTTTCAGACAGTGGTTATCCAGGGACTTGAGCACTTGTAGTAGAACTGTATGAGTAGGGAACTTGATTTTATGACATGGTTTCACCACTCATCACAAAACCTCATTCTGTTTCTTGCAGTACGAAATGGTTTACATATTGCACGCTATATCCTGACATACTTAGTTTTACATCTGTGTGCATGCATTTATGTATATGTATGTGCATATGTGTGTGTGTGTTTGTGTATGTGTATGTGTGTGTGCGTGTGTGTATGCATGTGTTGAGGGAATGAGCTGAGATGAATGTAGTGTTTTTCCTCATATCTTAACCTCTCTGTGTAGCTAATGTAAAATGGATAGAGTGCAAAGGACAGCTCATTTGCTTGTAAAATAAAAGATGCACTCAGAGTCTCTCTGTCTTTTTTTTTTAATAGTTAGCACCCTATAATCTTAATGGCCATTATCTCTGATCCTTCTATTTATATGTTTTCAGCTGAGCCACCTCTTCAAGTAGCACATCATCACTTGAATCCTCCAGCAAAATTCCAAAGCCTTGTACCTTTTGGACTAAATAATAACTGTCATCTGTCTACCCAGCATGCAGTTAATAAGAGGACTTTACAGAGTTCAAGACCCCATTTTCAATGTACAAGGTAATTGTGGTGTCCAGCTTACATATGATGGTTAAAAAACACACACACACACACACACACACACACACACACACACACACACACACACACACACACACACACACACACACACACCCACAACCACACACACACACACACACACACACACACACACACACACACACACACACATGCACAGTAAACAGTAAAGGTACTGAATGTTGTACACTATGTGCTTAACAGGATTTCTCTAGAACCTCAAACTGATACCTTATGTTTCTGGTCATATCTGTAGTATGCCCATAACATAAGTTGACCCCCCTCCCCTGTCTATAGTCCACAGTTTCCTACTGAAGTTCAGGAGCACTACATTAAGAGAATACACGTGTGTGTGTGTGTGTGTGTGTGTGTGTGTGTGTGTGTGTGTGTGTGTGTGTGTGTGTGTGATAGAACTGCTAAGACTTCTGCTTTATGTAGCAATTTTGTTGATTATCTCTACGAAATGATTGCTTAGGAATGTCAACCACCAGACCGATAATATTTTTTTTCATAATTTCCTTTGTGATGGAGGACCAGCAGGCATGTAAAGTCTCAGTTCCTTCCTAAACTTTCCTCTATAGAAGGATCTAGATTCACCACTGTCCAATCGCGTGGTGTCACTCTGCTCTCTGCAGGAATGTATGCAGTTCAGCTACTGGCCCAAAAAGCACTACTGCCTGATCTTAACCCAAGTGCAAGATATTCCCCTGGAAACTAAACTTTTTCTCTCTCAACTTCTTAAGTTCCTTTTCTACCTTCTTCTTTGTTACTTGCCAGTCTCTGCATTATGCTCCAACACTTTACAAGCTGGTACCTAGCTTAACTACTATATGCAAATAGTGATGTAAAGACCTCTTTTAGTATTTCTGTCTGATCTTTTGCATTCACAAAATCCTATTCTCTTTTTAAGCAGCTATTATCGGTAAATTCCTAATCAGGGACTGTCTTAGACTGCTGTATGCAGTTTGTGACACTCTTCTCTTCCATGATGCTACCTCTCCTCCTTGTATTTTACATGGTTTCACTTTTTTATTGCCTCCCTTACCTTTGTTTCTGTTTAGCTTTCCTCTTTTTCTTCTTCCTACAATAACGTTTCCTAACACAGGACTTGCTTCTCCTTCTCAGGTTTCCCGTGATATACTTACAGATCTATTCTTCACTCATTGTTTCCTTCTACACTTCTATAATATTCTTCACTGCACTTTTTAACAGACTCAACTTTAATCTCCCCTGGTTCCAGATTTATGCCCTTGTGGCACAGTCATATAGAACTCTACATGACGTGGACTACACCTTGGTATGATCACTGCTGCCTACTGGTTCTGTCACTTCTCCCTTATGAATACCAATGTGGACAAGGTAAAGAATATTTCCCCTTCAAGAGTAGGATCCCCAATTTCCTTTCAGAACTTTCTTTCTCACACTCCTTAAAGGTCTTGTCCTTGCTATCTTAATTTGAAAGTGAGAATCTCCCTATCATTAAGTACTGAAAGCCTTAGTTCTCCCTTGACAAAAAATGAGGTCCTCCATCTTGTATGTGGTTTCACAGTTCTACTAATGAATACATCATCGTCTTTCTTTCTTAGCTCTAATGTGTCTGTGTATTGTAGCCATCCATAAAGACTCCCCTACTTAACTGCACCACTATTCATTTAACTGCACCATTACTCTCTGTTCCGGGCTAACATGTAAGTGCTCAGCTGGTGATTCTAAACACTGTAATTGTGAACCATGAAGTAGGGGAAATGAAGCTTCAAATGGGTGAATATGTTCTAAATATGAGCTTCTGCTGCCTCAGAGTTCTCCCTTTACCCTGATATGTAGTGGTTTCAGACTTTGTATATGTAAATAGCAGGGGGTATGGTGGTATCAATTCTCACTGTACCTGCAAAAAAATAATTTAAAGGTATAACATCAAGTTTCAGCACTCAATATTATTTTGTTTGAGTCACAATTTATTTTTCAAAATGTCAAGACTTGCATGATTGGGAATCAGTCTGGCATTGCGAAATGTAGATCCTGTCTACTAAATTTGTTGGACCTCTTTAAGAAGGTAAATGAAGCTCTGAATAACTGGAGATGGTGTAAATTACATTCCTGGACCCGTCTTTTGATATGCCACAACCTGGTATTATTCAGATATTTACCTGCTTAAATATTAACCCCTTATATAATCTGAATAGCTAACAGCCTCAAGACAGAATTTATACAGTCAGGGCTGATGGCACACTCTCCTTTAAAAGCTGGTCACCAGCAGTGCCCCACAGAATTCGTATTAGATACATTCCTCTTAAAATTTGCTTCACTGATGTGTAAGAAGACAACAATGACTCTGGCTTACAAAGTTTGTACATTAAAGTAAACTTGGTGCAATCATGAACTCTCCAACAGATACCAATATCCTATGATAAGGATTATCTCACGTTTTCTACTGAATTCAAGACCAGCGGCAGTACTGTTCTGCTTGGGAATTGTGAGTATCATTGCATGCACCACACAAACAATATCCCACTAAAAGTTGATTCCTTCATTAGAGACCTTGGCACACTCATGGACAATGAAGTCTCCTCTGACCACGATGTAGCAACTACCATTAGGAAATCTTTCTAACTAATCACAAAAAGCATGTCTTCCAGATCCAAGAAGCTATTCCCTCAATCTTACTTCATCTTAATACAAACCCTAAATGAATATAATGCTTTATTGTACAACTCAAGGAATTTCAAATATTCACAACCAAAAATATCACTACTATGAGATCCATAAACTACACAGGGCATATAAACGTTCAATCATTGTATTTGTTCTGCAACTCACTCTGATGCAGTGACCTCTGTTTGGCCTACAATGAAACAAGGAAGTAAATTATGAAAGATCTCTTACAAGTTCAAAATCTGCAATATCTTGAATAACCACTAGAAAGATCAAACTCTTAATCAACATAGAAACAAAGTTTTTATGGGATGCACAAGTCTCCAGTCAGTGCTAAGCAATGTAGCTCTCTGACTCCTTAATAAGTAACTAGGGTGCAGAAATTCAATCCAGGACTTTCTTGATAGGTCTTTATGAACAGGGGAAAGCAAATAGTGAAAACTGCAGGTTTCTAAAGGCTAACTGGACAAATTTTGTGTAAAAATCTATGAAGCTACATGGAACCATGGCAAAGAAAGAGAGAACACTGTGGTTTTACAAACGATGCAAGCCTAAATCACACAAAGTTATGTACTACCATGGGAACCCATCATCAGAAAATGAAATTCATCCCATATTTCCAAAGGCACATGATATACTCCAAAGAATTGTGAGCTTATGGTGAGCACTCCATCTACAGTGTGTATAACAGTGGGGGAGGGGGGGACTAAGACGATTTTTACTGATATATAGGGAGGGTGAGTTAAAGGTGCAGTACATGGTCCTGTCTGCTTGGCCTGACATCAATCACTCTACTGCTATTTAATCAAAGGAACATGACCTTACCCAGAGACAGTCACGAAGCAGACCTTGAATGTTTACAGCTCTTTGATGCCAGTATTTGTAATCTATAACACAGAGCGCTCTATAAATGCAGTTAGCGCTGAGCACAGAACATAAACAACTCTCTTCTTAACAGGAGCTTCTCATGTTTAGTAACATGACGTGATATCTCCAGCTTCTGCAGCTACATGGGTAGTCAGATTGCAAAGCTAACATTTTTTGCCACAACATCTATTTTTTTCAGAGTAGCAAATGCAGAATAGTAATTAGTTTATTTCTATCACCAGAACTCATTTGTACATTCTTGGGCAAAAAACATTATTTTTGCTGTTAACTAAACTGAGACTACACTATTAGTCCAAAAGAGCCAGTCCCAGAGAGGACAGCAGCTGAATGATGAAAAATGTGCTGCCAATAGAACTTTAAAGTAAGTATGCTTTAATGTGGAACATTTTCTTAAAGCCTCAGAATGTTATAGGCCATGAGGTAATAGGCATATACTTCCTATCTAATTTATTCAAGCCAGTTAATCATCAGCATCTTCCAGTGATGTCAGTCTTTCTTCGGAAGTGAGATATGATAAGTCTTCTCATGCATTGCTTTTACATTAAATGATTTTATTTACCATACCCAGTGGAAAATACTACTAGTATTACTGAATACCTTTTAAAGTTATTTTCCAGTATGAGAGATGCCGACGGAGCACTCTACTACTGTATGTACGACTGTTAACTACATTCGTTATATAGCAGAACATAGTAATCAGTTCAGTTATGCTAAAGTCCATTCTTTTACTGCACTTCCATTCTCAGCGAGGAACATTCACAGAAATAAGACTCAGCCCTGAGAATAGCAAGTTATTCTGCTGAGGTGGATGCTCCCTGAGTGGCAAATTATTCACAGCTGACTGCTTCCAGCAGCTATGGTTTTCAGCATACACTGCAAAACTGGAGAGCACTTTTATCAACTGATTTTTTTCTACTTTTCTGGTTTCCTGAGTCAACTAAGGAAATAATAAATCAGTTTTATCATCAATTTGATGCTTCTTGGCAGTAGATGTGAAAATTAAAGAAAAATATATTTTTTATGAAATCCTTCATTGGAAGAAGGGACATTTTAGATGATTTTGTTTTCACAACAGCACTTTACTTCCTAGAAGGAATAATTTATATTTGAATGGCTCAATAATGGTGACAGGCTTGGCAGCTCTCATTTATGTGTGTAAGCAGTACACAGTACAGTGGTAGTGTCATTTGGTGTTAGCAGTCTTTGGAACATGAACGGTGAGGCCACAGTCATTCATCTGCATCACTCAAAACATTTTATTATTTCTGTGTTGTGGGGTAAGATGTCAACAGCAATACCTGAGATGGACACAGGGACTTCCGAAGGATATTGTACTTTCTGAGACCACAGGTAGAGGATCTATCTCCCCATGGTAGGCATGTCATTTCGCTATAATACTGACCCTAGAGGGCAATATTGTACTTAGAGAACAGTCTTTGCACTGTTGAGGTTTATTGTATTTTTTAATGGATGATTTAGCTGGTTTCTTGGCATTTAAAAAAATATTCTTATGATATTTTATTCATAGTTAAATATTTAGTTCTACATTCAGAAACTGGTAGATGACAATCAGTGATCACATATCTGAGCATGTGTGTGTCTGTGTTTGTAAAGCTACAACATCTGCCACTGTAGTACTTTTCTAACTGGAGGGATAATGCTGTATTTTGTTAGATGCAGCACAAATTGTACATATTTACCAACATTTTACTACTCTGATATAATTACACTATTTAAGATACCTGAACTGTATTTTTTTACTTTGGGGAACACTTTCAAATAGAACTGCATCTCTGAGTACTGTACTTTCTAGCAATGGAGAGGGAGCAATGTATTTTTAAACAAAGTCCAAAAACACCAATTGGCATTTCAGTAACTATGTCCTTTGGTCTAGAGATATGACTTTATACCTTGTATTTTATGAGATGGAGCTGATGCTGGGAGTTTATGACTATTCAGTTACAATGAGTACCGTAGCGTAGCTGATATGTACAACTCTACTCTATGTAGAACAAGTACTGTAGCTGATATGTAGAACTCTATTTCTTCAACCAGGGATGGGTTATTTGTGGGCAGTCCTAGAGTATCAGACATGATTTGCACTTTGCTTAGACAAATGAGGTATGGAAAAAGAACAATGGGTTTTATTTACAGGTTTCTGAGCAATGCTGAAACAACTGGCTTTTAACTTTAAATCACCTTGCTTTGACAACTGTCAAAAGAGCTGTCATACTGGGACAGTGTAGTTCAGTAGTTTCCTGACAGGATTAGAAGGCTGTTGGAAGATTCACAGCAGTATCATCTCACTCAGTAAGGAGTCTGTGCATTGTTGTTTTTATTTCCCCCCAGGCTTCATGCAACATTAACAGCCAGTTATTCCTGAGGTATCAGCCAATCCATTTACACATTCCCAATGAATAACATGTGCTACTTGTTTACTCAGTACACTAAATCAAAATCTAGACTACTCATCACTTAGACCATGGACTCTCACAGCCTCAAAATGAATGTACATTTTAACATAATTTTCAAGGAATTAAGCAGCCTACACTATCTACTGGGAGCCATCTTGCCTTACCTTGTCACATCTCTGTTTTATTCTTGTCTCTCTGCTTCTTGATGAAAATGTTCATCTCACCACTGTTGGTCTGGGCAATTTACCCCACACAAATTTGTCAGACTTCAAAATCTGAATATCTTTCCTGACAACATATCAATATATGACAAAAAAGAAATATAAGTAATATAGGTATGTGACATTGCAGACCTGAAGAGGGAGGAAAGCATGCTTGGTCTGTCATGTCACATCTCATTCACTTTCTAAAACTCTTAACTCAAGAAGCGCACTGGCAATTTATTGAGGCAATAACAACGAATGCCAGATTTTGGATTCATTATATCAAGACTTGCTTATTCATATGTAGTTGTTGTTGTTGTGTCTTTCGGCTTTTCCCGGTTAGGGGCCGCCACAGCGAAACTCTGGTCCGCTAATGATTGGCAGCTGATACTTAATGCCGAGTTACCAGCCCTGATGCACAACCTTCAACGAAGGTACGCCCATTCATGCATGTCTCTACGCAGAAGATGCTCTAGCTGAGAGTCGAACCGCACAGCGTCTTACTGTGAGGTGACAACGCTACCGCAGGACCACATAGTTAATCAAACTCAATTAATTTTTAGGGGTAACGAGTGTTCTCTGAATCTTAATGTAGTATGACTTGGAGTTAATATATTTAGAGTTGCATGGGAGTAGTATACGTGATGGGATACGGATATCTTTAGCATAGTCTGGTTACAGGTTGTGCTGCATCCAGATCTGTTTCTGTTATTCCTGTGTTTCCTGCTATGCCATCCTGTGTTGGCTGGGGCCTACTAACACTTAGTGGGAGTAAGTGAACTGGTTGGAACTAGTTTGGCATAGGGCGTTTAGCTAAGAGCTCAAGGACAAGGGTTGATTGGTCAGTTCCAGTGTTTCTGTTTTACTTTTGTTTTGTGGTACTTGCTTGTTTTAGTTGAGCTATAAGGTGGTGAGCATTCTACATCTACCCTGTGCTGATTTCAAAGCTTCTGAGAGACTCTGCAAAACTAAGTGCCCTTTTTCAATTTATTCTGACTTATACTGCACTTGAATTTAATTAACTCTGCTGTTTCATTAAAGTACAGTTTTGTACCTACCATAAATGTAGATGTTCGAAGATCCACATTGCTGCAGTCCTAACACTTGGGTAGTCCGCTGTCCCAGTCGGCCCGAATACCAAAGTATATGGCTGACGTCGGTCAAGGCGCATTAGTCTGACGTCAGGACGTCAGGGTACAAATGCGCATGACCGACGTCATATCCTCAGTCTTTTCTTGCCCCAGATGTCAGAAGACCCTAAAAAGATAAGGCTAAAACCAAAAAACACCACACACTCCTGCACCAAATATATATACAATATATACAAATTTACAAGAGTATAACCTCACCCACACAACCACCCCTAAACACAGAGGGAAGGAGGGAGGGTAAATTGGACTGCAGCAATGTGGATCTTGAACATCTACATTTATGGTAGGTACAAAACTGTACTATGTTCTTCATACCACATTGCTGCAGTCCTAACACTTGGGTAGAATCCCAAAGCAGAGGTAAGGGAGGCTGGCAAATCATAAGGAAGCAGGAGCTGACAACATGCCCTGCAAAATAGCCGTGGCAAAACCAGCCCTAGATTTAGAGTAGAGAGGAAGGTGGTAATGCTTAGAGAAAGTATGCACTGAACTCCAAGTAGCTGCCTCCAAAATATCCTTAGTTGCCACCCCTTAGAAATGCTGTAGAAGTGGCAGTAGCCCTAGTGGAATGAGGCCTAATCCCAGCTGGAATCTCCTTGCCATGATGGGAATAACAAAATGCAATGCAAAACCCAATCCACTTAGAAATAGTTTGTTTTGACACAGGCTTGCCCTGAGAACTCAAAGCAAAAGAAACAAACAACTGCTGAGACTGCCTAAAATCCTTAGTCCTGCTTAAATAATAACGCAACTGCCTGTGTACATCTAAAGTGTGCAAAATCTTTTCCCCCTTATTTTGGGGATCTGCATAAAAGGTAGGCAAATGAATAGTTTGGTTTAAAGCCACACTAGAAACCACTTTAGGCATAAAGGAAGGATCAGTGCGTAAAGATACCCTATCCTTATGAAAAATCAGGAAAGGCTCAACCGCCATAAGGGCCTGCAATTCAGACACCCTTCTTGCAGATGTAATGGCTAACAAAAAGCAGTCTTCCATGACAAATATTTCAATTCAGCAGTAGCTGCAGGCTCAAAAGGTTGTAGAGTGAGTTTCTCCAACACAAAATTGAGGTCCCAAGCAGGAGTAGGAGCTCTACGTGGGGTCTTATATTCTTTGCCCCTCTAAGAAATTGCTTGAACAAAGGATGAGAAAACAATGGTGGGTCACAATCATAGTGAGCTGAAATTGCTGCAGCATGAATCTTAATGGAAGAGAAAGACAAACCTTTGTCCAATAACTCAGTAAGATATTGAAGAGCCACACTCAAATTTGGCTCAGAAACATCCAAATCCTTTGCTGCACACCAAAATAAAAATCTCTTCCATTTTCCTGCGTACACTTTCCTTGTACTAGGTCTTCTGGATTCCATAATCACATTCAAAACTTGTTGAGGAAGCTGAGACCTGCTATGGTTCAAAACAGAATATGCCAAGCTGTTAGATGAAGAGAGTGAAGCTTGACATTGAGCAGATGCCCGTCCTTCTGAGACAATAGGTGTGGAATCAAAGGTAAGGGCCATGGAGGCTTCCTTACCAGACTCCTCAGCAATGGGTACCAGTGCTGCCGAGGCCAATCCGGAGCTATTAAAATCATCCTTGGCTTGTCTTGTCTGACCTTTAGAAGTACCTTTGGGAGGAGAGGCAGAGGTGGAAAGGCATACACATGAAGATTTTTCCAACTGAAAGAAAGAGCATCCACTTTCCAGGCTGTGTGATGAAACCTTTTCGTGCAAAACTTTGGCAGCTGGTGGTTTAGTGGAGAAGCGAACAGATCTATGTCCGGAGTTCCCCATGATACTGTCAATGTCTGAAATACATGAAGATCCAGTTTCCACTCGTGGGGATCCATGATTTGCCTGCTTAACACATCTGCTAAGGAGTTCTGTGCTCCTGGCAGAAACCTTGCTTGAAGATTCAGCTGCAAGCTTAACGCAGTCTCCCACAAAATCATTGCTTGCCTGCATAGAGGATAAGAATGTGTTCCCCCTTGTTTGTTGATGTACCACATGACAGTTGTGTTGTCTGTTAGAATCAACACCTGCCCTGGAAGAAGTAAATCCTTGAAAGCCAGTAATGCAAACTGGACTGCTAACATCTCCTTCATGTTGATATGTAGATGCTGCAGTCTGGCAGGCCACTTGTCTTGCATCCACTTTCCATTCAGATGAGCTCCCCAAGCTGTGTCTGAGGCATCTGTCGTTAGAATCTGACTCGCCTCTGGCCGGGTCACAGAGAGTCCCTTGTTTAGGTGACATTCCTGAGCCCACCACAAAAATTCCTTTTGAATGCAAGGTATTATTTGAATGACAGTGCCCAAATCCTGGCAGTGCTGTGTCCATACATTTTTGAGATACCATTGTAGCTTCCTCATATGCAGTTTGGCATTGGGAAGTACCAGAATACAAGATGCCATGAGCCCTAAGGCTTGAAGGACTGTCCTTGCAGTCAGCCCGGACTGATGAGATAGTTGATGGAAGTAAAGAGAAAGATTCTTTTGTTTGTCCGGGGTTAAAAGGCCATCTGGGTTGCTGTATTCAGTCTCACACCCAGAAAGCACATGTCTTGAGAGGGTACTAGACTGGACTTTATTTCGTTCACAGAATACCCTAGGCATCTTAGCACTGCTATCACATATTCCAAATGCTGAAGAAGCAAGTCCCTTCCTTGAGCCAGAATCAGGCAATCGTCCAAATAAGGATAGATTTGTATTCCTTTTAGCCTGAAGAAAGCTATCACTGGAGCCAGAACCTTTGTGAATACTCTGGGCGCAGTAGATAAGCCAAAGGGCAATGCAGAGAACTGATAATGAGAATTCCCAGCTCGAAAACGCAGATACTTCCTGCAAATTAGTCTGATAGGAACATGAAGGCAAGCTTCCTTGAGATCCAAAGTTACCATCCAGTGATCTTTGCCCAGCAGAGGTAAAAGCTGTTGTAACGTCAACATTTTGAACTTGGGAATGTCCAGATAAGTGTTGAGGATAGACAGATCCAAAATTGGTCTCCACGTGTTCCCCTTTTTTGGTACTAGGAACAGGCGAGAATAAAATCCTAGGCCCCTTTCTGGCACAGGAACCGGCTGAATGGCCCCTATTTGGAGCAACAGAGAAATTTGCTTGTGAGCCTCTTTCCTTTGTTGAGGAGGAATGTCTGGCATGCCTTTGAAAGGAGGCAAGGTATGGAAATAAAACCTGTAACCGTGGTGAATGATATCCAATACCCATCTGTCTTGGGTAATTAAGCTCCAGTTTTCTTTGAAAAGTGCCAACCTTCCTCCCAAAGGTGCTGCCAGACGAGAAGATTCTGGCAGCTGAAAAGGCAGGTCATTGTGTCTGTTTACGAAAGGACTGACCCCTGCCCTCACCAGAAGACTGAGCAGGTGAACTCCTGTTCTAGGCCTAAAGAACCTTGAGCTCTGCCTCTACCACGTCTAGACCTACCCCTAGACTGGGAATCATAAGCAGGATATGTCCACCCCTTGGTAGGCCAATTTCTACTAAACTTCGGAGGCTGAACCTGCAAAAAATCTTTAACAGTCTGCATAGACTTAGCCTTGTCTTCCATTTTCTTTAGAACTGCTTCCACAGGCGAACCAAACAACACATCAGATTGTAAAGGAGCATCTAAAATCCTTGTTTTCACATGCTCAGCTAAATTCTGATCCCTCAACCAGGCATGCCTTCGAAGAACCGAACCAGTGGCAGCCACCCTCGAAGAGGCCTGCACAGCATCAAAACCACATTGCAAAGAATGCTTACCCACCTGTTCAGAAACATGAACTAAATCCTGCAACTCTTTACACTCAATACCTTCCGCCAAAGCATCTACCTTAGACTTTAATTGTGAAAGGAGATAATTTTGGTATTTCAACATGTGAAACTGGCAATTCAAAGCTCTCATGTCCAAAGTGGAAGAAGTATACACTTTCTTTCCCCATCTATCCAAAGCCCTAGCCTCTTTATCTGGAGGAACAGGATTTTTAACAACAGAAGCCTTAACACCTTTAGGCCCCTGTGAAACAGTTTCTGGGTCTGCCCTAGGACTCTTAAAAGATACTTATGAGCTTCAGGCACCCTATAATATCTATCCGGTTTAACTGGAGCAGGAGGCAAAGAGTCAGGGTTCAGAGAAGCCTCTGCAAAACATCCTCTACCACATCTAGAACAGGAGGTATAGCTAAAGGCCTATGCTGGGGTAGAAACAAAAATTCCCTAAGCCTTTTCCTGGAATCAGAGAAATCCTGACCTTCCCATTTAAAATGCTCCCTCATGGAATGAAGAGTCTCTGAAAATGAAAAATCCTCAGGAGGAGAAGCAGAAGGAGTAGAATCATCTACATCAGAATCAGAGTAAGGGAATACTCCTGCAAGTCTTCAGCCGAAGACTCAGAAGCATCCGAACACTGCTCAAAACTCCCAAGCTCAGGTTCCACCCTAGGCCTCTTATCAGGAGGGGGCATAGAACCTCTAATCATTGTAATCAAATCTTCTGCCATCTTAAGCATATGCTTCTTAGGTACAGACCCTGAAGAACTAGGGGTAACTCCTGAAACAAAACCTGGCCTGCCCCTGGGAGAAGCCTTGGAAACAGCAGGGGAGGGCCTAACCACCTTAGGAAGGGAGGGAAGAACAGCTACCGGAGAAGCCCCTTCCGCCTGGCCTACCTCCTGAGAGGTCACATCTTGCAGTAATAAAGTCTCTCCCTGGGATTCCAAAGAAATTTCTGGCTGAACCCCTGGCTCCACCGAGCCCTCTAAAGAACCGACGTCCGGGCCGGACGGTTCTTCCAGCCTAGGCTTTGCTGTTTTGTCCTTGCGCTTTTTAGAAGAAGCGGGCGTCGGAGCATCTGACGGCATTTTATAATTACACCGCTTCCCAAAAACTAACCTGGCACAATCTAATCTTCTCTTTATAGTGCGTTTGTTAAATCTAGCACAAGAGCGACAGCCAACAACGTCGTGCTCAGGCCCTAGGCAAGGTATACACAAGGTATGGTAATCCCTATGAGGTATCTGTTTCCCACAAGAAATACAGTTATTCACTTTTTCTGACATCCGGTAAAATACTGAGGCAAGAAAAAACCAAAATAATCCCCAACGGGGTACTTAGCCAATTTGGATTCGGTCTGAAACTCCGACTTCGGAAAATCTCAGAACGCCAACCTGCACTTGCAAAACTGCTTCTGCATCGGACCATGCGGCAAAAAAGACTGAGGATATGACGTCGGTCATGCGCATTTGTACCCTGACGTCCTGACGTCAGACTAATGCGCCTTGACCGACGTCAGCCATATACTTTGGTATTCGGGCCGACTGGGACAGCGGACTACCCAAGTGTTAGGACTGCAGCAATGTGGTATGAAGAACATCTTGCATTACATCTGTACTGTATTTTTTCACTGTTTTATTGTCAAACTGTTTAATTAACTGAGTATGAACTGTTATACTGCTATATTTAAGTTTGTATCTATTCTCCTGTGTTAAATCAACATAAACAGAATTTAAAAATCTTTATTATAGTCTGGTTAAAGGTTTTGCTGTACCCAGATCTGTTTATGTGATTCCTGTGTTTCCTGCTATGCCATCCTGTGTTGGCTGGGGCCTACCTGGACTTAGGTGGAGTAAGTGAACTGGTTGGAACAGGTCTTGCACAGTGTGTTTAGCTAAGAGCAAAGGACAAAGGGTTGATTGTTCAATTCCAGTGTTTCTATTTTACTTTCATTTTTGTGGTACTTAAACCCCAGGTTTGCACAGGTTTGCACTTGTTTGCACGTTGTGCACTGCCACTGTGTAGTTTTAGCCCTTTGAGAGGTATCTCATCTGTATTTTTCCCTTGCCAGCACTCCCGTGTAAGTGATGCCATCCCTTGCAGCTACTGTTTTGATTTTATCCAGCCATACTTACACCTGCAGGTAATCTTTTCAGATAGTACCCACTCTACTATCCCTGACCTCTCTTCCACAGATTCTGACAACCATGTATGAATAATTTCCTATGGTTTCTCTTGCTATTCTAGTTGATATGGGCATCCTGAGACACTGTACCAACTGTCACATGTACACAGACAACCCTTTACTACCACCAAGGAACACAATATGCGAGAGATGCAATTACATTACAAACCTAGAATCCTTGCTGTCTCAATCACAAGCCAGTACATCTGGCATGGAGAAAGTTGCCTGTTCAAACACCACAAACATCACACCTGTAACAGCACCCCACACATGTACAGCACACTCCCACATATGGGGACATTCTCAACAAAAGCATACCTAAACAAAAAAGTCCTCCCAGGTAAAAACACAGACACATCATAACCCACAGCACCAAACACCACACATAGGACACACATCTGTGTGTTACAGCCTCTAAGGCCCAGCCACAAACCCAACATACTAGTCATAGGACACTCTATCATGAGACACACAGATGTGCCCCTCACCAGGCTAGACAATGAGAAAGTCACGGTAGGTGCTAGAATCTGCCATATCATGCACATACTCAAGTGTCTCAACAACAGGTACTGTTATGACTCTGTCATAGTCCATGTTGGTATGAATGACTTGAGACCTACCTCTGTGGACTGTATGAAGAGAGACATAACTGAGCTCGCTGAATATGTGTCCCAGGCAGGTTTGTCCCTAGCCTTAAGCAGCATCCTACCTTCACCCAGTATGATGCCACAAAACAAACAGAAAATGACTGTCTTTAACAATTGGTTTAGTTTCTGGTGTCATTCCAAGGGGATCCAGTTCCTGACAGCTTGGGAGGACATGACTGACAGACCATGATGCTTTGCCAGATATGGACTTCATGTCTCTCCCCTGGGATTCAGGCTTCTGGCAAAGGCTCTTGCTTTGCCCATAGTCCCTCTTTTAGGCAAAGTCATGAGAACAAAACTACCAACATGAAAAATTCTTCAAAATGAACCCGGTTCAAAGTTGCGGAGAGCACCCCAGCCTTAACAGGTT
Source organism: Protopterus annectens (assembly GCF_019279795.1). Classification (NCBI taxonomy): domain Eukaryota; kingdom Metazoa; phylum Chordata; order Ceratodontiformes; family Protopteridae; genus Protopterus; species Protopterus annectens. The sequence goes on along the minus strand of NC_056745.1, from coordinate 394,142,661 downwards.
ACTCATCCTATCATACTTTCAGACCCCAAATGGATGGCTACAAAGCCAAAGGTGGTGGAGTTTGATATTTATCAAAGACATACACACCTCCAGGCTGGTCAAACAGTATGATGCACTCCAGGTGCAGTTAACTGGTAACTGTTGACAAAACACCTATTCAAATTATAGCTAGCTACTGACCCCCAAATTATGACTCATGACGAGCATTCCACCTAGCTAGACTTACTTGAATCCATCAAGATTCACCCCTCTACCATGATCCTGGGTGACCTTAACTACCCAACCATAGAGTGGAAGACTACTCTAGCCCAATCACAAATTCCCAGAGATTCCTTGACTTCGTCAATGCCAATGCATTGGATCAGCTGGTCGACTCCCCGACAACAGGTGAAAATATCCTCAACCTAGTACTAACCAACATGAGTACCCACAGTAACACCCCTACAGTGTCATCCTCCCTGGTAAGATCCGACCATAAAGCAATCACTCCCAAAATCACCACTTCGCCAATCCCCCCTTCTTGCCAGGGTCAAACAAAAAACTTTTCCAAAGCTGACTACAACCTCCTGAAAGCATGAATAAGCAGCTTCACAGCCACCATCCCTTCAGCTGGAACTAGCATTAATGTCCAAGCCTACAACAAAAATCTATATGAGCACCTACAAAGCTGCATGGACACAGCAATACCTGAGAGAACCAAATCATCATCTTCAAGGAAGCATAAACCTGTCTGGTTGACAACAGCAATAAAAAACTCTACAATAAAAGGAAAAATTGCTGTCCAGAACCAGGAAGGAACAGGTGCCAAGTTAGAAGCAATCTCTTCTTCATCTGAACAAGCAAATAAGGTCACTGGTGAAATCAAGCCCAAATTGGCCACATCCACTAAGGACAATCACACGGCCTTCTTCATATACATCCACAATTTCAAAGGTAACACCCAAATCTACTCTGAACTGGCTGTCAAGAACACTACATACACAAATGCTGTAGGTATAGTCAACCTGCTGTCACACAGGTTCAGTGAAAACTTCACTCCCCCATCCCCCCATCAGCAAACCAGGACATCCACAGCACCTGCCCCCTCCCCTCATCACAAGGAAGCAGGTCTTTAATGCCTTCTCAAAAGCAAAAAATACAGCCTCCATGGGACCCAGCAACATTCCTGGCTGTGTCCTACATGAACGTAGGCAAGAGGTCTCAGCCCAATTAGGCAACCTATTTGACCAAAGCCTGAGCACTGCTTTGTCCAAGCCAAGTGGTGGGCAGCCACTGTCATCCCTCTACACAAAGGTGGAGCATCCAACAACCCAGGCAATTATAGGCCCATCAGCCTAACTAGCCTGATCAGCAAGGCCACAGAATGCATTATCATGGACCTTATAAACAAGGACATTGGCAACCTCAAAACACTTGACCCCACACACTTTGGTTTTGTCAAAGGGAGATCATGCCTGTTCAACTTGGTTGACTTCTTCAAAACAGTCACGAAAGCCATGGACGAGGGGAAGACAGTGCACACTGCCTACTTTTACCTAGCCAAAGCCTTCTACACTATTCCCTACTCAGGCATAACAGATAAACTCTCCCAGCTAGGCATCAACCTGTATGTTACCAGATGGGTAGCTAACTGGCTCAATGATAGAACCCACTCAGTCAAAACATGGGAAGCCACCTCTAGCAGTAGACCCGCAATGAGCGTCGTACCCCAAGGATTGGTCTTGAGGCCTTTATTGTTTGGGATATATATTTTTTGAGGTGCAAACCAAAACCAGTGTTCTGTGGCACACCAAGTTTGCAGATGACTTCAAGCTGGGTGCTGTCTTAAATTCCTCTATTGATGTGAACATCCTTCAAGAGGACCTTACCCAGACTAATGACTTGTGCCAGAAGCATGGCCTCAAACTGAATGCAAATAAATGCATCATTATCCCTTTTGGGGAAAACGGCATTCCAACTAATTATCACATTAATAACAGTGTACAGAGCATGCAATCAGTTGTGAAGGACTTGGCCGCCTAGGTTGATAGCAACCTAAACTTTGACCACCATGTTGCCTCCATTGTACGGAAGACTTTCTATATGTCCCATCCCATAAGTAAGGGTATTTCATACAAGAACAAGGAGGTCATAACATCCCTGCACCCCTCCCTTATCAGACCCATTATCGAGTACAATGCCCCCTTCAGCATGTATCTTGCCAAGCACATGCAGCAGCTGGAGAGACCACAAAGTTTCTTGACTGGAAAAATCCGGGGTCTCAGACACCTAGCACCCAGCAGGATAAAAGCACTCATATCAAACTAAACAAACAATGCAGAGGACAAATAAAGTCTACCAAAGCCAAATTTTAGGTAGGTTTGGCCTCCCAGGCCAAGGACAATGACAAAGCATTCTTTTGCTATGTCCGCAACCTCAAAGGCAGTACACAATTGTGTGCAGAGCTCATTGTAAATGGAGCCACCTACACTGAGCCAGAAGATAGAGCAAACTTCCTGCCTGATAAATTCAGCTCCAACCTCACTTCTTTCTCCCCCTCAACCTTCCTTCAGGAAATATTATCAAATATAACTCCCCCTACTAGCACTAGGGAACAGGTCCTCAATGCTCTCTCTAAGACCAAGAACACTGCATCAATGGGCCCAGACAATATCCCAGGATGCCTTCTAAATAGCATGAAACATGACCTGTCAGGGCCTCTGGAATTACTATTTAACTGTAGCCTTCAAACAGGCTTCCTACCTCATGAATGGAAAAAGGCAACAGTCATCCCTCTGCACAAAGGTGGGCCATCTACAGACCCTGGAAACTACAGACCCATAAGTCTCACTAGTGTTATATGTAAAGCCATGGAAAGAATTATCATGAAGATGATCAACAGAGATATACTAAACCTCCAGACACTGGACCTAACCCAGTTTGGTTTAGTCAAGGGCAGATCATGCCTACTCAACTTGGTGGACTTCTTTGAGAAGGTCACCAAAGTAATAGATGAGAGGAAACTTGTTCACACTGTGTACCTTGACCTGACCAAGGCATTTGACACAATACCCCACTCTGACATTGTCGAAAAACTCAAGAGGCTAGGTACAAACCCGTATGTCACCCAGTGGATAGCCAACTGGCTCACAGACAGGACACAGAAAGTAAGGATTGGGGAGTCCGCCCCTACAAAGAGGTCAGTCACAAGCACAGTCCCTAAGGGATTAGTCCTTGGACCTCTCCTTTTTGGCATTTACTTCTCAGAAGTCAAGGCCTATGTCAGTGGTCTCTGGCTGACTAAATTTGCAGATGATTGCAAATTATGAGCTGTTACTGAATCTCACACTGACAGAAATGTTCTCCATAAGGGGCTGATGCAGACAAACAACTGGTGTCAGAGCCATGGACTGAAACTAAATGCCAAGAAATGCATAATAGTATCCTTTCGGAAGTCAACCATTCCTGGTAAGTATCATACAGACAACACATCCCTTAGAGTTGACCCAGTTGTCAGGGACTTAGGGACACACATAGATAGTAATCTAGCCTTTGATCATGATGCTTCTACAGTGGTGAGGAAATTATTCTATGTTGCGTGACTTATAAACAAAGGTATGGCATCCAAGCCCAAGGAAGTCATTGTTCCACTATATTCGGCATTCATCAGACCTATCATTGAGTACAATGCCCCCTATGGTATGTACCTAACCAGGCATATCCAACAACTGGAATGTCCGCAGAGGTTCCCCACTAAAAGAATGCAAGATGTAAGTAATATGTCCTACGCAGACCGCCTCAAAGCCCTATCCCTGTATTCTGTCTCCTACAGGCTTTTGACGGGAGATCTATGCCTGGCATAGAGGGCATTGTCAGACACCACTCTGATGGATCTCCTGCATCTCCGCAAAACAAAAAGCAGCAGAATTACCTGTTGTAAAGACTTAAATAGGACCTACTGGAGAGATAGATATGTATCCCAGAGACTACCCATCTATGGAACAGGCTCCCCATCCATGTGGAGCAGGATTCCTCCCTAACCCAATTCAAGTGCAACTTGTACAATTGGATGGGAAAACGGAAATTCATCCTTGGTTTGGCACCTATGTCTCTAATGCAAACAGGTAACCTGTAAATGGTTCAGGCCCTTGCTTACACTTATCAAGGGAATCAGAACTTGCCAGAGATTTGAGATGCATGGCTAAGCCTAAAAAGGCCCTTCTGGTCATTAGCCTAGCAAACACCTATGAACCTATCCTAGACAGCGAGGCTAAATGCCTTGTCCCTCTACTCAGTCTCATACAGACTGCTTAGAGGTGAATTGTGTCTGGCATATAAGGGCATCTCAGAGCCAACTTTGATGGAGTTGCTGCATATCGGTAAGTCAAACTCCACTCATGCAACCCACATGCAAGACCTCAACCTATTCCATGACATTAATAGAACTTATTGGTGAGATAGATTTGTGTCCCAAAGACTCACCCTTCTGTGGAACAGACTCCCTCTCCATGTTAAGCAGAGTATCTCACTAGCCTCTATAGCCTTCTTTAAAAGGAACCTGGACAACTATATGGGAAGCAGAAAATACACCCCTGGAATCCCAGCTGTGTCCCTGCTGGCAGGAGACACAGGTGCTGACTCTGTGGGAACATGGGTGAAATTCTTGGCTAGGCTTATAAGGGCCTCTGGGGCAATAACCTAGCATTGTCCTATTAACCTATGAATCTATTAACCTATCAAGCTTCTTTTTATTTAGCAATTTACTTTTGCTAGCTTTTTCATTTATGGCTGCTTAGTTTGTTGTGAGCTGCTCTTTTGTCATCTTTGAATATTAAGCCTTGTGCACAACTTATGTCTTTCTTGAAATAAAAAAAGCCTGAAATTATTTTCTTACTCATGTTTTTTGTTTAGGACACCATTGGATTAAAAGGTTGGGAAATGTTCTAAAATGCATCCCAGAACACCTATAACCCTATGGCTTCTTGGGCCCTGGCTTATTTGAGTTGTTTCCTAAGTGGTTATTACTATGCTGGCTTGGTCAGGAAAGGTGTGATGAAAGGATGCAAGGAAAATTAAGTAAAACAGCAACAATGAATTTATTTCCTTAATTACAATTTCTGTTCAAGCCATCATTGAATGAAAAGATTATGTAAAAAGAAAAAAAATACACTTTGAGCATATAGACAGCATTTACCCAAGTCCATGCCTATGCATATATTGTATCATTGTTGTTAACTAAAATACCAGTAACTGTGAATGTCACTCTGTGAGATGGGCGAACATGGTGTGGTATATAGACCTGTTGTACCGATCATTATAGCTACAGGTCATTCTGTACATACTACTCCTAAAAGTTTGCAGCATTAGAGGTGTGGCAGTGACAGGGTAATACTATGACAGAAGTGCCTAGGGGGCCCCCGATCTTAACATTTGCTGGGAGCTCCAAAATGCTAACACTGGCCCTGAACTACCACTAAACAAGACAGCTCGGACACTCCCCACGTAAGCACACACACACACACACACACACACACACACACACACACACACACACACACACACACACACACACACATTACATCTATTCCCTAATCTACTGAAAATTAATATTTCCTTTAGCATTTCATACATTCTCAATTTTATAGGTTAGAGTTATTATACACTGTAATTACTGTCTCCTTTAAGCCAGTGCAAAAATGTGAGCATTAACTGCAAAGAGCTCAGATAGTCTATCACAGTTCAACAATTATGTTTATTCAGTGTGATTAATAACAAAATTATGTTTCCAAGTGAAAAGTATTAGAATATTTACTTATGTTATTGTTAAATGGCTTAACTGTGTTTAATTCATTCTCCTACCTAAATTGCATGACCCAACAGCAGTAGCTACGAGGATATGTAACGAACTGGCTGAGTAGCTATATTTCCCTGCATTAGGCACACATTTTAAGAATGCCAGAAGTAAAGTTTTATAAATTGTAACTTCTGTCTTCTTTAAGTCAACATCTAAAAAGTTGAAAATGTTAATTACAAGCAGTTGAGTCCACCATCTATGATTCTATGTCCTTTGTTCTCATACATGCCATGGCTTTTAAGAGCCAGTAAAGACAAAATACTTTGAAATCAAGTCATAAAATGATTTAAAACATATAAATCACTGTCTCATGCTTGCATATTAATAATGTGATAGGTCCACAGATCCACAGACATTCATAAAAAAGCAGAGGCAGTCCCTGGGTGGAATTTACAGGTGCTCGTCCAGTTATCAATGCTTGCCTTTCAGGAAGTGAGGATATAACTCTGTTTTATATGTAATGTAAAACTATGCCAGAGATGGGAGATGTACTGATGAAGAATGATGTCTTCATTACAAGTGCTTGAGGGGCCATTTCTTTTTTGGTGGTATAGGACATCAGAACTGTTGGGTCCTTAATATGCAATGACAAACATAAATCACTGTGCAGGAATCTATAAGAGACAGAGTGTAGGGGTAGATCTTGAAGACTACCTTAATAGCTGAAGATTTTAACTCTGGTGATATTTTCAAATGGGAACCTGTGAGGTCTTCCAAGTTCTATGCTCTATTTGGAAAGATGTATACTGAAAGGGATCACTGTAGTCTATAATTCTGAAAATCAGAACATGGCATCGTGGAATAACTTCCTTCGACCAGTATGTGGTACATAACAGTTATAAACTGGAATAGAAAGAAGGATTTCCTGAATCCTGATGTTATCTGGTGGTGAAAAGAAAGCGAGTTGTCAGTGAAGGTGCTGTGATCTCTGATGCCCACATTGGTCTGCTGTGTGGTGCTGTCTAATTTGTATGCTGCTACAAAGCTTTCTTTTCCAAAAATGACAATGTTACTTTTAATGTAGGCTGATAACAGACTTGAGCAAACAGCAATACTCACTTTCTAACTATCAGTAAATTTTGTTAGTGAAGTGGCTGCAGTAAATATATGGATAACTGAGAAGTAAATGCCAAATAGAAGTAGTTCCGGGATTGTGCCCTGAGGAATCCGACCAGTCATCTTTTTTTTTTTTAGTTTCTGATGTGGCACTTCCTACTTCAGCTATGCAGTTTCTATTTGCCAGTCAGATTGCTATCCATCTTACAACATCAAAACCTATACTTAGGCATTTAAGCTTCTTTACAATGCCAGCATGGGAAACTCTGTTTACTAAATTAGAAGACATAAATTTTTTTGAGAAAATCATATCATAGTTCTAAAGCAGTAACATTTTTTATTATATAAAAATATTATATTCCATGGGTGAAGAATTAGATTTATTCAGTTAATGGTACTGTAGCCCCAAGATATAAGATGATGCTCACTTTATGGAAGGGCATAATAATATCTGTTTCCCATGACATAAGATCACAGTGTATAGCCATAAACAGATGAATTTTAAATATTAAAAATAGTTCAGAGACAGCATGTTTGGCCTAATTGATTAAGCAAACAGGTATATTGTCATCAGCCCACAGAAGTTGTATGTTAAGATTTACAGAATACAGTTAGCACATTTTCCGTAATAATTCTGAGGGAGGTAGGAACTCAGGAATTTGTGAAACTTCAATGCCTCTTTATTGTGAGAAGTATTTGTAAGCATAATCATAATATCTTTGTGAATGGACTGCGTAAATGCCATTTTTAATTGATTCAGAGCATTCATAAATATTATTTCTTAATCATCTAAAGCTTTTAATGAAGAATGTATAATTATCCTTAGCATCACATATTCATTTTAATTTGTGCTCCTCTTTGTGTTTCCTTAGCGTAACTTTCAGAGTTTCTGCAATCTTTTTTGAAAGGTCCAAGGATTCAGAAAAACATAAGTTACTGCATAATCCTGTTCCTGGCAGTATCGTACAGTCCATTATTCCCAGACGATTAATAGACATGTACAGTCCATTATTCCCAAAGGATTCAGAGACATGCACAGTCCTTTATTCCCAAAGGATCAGAGACCTATCACCACAATGCTGTGAATACCTATGGCACAATACTAGTCTCACAGGCAAAAGCATCATGAAAATGTGACGGTCCAATGGTAAGGTATTACAAATGAACCATGTGTTCTTCCCCTAGATATTTCACCAGCATCAGAATAACATGGCAGGCTGATAAAAAATGACCTCTGCTATGCTACTGGGGCAGAAAAGTGCATAAAGTGTATGACATCTGTTAACAGTATATATCCATTCACTTTTATGGCAGAAGTGAGACTTTTAGTGCCACAGCATTTACTACTGGGAAGCCAGCTGTGTTTTTGCATGTGGATTTATATGTGTGAATGATTGCGTATGGGCATGATATTAGCTGTCTGGATATCTGCAAGTGTGACTACTTGTATGAATGCGTGAGACAGTATGCAGTGATGTTGTATGTGTAACCATGTTGCATGGTTGATAGGGGAAACACTAGCTAGGTTAAATCTAAAAAGGTTAGTGCTTGGTTCATAAACATGATAAGAAGCTACTAATGAAATTCTTCTCAGAGTAGTTTTATCATGTCTCTGATTTATTGAATATTACAGTAGTGCTGCTGGCAATGTGTCACTGAATACTTGACAGACATTTTGTTGCTCTAGGCCTTTTTTTGTTTTATTCCACAGCTCATTACTGTGACATTCTACCATGGTGCTTTACTTTTTTGTCTCCCAGTGTATTTGGTTCTAATTTTACCACTTACTGTATACTGTGTTAGATAGCGGTAAAATTCATTGGCATAAGTAACAACATGGATCTGGAAATCTTGTTCTTGAATTTCAAGAGCTCATTATACAGTTCTAATCTTTGTCTTTTTTAAAAGAACTTGAATTCAAAGGTCATTTCTATGGTTGGTTTAGATGTCGTAAAGGAGTACATCGCAGATTTGTTATTGGATTGACCAGCAATAAGGATAATGTAGGAACAGTGCAAGTGGGTGCAACGTTATTGAGGATAGTTACAAGGAAATTTAAAATGACTACATCTACAAATCTTTCAGTATAGGTGCTCCAGTTAATCAGTGAATTGTTTATTGCCATCTTACATGAGTGGGGTGCTACAGAGGGTTATACCCTTCCTGCACAGCTCTCAACCTTCCATCTCAAAAACAGGAAACATTATCCCTCATAATATGGAACAAATGAGCAAAATGTGGAACGTAACAGCTCAGTAGAGGCTCTAAAGATGGTTAAAGTACACTATGTTATACTTAGAAAATATTCTTTTGATGAATTCATAGGATTTAATATTCTTTACTATGGACATTAGTTAAAAAAAGTCTTAACATTGAATGTGTGACAGAGCCTTATGTGCAATCATCAAGAACATAGCCTTTTAACACACAAAAATGAGAAACATTCCTCATAATGAGGTACACTTAAGAGGCATATTCCCTGTCCATAGTACTAATATATTCTAACCAGAAACCTTTCACTGCCACAACTTCAGTACTATGTATTAGTTCATTAAACATACTGTCCCTAACAATACAGCTGTATACAAAGTCTGTCTGCAAACTGAATGTCTTTTTATTCCATATTGTATTACCGATCACAAAAAAAAATTCTCTTTCTTTTTGTACTTGTATTTTTGGAGATGGCATTTTCAATCAATGTGTTGTCAACAGATTTCCAGTGATATTCTGTGCTTCACTGTAAGTCTGTTTAACTCCTGATAACAGATATATACAGATCTATTTTACATGATCAGCTTTTTAAAAAGTTGAATTTCACATGATGGAATTCATGTGACAGACTGTTTAAAAAGCTGAACATGCACAAACAACCCCCCCCCGCTAATTATATACAATAACTGTGAGATCGCAGTATGGTGGGGAAAGGGCAAATTCCTGATCAGCGCTGTACTGCAATCTTCATGAAACAAACCCATATGTAGACACATGCAATGAAATATACAGAGATAACTTCATATTCAGACAAGAAACTTGGAGTTAAAATATCATAAAATAAATCGCGATGCTTTCATGTCTTGGTTTGTATCTTTATGTATCAAGTTATGGCTACTGTAGATTTTATCTGTATGTCTTTTACTGTAGTCCTGCAGACTGATTATTTGTTTTTACTCTAATAATCAGTAGCTTATTAAGTCAGATAAGTTAAAGTTGATGCAATCAATGCATTTATTGAAGGCTGGTATTTTGTTATTTTTGCACTTTGAATGAATGTTTTCAGCTACCTTTTTTAAGTATTTATTAGAGGGTGTTTAATAAATGTGTAGAATTTTAACTACACCTTCAGCTGCCTTTTGTTCATTGTCTTTACACCTTTCTGTAAAATTCAGAGAATTTGTCCATCGTTGTCTGGACTTGTCAATGAGGTTGAGTTATAGTTAGTGATGATGTGAGTAATATTGTGAAAAATGTTTAATGGCATTGGTAGATTGGTGATTAAGACGAGATGAAGCAGGTAGGCTGGTGATAAACAAAAGTATCCATACTACAGCTTGGATAGCTCATTATACCTTCTTTATCAGTGTCCAGTGATAGGACATACACACAAACACACACATGCACACATATAAATATATGAAGAGAGAGAGAGAGACAGATATTTAGAAATATAATATTTATAGACAGATAGCTAAATATAGCTGCATGGTAATAGGTTAAAATATCAAAGTGCAAAATCACTGATGACAAAACCATCGATGCCTACACTTCAAAAATCAAAACAAACAAAACTAGTTAAAATACATCAAAACCCTAATGACTGAAAAGGGAGGAAATTAGTCTCCCTTTTGGATTGCTAACCATAACCCTATAACTCACTTCAGCTCAATTTGTCTGAGAAAGGAGGACAGAGCTTCACACTGTTCCCCAATGCCCTGGCCAAATGTCCCACAGTAGTTTAAATACCACCATGGGTCTCCCCTGAAAAGAGGCATCAGCCTATTTGGACTATCTCAATCAAGAAAGGATGGATGGATAGACAGACAGACAGACAGACAGACAGACAGATAGATAGATAGATAGATAGATAGATAGATAGATAGATAGATAGATAGATAGATAGATAATCATATACCTTACCTTAGGAAACATACTTTCCTTAACACTATTACTGCTCAAAGTATTCTGAAGTTAGTGGTAGTAGGGTTTTGGTAAACCAATCACAGAAGGAAACAGAATTTATTTTCATTTACGATCAGATGTTGTTTTGATATGTTGCTTTTTTGGTAAGACAGACAATATTAATGACCTGTGTTTTGTTTCCTAAACACTTGGATACTTCAGTACAGACACACACATACACATGCACATGTGTTAACAAGCCATGCTGCATACCCATCATCCCACATCACCAGATACTTAAATATACCAACTCCAAGATTACACAACAGTGGGGAAAGTAGGAGTATCCTACCGCCCACTGAAAAATGATCTCACTCCATCCTCCACTCATGACCTGCTGATCATACAAAAATGGTGAGAGTACTTATATCTTGTTATACACTAAATTACGATTTTACTAAACATTTGAAATATATATATATATATATATATATATATATATATATATATATATATACAGACACACACACATACACTTTCAAACATATACCTATAAATGTAGATTGAGTCAATATAACAGCACTTATAAAACTAAACTGTTGATTTAAAAAACATAAAAATCTAAATCCTTAAACTGACATTCTGATGACAGCATGCAATACTGATAAAACTCCGTCAAAAAAAGGTTGCAGGAAATGCAGTTATGCTATTTTTTAATCCATTTCATGTTCTAATCAGGATATTTTATTTCATATAGAGAAATGAAGGTTTGTAGTGCTTCCAGTCAGGATGGCAGACTGAAGACTTATGGAGGAATTTACAGGCGTTTGAAACAGGTAAACAAAAGAACACTCAGGATGGGCGTAATGGGGTTTATATTATATGTATGAAAGATCATATAAGTGAACCTCCCAGACATCGAGGTGCGTGTTGTGGGTTCGCAGTACAGTGAAGATTGGAGTTTTTGCCCTTTCTTCACTGTAGTGCAATCTCGGAGTTCGAATATATATTTAGGGGGGGGTGCAGCCCCCCACAATATTCCCACAGTATTGATTTTGATGTCTGGGATTTGCACTCATTGAGCATTCGCTTATATGAACTTTTGTTCATATAATATAGATCTGGCATAATGGACTTTTTCACAGTATCTACATATGAAATTCTCCGAACACTAAAGATTATGATACCTCAATGGCTGTCTTCTTCTTCTGCTTGCGGTAAAATCCATCTAGGTGTGTATGGGCAATACTTGTTTAAAACATCTTCTCCATTACTGCAGCAATCACTCATGTGAAACAGTGTTAAAGGCCTTGCTAAAAACTTGACAGGCAACAGCATTAGCCCTTTCAGCACAAATATAATAATCACTCAGCTAATGCAGCCGATATCACTAGTGTCACTGTCACTACAAAATCATTTTTAAATACTAGTGGATACAGAACTTGCCACCACAGCATAAGGATGGGGTAGACTTTTATCATTCAAAATATTAACTGTTATAAATGGTTTAATTAAATACAGCAAAACAGCAGAATTAAATATTTTAAACACATAGGCCTCTGGCTAGATCAGAACCTCAATTTTCAGCTTCACATAAAAACACAAGCTATTCTCTGCATCTGGCTCAAAAATCAAAGTTAAATTCCCTATAACTAGTTAAAATGTATTCGTCATTTTATGGTCCCAGCCCCCAGATCTGAACATCGCTGTTCAGTCCTGAATAAAGCAAATGGCATTGAGCCCAGCAAGGCTTCCCACTCCTTCTAGTCTCACATGTTCTTAAATTTCTAAACTAATTTCTCTTCATTCAGAGAAAGAACCTATATCCTCAGCTCACACCCTGACAATGCACTCTCCCTTCCTACCACCACACAAAAATGCAATTCACTAATACGTTCTTTTTAATCCTTATCCAAATAAACTAGAAGTCACCCCGCACTACATCAGAAACCACAGTAAGTACCCTGAAATCCAGAATAAACTCAAAATTCATGTACAAGAACTCTGTTTTAAGTGCAACAATGTATGCAGTCACTCAGCCTTAGGAGATTTCATCATTTAACGATCCTACCATTTTGACTAATAATACCCTTTCCATCTTTAGCTTTCTATTTAAATATCCATCTCAGATTCATACTCTTTCTATGTTTAGCACCATTAGCTCTTGTTCTAGCATGCTAACACTAACTTTTCTATCTGAGGTAATCTACCTAAGAATATGCCTAGTTCTAATCTTATACAGATAAATGATACACAATCTAAATCCATGCAAACCTTTGATACAAAGTTAATGCTCACTCACTGTTTATAAACTAGATGCATCATTTGTATCACAATTGCATGTCTTGTATATCTTTAAATATGTGTTTTAGTTGCTTTGCTCACTCCCCTGGGCTGAAGCTGAAATAGGTCAGCATGGATCATTGTTTCTACTCTGGTTGACAAATTTAAAATAAAATAAAAAGACTTAACAAAGTGAAAGGAAGGAATGTTTACAGGTTTTCATAATCTAATATTTTTTGCTAGCTTCATACTCTTCTTGATATTGTTGTCTCTCCCTAGACTGATACGTAATTTTACATTATCTCTGTATTTTGTGAAACCAATAAGGCACAAATTTCAGTTGTTATATACTTTATTAACTCTTTCAGTTTTTTTTTCTACCATGACTGTTGCATGATCGTACAGAATCTCTTCCTTAATCACCATTTTCCCAAATGAAATATTAATATAAGTTCTATATGATATGAATTTGGATCCAGTCCTGACCATCTTAGGTCTATTCTGGAGCAGCCAACAAGCGCAGTTAACAAATAATAAAGAAATACACACACCAATTAAATAAATCATTTTAATTGTAGTTTCTTCAAATACTGTGGGATAGATGGCTATTATGTGGCTTGATCTGAGCGTACTTTTACTCTCTTAACCACAAAATGCAAGCAGTAAGAACTTCTGACAATGTTTCACTTAAGGTGCTTGAAACTCATCTGCTAGAGTTGTATTTTCTCAGCCTTTAATACCTGATAACATGTTTCATCATGCTAGTTTCCTAGCTACATGTTGCAGCCATGTATGCAGGATCACATTTTATTATATGATGCTTACTACACAACTGTGGAGCATAATGCCTTTTTTTTTTAATGGTGACTATTCTTTCTTTGAGTTGCAGCAACCCTGGAGTGAAAATATCAAATTAAGGTGGGTGGGCTGATAGCCAGCCTTAAGTATAGGCCAACTAGGTCAGCGCCTCTCTAGCAAGGGTGTTTTCTACTGCTTATTTGTTCATTTTTTTTGTAGTAAAGAAATGATTTCTTTAAAATATGTTGAGTGACTACAAGAAAAACTGAAGATTAAAAGAAAATGTGAGAAAAAGGAAGAAAAAAGTAATCTAGATGGTGTTTGTAAACCAGGATGGAGGCACCTGGTGGTGTGTGTATGTGTGTGTGTGGGGGGGGGGACGCTATGAGCCCTTGTCTAGGGTACCAGTTGACCAAAGGCCGGCCCTGGGTGGGCTTCTCTAGCCAAAAAAAAACACCAGTTTATCTTTTGAGGGAGAGTATATTTCCATAAAATTATGTTAATTTATGAGCTTTGATGTTTAAATTATTTCTCTATTTAAAAGAAGAGTTTCTTGTTGTAAGGGTAAAGCAAATGAGTTTCAAGAAATTATCTTTTGAGTAGTCATAGAGGAAGCCCTGATAAATGCAATGTGTACTGTATAGTAAACATATCTCTGCTGTGCTAAGGCTGTATTAGGGTGACTGCAACTTGAACATCCAGCATAACCAGGAAAATGCAGTGGTGCAGAGGGCACTGAGATAGCTGACAAATGTAGCAAGCAGAATGGGAACTTGGAAGTGTTAGAACTCTACAGCCTTGAAACAAAAAGGTACAGGAGAGACATGATCAGGGAGAGACATGATCAGGGTTTATCAAATACTTAAGGATGTGTGAGAGATGAGATTGAAGATGAAATACAGTGTCATCAGCTGCTGACTGAGGGAACCAACCACAGTCTGGGTATGAGCAAGATCTTTTTTCAAAATAAGGATGGTAAATTTCTGGAATGATCTGCCTGAATTTTTGATGAACTGCAGTGTGCTATGGGTACATTAATGAAAGCTTGGAAAACAAAGAGGAGAAAGGGTAGGGTATAGAGCAAAGGGACAGACAGCAGACAAGACAGGCCAACAGTCTACTTCTGCTGATGGTACATGTCTAATTTGTTGTTATATTCAGCTTTCCTTTACACTGTAATGTATTACTTGTTGACTTTACAGGTTTTCATTATATGTTTATTTGTTGTCATAGCTTTACTGGAAAATCTTCATCTCCTTAGCAATTTGGGGACTACAGAAAAGGGCAAAATAATCCATATAAGTAGTACTGGGCCTTTACAGAATCATATTTGCTTATATATTTCTACTAGACTGCAAGAAATTCCACAGCTCATGTTTAGCCAGGTTGTATTTAAGCAATTAACTATTATAGCAATAACCCACGCCTGGGTGTGGGTAATGCTGGATTTACCCACAGTTGGTGTGGTTTGGTCACGAGGGTGAAGCCCGAGTGGCCAAACAAAGACAACCGTGGGTAAATCCAGCATTACCCACACCCAGAAGTGGGTTTTTGATATTATACAATGACATTATTTAAGAAAAAAAAATAATTACTTTTCTTAAATAATGGCATTGTATAATGCCTCCTTGCTGCCCTTCTGCAGCTGTCTGGTATTCTGCGGCAGTTCTGATGTACTGCGCATGCATATGCTTACGCAGTACATCACAGCTGTGGGCAAAAGCAAAGGAGAAAGCATGATCTCCGTTGCTTTTTACAAACTGTCTCGCTATGTTAAAGGAGTTTAACATTGCGAAACAGCTTTAAAAAAAGCAACGGAGCATCTCTGTTGCTTTTTTAAAGCTGTTTCACTATGTTAAACCCATTTAACATAGCTAGACAGTTTTGAAAAAAGCAACGAGAAAGCAATATCTCCGTTGCTTTTTAAAGTGTCTCACTATGTTAAAGGAGTTTAATATAGCGAGACAGCTTTAAAAAAAGGCAACTGAGCATCTCCGTTGCTTTTTTTAAAGCTGCCTCGCTATGTTAAACCCTTTTAACATAGTGAGACACCTTTAAATAAAGCAACGGAGATAGGAAGATCTCTGTTACTTTTTTTAAAGCTGTCTCACTATTAAACTCATTTAACATAGCAAGACAGGTTGTAAAAAGCAACGGAGATCTTGCGTTGTCCATTGCTGTAAAAAAAAAAAAAAGTTATACTAATGAAAAAAGTCCGGGCGACTGGACCTTTTTCCATTACTATAACTCTGATTTACAACGTGCACGCTGACCAATCAGCATGCACATTTTGGAATATTAATGGGGGGGGGTCGTTGTATAATCTATAATTATGATGGAACAATACTGTTTTTTACTCCATTCTGTAATTTCCAAAAGCAGCAACACTGCCCCCAGTGGAACAGACAACAGTTGACTCTCTACTTTCCCACATTCTAAAGACCTGACCTACCTCAAAAACTACGTTACTTCTAAGCATGCAGTTTCATATAGAAACCTGCAATTTATATGTTAATATAAACACTGAATGATTTTGTTAAACATTTATAACTTTTTGTTCTAACTCATAAAAGATATTGTCAAGTAACTGTAAAATAAATAAGTTGTTGTTTGACTTTTCGACTTTCCCCAGTTAGAGGTCGCCACAGTGGAACTCCGGTTTGTCTGTGTCTTTCGGCTTTTCCCGGTTAGTGGTTGCCACAGCGGAACTTTGTCCACTAATGATTGGTAGTTGATTTTTACGTGCCGAGTTACCAGCCCTGATGCACAACCTTCAACGAAGGTACGCTCATTCACGCATGTCTCCATGCAGAAGACGCTCTAGCTGAGAATCGAACCGGACAGCGTCTTACTGTGAGGCGACAACGCTACCACAGCACCACCATCGCGGGTACAGCAGAACTCCCGTAATGCAGAAAAAAAGAGTTAAATTACCTTTCACATGCAGTCTACTTGCTTGTAGTCATCTGTATGTATGTTGAAACTGAGTATGTTATTGTTTCTTGCATTGTGTTTGTTTACAAAAAGAAAAAAAAAACAAGCATGCTTTAACATCATGTTCCTTTCCTTGTAAATAAGGATTGAAGAAAGGAAAAAGGAAAAGATTTTCATTGTTTCCTTATTTTTTTTTCTTTTTCTCCCACAGAGAGGGTATCAGAGATAGAATCTTCTAGATCTGCGAGCTAAAGTGATTTTATCTGGACATATCCTTTGTAGTGTTTCTTAGTGGAGACAACCTCTGTGCCACAGGTGGGTTACCAGACTTCACTCAAGCCCTTTGAATTGCCTCTGTAGTCTTTAAAGAAAGGAGACAAAACTAATTAAATACACTCAAGGCAGCAATACAAATACAAAGAGAGAAACTCGGGAAAACAGATGCAGGAGCTTGGAAGAAAAAATGCAAGCAAAGTAAGAAAACCACGTAAATGATTGTCCTTTGCATTTATAAAGAAGGAGGAGAGAGATGTCACATATCCATTCAGAGAAAGTGGCAAGGGAAATAGAGCTGAACCTAGTTCTTTCACAGAGGAAACGGGATTGAAGGGCCATCAAATGTTACATAACAACAAAACAAAAGGGCTGACAGGATACAGCACATAATTCTTTGACATTCAACAGAAATGCCTCTAGCTAATAGCTTCAACTAATCAACAAGGCAGTGTACTGAAGGCAGCATAGACTCTCATCTGGATTAAAAGCCAAAGCAGCTAAACAGAGATACACCGCCATACTGATGTAGCAAAAAATAACTATTAAACAATTAAGTTATTTCTTTTCTCATTGATTAATCAAAAATTTCATGGAAAGAGATGTGATCTCAGCCATTTTTCTGGAAAAGTAAAATGAGATTCGAGGGAAAGGAAGGAAATAATCATTCAAACATAATGCGAGCGCATTAAAGCCACGTCTTCGATCCTTTCTTTAACAAATAAGCTATTAATCCATAAAGTGCTCTGTGCCTCATTTACTTGTAGGAATACTTAACTGACAACAAATTATGTTAGGCCTGATATGACGGCTTACCTTGACCTTGCTAAGGCATTTGACACCATTCCCCATTCAGGTATTACTGATAAGCTCACCAGCCTGGGCATAAACCCTTACGTCACAAGATGGATCGCAAACTGGTTCTCAGACAGATCCCATAAAGTAAGAGTAGCGGGATCTATGTCCGAATCCAGATGAGTAATGAGTGGTGTGCCTCAGGGCTCTGTCCTGGGGCCCCTCCTGTTTGGCATATACTTCTCAGAAGTACAGGCAAGCACGGAAGGGCTGCTGCTGACTAAGTTTGTGGACGACTGCAAACTGGGTGCTATAATAGAGTCTCTGGCCGACATGGAGATCCTCCAGAAGGGCCTAAATGAGACTGATGCATGGTGTCAAAGCCATGGTCTCAAGCTAAATGCAAAAAAAAAAAAAAAAAAAAATTTTTTATTATAATTAGCTTTTGTAATACTTGCTGTTTTATAATATCTGTAATAACTTCTGTTTTAACTATGTATGATTTCTTGGAGCTTTTCTCCCCGGGCCTCTACTGAAAATGGACATGTATCCAGCTAGACTAGCCCGGTCAACAAATGTAAAATAAAATAAAAAAATAAATAAAAAATAAAAAATATGCGTAGTAATCCCCATTGGAAAAAACAGAGTACCCGCAAACTACAACATAGGAGGTAATCCCCTGAAATCTGAAGAAGAAATAAGGGATCTAGGGGCCCAAGTAGATAGTCAGCTTTCCTTTGATAAACCATGCTGCCAAAGTGGTTAGAAAATCCTTCTGTGTGACCCATCTGATCACGAAAGGATTCGCATCAAGATCTAAGGATGTAATGGTGCCCCTCTACTCTTCCCTCATCAGACCCATTATTGAGTACAATGCACCAATTGGAATGTACCTGGATAGACATCTCCAGTAGCTGGAGAGACCACAAAGGTACCTAACCAAGAGAATTACTGGACTCAAACAGTTGCCCTATGCAGCACGATTGAAAAAACTAAGACTGCTCTCTGTTGCATACCGCTTTCTCAGAGGCGATCTCTGTCTAATGTACAGAGCCATGTCCAACCCAGAATTGTTGAACATGCTCCATCTTAGCAAAACCAAATCTACTCGAGCTACACGCTCTAGGGATATAAACCTCAACACAACAATGAATAGAACATACTGGAGGGATAGATTCCCTTCGCAGACACTTCCCTTACTATGGAACAGGGGCCCGATCTACATAAGACAGAGCCCCTCACTATCACTATTCAAGGGGAACCTTGATGAGTGGATGGGTAACAGAAAGTTCACACCGGGGATCACACCAACAGCACTACTAGATAGGGGCCACGGGTACTAGCTGCTAGTACAAGGGTCTAGGGCACTACTAAAGGGGAGGTGAATACCGCACAATGTGGTTGGGCTAATATATGCCTTTGGGCAGATAGCTCAGTACCAACCTAAGAACCTATGAACCTATATACTATTCTCCACTTAAAATACATTTCTGCTGGTGGAAGAGTATGCGGACTATAGAAATCTGACTTTTAATATGAACATTTTAGTCATTTAATCATCTCGTTTAGTTTGCAAAATGCACAGGTGTAAACTTGTGAGCCATTGCATCAATAGAAAACATGGGTGGGGAAGGTGGCCCAGAACAACAACAGAAAAACAGGAAACCAGATTAGCATAAACAATGGAATCACAAGTTCATCATATATTGGAGGAACACAAATTATGTTCTTGCCTTAGCAAAAAAATTTTGTGTTTCTGAGTCTTGCTGAAACTAGCATATCTGAAAAATTTAGACATTCTCTCCATGTCATCTTCAGTAAAAACAAAACAAAAAAAAGCATTTTCTTAAATGAACGATTTGTCACTAAAATTCCCCAGCACTACTAAATAAACTTAATTACTGGGCACATATGTCACGCAAGGTATTGACAACATAAATATCCTCACCAACACCCTTATTTTTAATTATGACCAAAAGAGCCCTTACAATTTAATAGTCTTCTTCATACGAGTCCTTTAACTCTTTTTTGCTAAAACAATTACTATAATGAAAGGAAAAGGATGACACAATAGGCTGAATTCAGAAAGGTTACCACAGTCAGAGATAGCTATTCCATGGTCCCTTTGCACAAAGATGTGTAGCACCACTGTTAGCTGTCTACCCACCCAATGAAATTGCTAATGAGGCATTCCAGGCGAGAGGCATATGCTAATTGGCCATGCGATCTACCCAAGAAAGTACAGCTATGTAAAATCTTACCATAACAGTAGCTGTCCTTCTCTTCACTTTTGCATTATTCATAACTGAAGGGATCTCTTGCCAAAGATAGCCCAGCAACAAGCTACCATACCAAAGCCTTTAGTAGTTACAGCTACTGAACGTCACACATATGCACCCATGCAAGGGATCAGGCATAAAGGTGGCATACAGACGTACACACTCAGAACTAAAAAAGCCCCAGGAGTAACAGGATGTGTCTATAGCAAAGGAAGAACACATGCATCCAGAAAGAGAAAAGGGACAAGAGCCCTCAGCCAGGAAGACAAGAAAGAACAGGCTAGAGCAGATGGGGCAGGAGGGAGGTAGCGAATACTGTGAAGAGAAGGACATCCAGTGTTATTGTAAGATTTTACTAACTGCACTATAGCCTTACATATCACTGATACAGCATGCTTAACTAAAGGCAGACCATATCACTGATACAGCATGCTTAACTAAAGGCAGACCATATCACTGATACAGCATGCTTGACTAAAGGCAGACCATATCACTGATACAGCATGCTTAACTAAAGGCAGACCATATCACTGATACAGCATGCTTAACTAAAGGCAGACCATATCACTGATACAGCATGCTTAACTAAAGGCAGACCATATCACTGATACAGCATGCTTGACTAAAGGCAGACCATATCACTGATACAGCATGCTTGACTAAAGGCAGACCATATCACTGATAAAGCATGCTTGACTAAAGGCAGACCATATCACTGATACAGCATGCTTGACTAAAGGCAGACCATATCACTGATACAGCATGCTTAACTAAAGGCAGACCATATCACTGATACAGCATGCTTGACTAAAGGCAGACCATATCACTGATACAGCATGCTTAACTAAAGGCAGACCATATCACTGATACAGCATGCTTGACTAAAGGCAGACCATATCACTGATACAGCATGCTTGACTAAAGGCAGACCATATCACTGATACAGCATGCTTGACTAAAGGCAGACCATATCACTGATACAGCATGCTTGACTAAAGGCAGACCATATCACTGATACAGCATGCTTAACTAAAGGCAGACCATATCACTGATACAGCATGCTTAACTAAAGGCAGACCATATCACTGATACAGCATGCTTAACTAAAGGCAGACCATATCACTGATACAGCATGCTTAACTAAAGGCAGACCATATCACTGATACAGCATGCTTAACTAAAGGCAGACCATATCACTGATACAGCATGCTTAACTAAAGGCAGACCATATCACTGATACAGCATGCTTAACTAAAGGCAGACCATATCACTGATACAGCATGCTTAACTAAAGGCAGACCATATCACTGATACAGCATGCTTAACTAAAGGCAGACCATATCACTGATACAGCATGCTTAACTAAAGGCAGACCATATCACTGATACAGCATGCTTAACTAAAGGCAGACCATATCACTGATACAGCATGCTTAACTAAAGGCAGACCATATCACTGATACAGCATGCTTAACTAAAGGCAGACCATATCACTGATACAGCATGCTTAACTAAAGGCAGACCATATCACTGATACAGCATGCTTAACTAAAGGCAGACCATATCACTGATACAGCATGCTTAACTAAAGGCAGACCATATCACTGATACAGCATGCTTAACTAAAGGCAGACCATATCACTGATACAGCATGCTTAACTAAAGGCAGACCATATCACTGATACAGCATGCTTAACTAAAGGCAGACCATATCACTGATACAGCATGCTTAACTAAAGGCAGACCATATCACTGATACAGCATGCTTAACTAAAGGCAGACCATATCACTGATACAGCATGCTTAACTAAAGGCAGACCATATCACTGATACAGCATGCTTAACTAAAGGCAGACCATATCACTGATACAGCATGCTTAACTAAAGGCAGACCATATCACTGATACAGCATGCTTAACTAAAGGCAGACCATATCACTGATACAGCATGCTTAACTAAAGGCAGACCATATCACTGATACAGCATGCTTAACTAAAGGCAGACCATATCACTGATACAGCATGCTTAACTAAAGGCAGACCATATCACTGATACAGCATGCTTAACTAAAGGCAGACCATATCACTGATACAGCATGCTTAACTAAAGGCAGACCATATCACTGATACAGCATGCTTAACTAAAGGCAGACCATATCACTGATACAGCATGCTTAACTAAAGGCAGACCATATCACTGATACAGCATGCTTAACTAAAGGCAGACCATATCACTGATACAGCATGCTTAACTAAAGGCAGACCATATCACTGATACAGCATGCTTAACTAAAGGCAGACCATATCACTGATACAGCATGCTTAACTAAAGGCAGACCATATCACTGATACAGCATGCTTAACTAAAGGCAGACCATATCACTGATACAGCATGCTTAACTAAAGGCAGACCATATCACTGATACAGCATGCTTAACTAAAGGCAGACCATATCACTGATACAGCATGCTTAACTAAAGGCAGACCATATCACTGATACAGCATGCTTAACTAAAGGCAGACCATATCACTGATACAGCATGCTTAACTAAAGGCAGACCATATCACTGATACAGCATGCTTAACTAAAGGCAGACCATATCACTGATACAGCATGCTTAACTAAAGGCAGACCATATCACTGATACAGCATGCTTAACTAAAGGCAGACCATATCACTGATACAGCATGCTTAACTAAAGGCAGACCATATCACTGATACAGCATGCTTAACTAAAGGCAGACCATATCACTGATACAGCATGCTTAACTAAAGGCAGACCATATCACTGATACAGCATGCTTGACTAAAGGCAGACCATATCACTGATACAGCATGCTTAACTAAAGGCAGACCATATCACTGATACAGCATGCTTGACTAAAGGCAGACCATATCACTGATACAGCATGCTTGACTAAAGGCAGACCATATCACTGATACAGCATGCTTAACTAAAGGCAGACCATATCACTGATACAGCATGCTTAACTAAAGGCAGACCATATCACTGATACAGCATGCTTAACTAAAGGCAGACCATATCACTGATACAGCATGCTTAACTAAAGGCAGACCATATCACTGATACAGCATGCTTAACTAAAGGCAGACCATATCACTGATACAGCATGCTTAACTAAAGGCAGACCATATCACTGATACAGCATGCTTAACTAAAGGCAGACCATATCACTGATACAGCATGCTTAACTAAAGGCAGACCATATCACTGATACAGCATGCTTAACTAAAGGCAGACCATATCACTGATACAGCATGCTTAACTAAAGGCAGACCATATCACTGATACAGCATGCTTAACTAAAGGCAGACCATATCACTGATACAGCATGCTTAACTAAAGGCAGACCATATCACTGATACAGCATGCTTAACTAAAGGCAGACCATATCACTGATACAGCATGCTTAACTAAAGGCAGACCATATCACTGATACAGCATGCTTAACTAAAGGCAGACCATATCACTGATACAGCATGCTTAACTAAAGGCAGACCATATCACTGATACAGCATGCTTAACTAAAGGCAGACCATATCACTGATACAGCATGCTTAACTAAAGGCAGACCATATCACTGATACAGCATGCTTAACTAAAGGCAGACCATATCACTGATACAGCATGCTTAACTAAAGGCAGACCATATCACTGATACAGCATGCTTAACTAAAGGCAGACCATATCACTGATACAGCATGCTTAACTAAAGGCAGACCATATCACTGATACAGCATGCTTAACTAAAGGCAGACCATATCACTGATACAGCATGCACTAAAGGCAGACCATATCACTGATACAGCATGCTTAACTAAAGGCAGACCATATCACTGATACAGCATGCTTAACTAAAGGCAGACCATATCACTGATACAGCATGCTTAACTAAAGGCAGACCATATCACTGATACAGCATGCTTAACTAAAGGCAGACCATATCACTGATACAGCATGCTTAACTAAAGGCAGACCATATCACTGATACAGCATGCTTAACTAAAGGCAGACCATATCACTGATACAGCATGCTTAACTAAAGGCAGACCATATCACTGATACAGCATGCTTAACTAAAGGCAGACCATATCACTGATACAGCATGCTTAACTAAAGGCAGACCATATCACTGATACAGCATGCTTAACTAAAGGCAGACCATATCACTGATACAGCATGCTTAACTAAAGGCAGACCATATCACTGATACAGCATGCTTAACTAAAGGCAGACCATATCACTGATACAGCATGCTTAACTAAAGGCAGACCATATCACTGATACAGCATGCTTAACTAAAGGCAGACCATATCACTGATACAGCATGCTTAACTAAAGGCAGACCATATCACTGATACAGCATGCTTAACTAAAGGCAGACCATATCACTGATACAGCATGCTTAACTAAAGGCAGACCATATCACTGATACAGCATGCTTAACTAAAGGCAGACCATATCACTGATACAGCATGCTTAACTAAAGGCAGACCATATCACTGATACAGCATGCTTAACTAAAGGCAGACCATATCACTGATACAGCATGCTTAACTAAAGGCAGACCATATCACTGATACAGCATGCTTAACTAAAGGCAGACCATATCACTGATACAGCATGCTTAACTAAAGGCAGACCATATCACTGATACAGCATGCTTGACTAAAGGCAGACCATATCACTGATACAGCATGCTTGACTAAAGGCAGACCATATCACTGATACAGCATGCTTAACTAAAGGCAGACCATATCACTGATACAGCATGCTTAACTAAAGGCAGACCATATCACTGATACAGCATGCTTAACTAAAGGCAGACCATATCACTGATACAGCATGCTTAACTAAAGGCAGACCATATCACTGATACAGCATGCTTAACTAAAGGCAGACCATATCACTGATACAGCATGCTTAACTAAAGGCAGACCATATCACTGATACAGCATGCTTAACTAAAGGCAGACCATATCACTGATACAGCATGCTTAACTAAAGGCAGACCATATCACTGATACAGCATGCTTAACTAAAGGCAGACCATATCACTGATACAGCATGCTTAACTAAAGGCAGACCATATCACTGATACAGCATGCTTAACTAAAGGCAGACCATATCACTGATACAGCATGCTTAACTAAAGGCAGACCATATCACTGATACAGCATGCTTAACTAAAGGCAGACCATATCACTGATACAGCATGCTTAACTAAAGGCAGACCATATCACTGATACAGCATGCTTAACTAAAGGCAGACCATATCACTGATACAGCATGCTTAACTAAAGGCAGACCATATCACTGATACAGCATGCTTAACTAAAGGCAGACCATATCACTGATACAGCATGCTTAACTAAAGGCAGACCATATCACTGATACAGCATGCTTAACTAAAGGCAGACCATATCACTGATACAGCATGCTTAACTAAAGGCAGACCATATCACTGATACAGCATGCTTAACTAAAGGCAGACCATATCACTGATACAGCATGCTTAACTAAAGGCAGACCATATCACTGATACAGCATGCTTAACTAAAGGCAGACCATATCACTGATACAGCATGCTTAACTAAAGGCAGACCATATCACTGATACAGCATGCTTAACTAAAGGCAGACCATATCACTGATACAGCATGCTTAACTAAAGGCAGACCATATCACTGATACAGCATGCTTAACTAAAGGCAGACCATATCACTGATACAGCATGCTTAACTAAAGGCAGACCATATCACTGATACAGCATGCTTAACTAAAGGCAGACCATATCACTGATACAGCATGCTTAACTAAAGGCAGACCATATCACTGATACAGCATGCTTAACTAAAGGCAGACCATATCACTGATACAGCATGCTTAACTAAAGGCAGACCATATCACTGATACAGCATGCTTAACTAAAGGCAGACCATATCACTGATACAGCATGCTTAACTAAAGGCAGACCATATCACTGATACAGCATGCTTAACTAAAGGCAGACCATATCACTGATACAGCATGCTTAACTAAAGGCAGACCATATCACTGATACAGCATGCTTAACTAAAGGCAGACCATATCACTGATACAGCATGCTTAACTAAAGGCAGACCATATCACTGATACAGCATGCTTAACTAAAGGCAGACCATATCACTGATACAGCATGCTTAACTAAAGGCAGACCATATCACTGATACAGCATGCTTAACTAAAGGCAGACCATATCACTGATACAGCATGCTTAACTAAAGGCAGACCATATCACTGATACAGCATGCTTAACTAAAGGCAGACCATATCACTGATACAGCATGCTTAACTAAAGGCAGACCATATCACTGATACAGCATGCTTAACTAAAGGCAGACCATATCACTGATACAGCATGCTTAACTAAAGGCAGACCATATCACTGATACAGCATGCTTAACTAAAGGCAGACCATATCACTGATACAGCATGCTTAACTAAAGGCAGACCATATCACTGATACAGCATGCTTAACTAAAGGCAGACCATATCACTGATACAGCATGCTTAACTAAAGGCAGACCATATCACTGATACAGCATGCTTAACTAAAGGCAGACCATATCACTGATACAGCATGCTTAACTAAAGGCAGACCATATCACTGATACAGCATGCTTAACTAAAGGCAGACCATATCACTGATACAGCATGCTTAACTAAAGGCAGACCATATCACTGATACAGCATGCTTAACTAAAGGCAGACCATATCACTGATACAGCATGCTTAACTAAAGGCAGACCATATCACTGATACAGCATGCTTAACTAAAGGCAGACCATATCACTGATACAGCATGCTTAACTAAAGGCAGACCATATCACTGATACAGCATGCTTAACTAAAGGCAGACCATATCACTGATACAGCATGCTTAACTAAAGGCAGACCATATCACTGATACAGCATGCTTAACTAAAGGCAGACCATATCACTGATACAGCATGCTTAACTAAAGGCAGACCATATCACTGATACAGCATGCTTAACTAAAGGCAGACCATATCACTGATACAGCATGCTTAACTAAAGGCAGACCATATCACTGATACAGCATGCTTAACTAAAGGCAGACCATATCACTGATACAGCATGCTTAACTAAAGGCAGACCATATCACTGATACAGCATGCTTAACTAAAGGCAGACCATATCACTGATACAGCATGCTTAACTAAAGGCAGACCATATCACTGATACAGCATGCTTAACTAAAGGCAGACCATATCACTGATACAGCATGCTTAACTAAAGGCAGACCATATCACTGATACAGCATGCTTAACTAAAGGCAGACCATATCACTGATACAGCATGCTTAACTAAAGGCAGACCATATCACTGATACAGCATGCTTAACTAAAGGCAGACCATATCACTGATACAGCATGCTTAACTAAAGGCAGACCATATCACTGATACAGCATGCTTAACTAAAGGCAGACCATATCACTGATACAGCATGCTTAACTAAAGGCAGACCATATCACTGATACAGCATGCTTAACTAAAGGCAGACCATATCACTGATACAGCATGCTTAACTAAAGGCAGACCATATCACTGATACAGCATGCTTAACTAAAGGCAGACCATATCACTGATACAGCATGCTTAACTAAAGGCAGACCATATCACTGATACAGCATGCTTAACTAAAGGCAGACCATATCACTGATACAGCATGCTTAACTAAAGGCAGACCATATCACTGATACAGCATGCTTAACTAAAGGCAGACCATATCACTGATACAGCATGCTTAACTAAAGGCAGACCATATCACTGATACAGCATGCTTAACTAAAGGCAGACCATATCACTGATACAGCATGCTTAACTAAAGGCAGACCATATCACTGATACAGCATGCTTAACTAAAGGCAGACCATATCACTGATACAGCATGCTTAACTAAAGGCAGACCATATCACTGATACAGCATGCTTAACTAAAGGCAGACCATATCACTGATACAGCATGCTTAACTAAAGGCAGACCATATCACTGATACAGCATGCTTAACTAAAGGCAGACCATATCACTGATACAGCATGCTTAACTAAAGGCAGACCATATCACTGATACAGCATGCTTAACTAAAGGCAGACCATATCACTGATACAGCATGCTTAACTAAAGGCAGACCATATCACTGATACAGCATGCTTAACTAAAGGCAGACCATATCACTGATACAGCATGCTTGACTAAAGGCAGACCATATCACTGATACAGCATGCTTGACTAAAGGCAGACCATATCACTGATACAGCATGCTTGACTAAAGGCAGACCATATCACTGATACAGCATGCTTAACTAAAGGCAGACCATATCACTGATACAGCATGCTTAACTAAAGGCAGACCATATCACTGATACAGCATGCTTAACTAAAGGCAGACCATATCACTGATACAGCATGCTTAACTAAAGGCAGACCATATCACTGATACAGCATGCTTAACTAAAGGCAGACCATATCACTGATACAGCATGCTTAACTAAAGGCAGACCATATCACTGATACAGCATGCTTAACTAAAGGCAGACCATATCACTGATCCAGCATGCTTAACTAAAGGCAGACCATATCACTGATCCAGCATGCTTAACTAAAGGCAGACCATATCACTGATCCAGCATGCTTAACTAAAGGCAGACCATATCACTGATCCAGCATGCTTAACTAAAGGCAGACCATATCACTGATCCAGCATGCTTAACTAAAGGCAGACCATATCACTGATCCAGCATGCTTAACTAAAGGCAGACCATATCACTGATCCAGCATGCTTAACTAAAGGCAGACCATATCACTGATCCAGCATGCTTAACTAAAGGCAGACCATATCACTGATCCAGCATGCTTAACTAAAGGCAGACCATATCACTGATCCAGCATGCTTAACTAAAGGCAGACCATATCACTGATCCAGCATGCTTAACTAAAGGCAGACCATATCACTGATCCAGCATGCTTAACTAAAGGCAGACCATATCACTGATCCAGCATGCTTAACTAAAGGCAGACCATATCACTGATCCAGCATGCTTAACTAAAGGCAGACCATATCACTGATACAGCATGCTTAACTAAAGGCAGACCATATCACTGATACAGCATGCTTAACTAAAGGCAGACCATATCACTGATACAGCATGCTTAACTAAAGGCAGACCATATCACTGATACAGCATGCTTAACTAAAGGCAGACCATATCACTGATACAGCATGCTTAACTAAAGGCAGACCATATCACTGATACAGCATGCTTAACTAAAGGCAGACCATATCACTGATACAGCATGCTTAACTAAAGGCAGACCATATCACTGATACAGCATGCTTAACTAAAGGCAGACCATATCACTGATACAGCATGCTTAACTAAAGGCAGACCATATCACTGATACAGCATGCTTAACTAAAGGCAGACCATATCACTGATACAGCATGCTTAACTAAAGGCAGACCATATCACTGATACAGCATGCTTAACTAAAGGCAGACCATATCACTGATACAGCATGCTTAACTAAAGGCAGACCATATCACTGATACAGCATGCTTAACTAAAGGCAGACCATATCACTGATACAGCATGCTTAACTAAAGGCAGACCATATCACTGATACAGCATGCTTAACTAAAGGCAGACCATATCACTGATACAGCATGCTTAACTAAAGGCAGACCATATCACTGATACAGCATGCTTAACTAAAGGCAGACCATATCACTGATACAGCATGCTTAACTAAAGGCAGACCATATCACTGATACAGCATGCTTAACTAAAGGCAGACCATATCACTGATACAGCATGCTTAACTAAAGGCAGACCATATCACTGATACAGCATGCTTAACTAAAGGCAGACCATATCACTGATACAGCATGCTTAACTAAAGGCAGACCATATCACTGATACAGCATGCTTAACTAAAGGCAGACCATATCACTGATACAGCATGCTTAACTAAAGGCAGACCGTATCACTGATACAGCATGCTTAACTAAAGGCAGACCATATCACTGATACAGCATGCTTAACTAAAGGCAGACCATATCACTGATACAGCATGCTTAACTAAAGGCAGACCATATCACTGATACAGCATGCTTAACTAAAGGCAGACCATATCACTGATACAGCATGCTTAACTAAAGGCAGACCATATCACTGATACAGCATGCTTAACTAAAGGCAGACCATATCACTGATACAGCATGCTTGACTAAAGGCAGACCATATCACTGATACAGCATGCTTGACTAAAGGCAGACCATATCACTGATACAGCATGCTTGACTAAAGGCAGACCATATCACTGATACAGCATGCTTGACTAAAGGCAGACCATATCACTGATACAGCATGCTTGACTAAAGGCAGACCATATCACTGATACAGCATGCTTGACTAAAGGCAGACCATATCACTGATACAGCATGCTTGACTAAAGGCAGACCATATCACTGATACAGCATGCTTGACTAAAGGCAGACCATATCACTGATACAGCATGCTTGACTAAAGGCAGACCATATCACTGATACAGCATGCTTGACTAAAGGCAGACCATATCACTGATACAGCATGCTTGACTAAAGGCAGACCATATCACTGATACAGCATGCTTGACTAAAGGCAGACCATATCACTGATACAGCATGCTTAACTAAAGGCAGACCATATCACTGATACAGCATGCTTAACTAAAGGCAGACCATATCACTGATACAGCATGCTTAACTAAAGGCAGACCATATCACTGATACAGCATGCTTAACTAAAGGCAGACCATTTCACTGATACAGCATGCTTAACTAAAGGCAGACCATATCACTGATACAGCATGCTTAACTAAAGGCAGACCATATCACTGATACAGCATGCTTAACTAAAGGCAGACCATATCACTGATACAGCATGCTTAACTAAAGGCAGACCATATCACTGATACAGCATGCTTAACTAAAGGCAGACCATATCACTGATACAGCATGCTTAACTAAAGGCAGACCATATCACTGATACAGCATGCTTAACTAAAGGCAGACCATATCACTGATACAGCATGCTTAACTAAAGGCAGACCATATCACTGATACAGCATGCTTAACTAAAGGCAGACCATATCACTGATACAGCATGCTTAACTAAAGGCAGACCATATCACTGATACAGCATGCTTAACTAAAGGCAGACCATATCACTGATACAGCATGCTTAACTAAAGGCAGACCATATCACTGATACAGCATGCTTAACTAAAGGCAGAGTACAAAAGCTCAAGAGTAAACATGGGAGGAGGACAGCCCTAAAGAACCCTCCAAAAACCCATGCAGGATATCCCTGTAAAAAACAGCTCTAGCCCTGGAAATAACATCTGACTTACAATGTATGAACAGAAGACCAAACAGCAGCCTCAAGAATCGAACTGGTACCAGGCACCTTGAAAAATCACCAGAGGAAGAAACTGGTAGAATGAGCCTTTACTGATGAAGAAGGACATTTACCATGAAAAAATAACAAAAAGAAATGGCTTTAGAAATCCAGGAAGAGATTATTTGCTTAGCAAAACCTAAACCCAGAGACCTGGGATGAAAGGAAAGAAAAAGCTGCTCATATTTGCAAATAACTTTAGCTCTATCCAAATAATATCTGAACAGTCTATGCGTATCCAAGGTGTGAAGAACCTTCTCACTGGCAGACTGTGGAGACAGAAGAAAAGGAAGGCAAATGGACAGACTGATTAAGGGACAACTCAATGACCACCTTGGGCATAAAAGAAGTGTAAGTATGAAGAGACACCCTCTCTGTGGAAAACTAATATAAGAGGAGCAGCCATGAGAGCCTGAAGTTCAGACACCCTCTTGGCAGAAGTTAGAGCCAAAAGGAGATCAGTCTTCCAAGTATAATGCTGCATGGAAATTAGAGCAGCAGGCTGAAAAGGTGCTTGAGTCAATTTTTCAAGAACAAAACTGAGATCCCAGGAAGGCAGAATAGGTTTCCTGGGAGGCCTGATATGAAGGACACCTTTAAGAATTTGCTTGATCTCAAATCTAGAGACCAGAGGAGAACTCAAGGGCATAAAAGTAGAAATTTCTGACAGGTGAGCTTTGACTGAAGAAAATACCAATGCAGCATGGAGCAGATCACACAAATAAGATATAACCAGAAGAATCTCCACAGATAGGGAATTGTGATGGTGAGAGCGGCACAAAACAGAACATCTTTTTCATTTGTAAAAATATGATTTCTTGGTAGTGGGCTTCCTGGCCTCCTGAGAGACCCAAAGCATGTCCTCAGGAAACAGTTGCAAAGGGGGTCAAAACCCTATCACTCACATCCCTAGTTGAAGAGCTGGACAACTGATGATGGATAAGAGAACCCTTGACTTGTGTGAGAAAGTTACAACAGGTGAAGATAACTTGTGGTGATTGCCCCTGGCCAACTGAAAAAGAAGGGAAAACAAGGGCTGTTTTGGCCAAAAGAGGTCACTAACAAGATTTTGACAGAATCCTGCTTTATCTTGAGCAACACTTGTGGTAACAGAGGAAGGGGGGGGGGCATACAGAAACATCCCCGTCCAAGAAAAAGACAGGGCATTCACTTTCCAAGCCAGAGAACTTGGGACTCTGGAATAGAATACAGGGAGCTGTCTGTTCAAAGGGGAGGCAAAAAGATCTACCTGAGGAATATCCCAGTGATGGACATTTTCCAGGAACAGATCTCTGTGAAACATTCATTTGTGAGCTTATGTGCTAGACCTGCTCAAAGCGTTTGCCACTAGACTAAGCTCTGAGGTAATGTAAACAGCCTGAGGAGTCACATGATACTGGATAGCTAGATCCCAGTCCTGAAGAGCTAGTCTTTAAAGAAGGTAGGACCTTTTACCCCCATGCTTGTTCACATACCACATCACTGTTGTATTGTCTGTGAAACTTTTGACGGTCCTGGACTGAAAGAGTGAATGAACGGCTTAAAGATCTTGAATCAGAGCACTCATCTCCTTTATATTGATGTGGTCTAACCTCTGATGAATAGGGCAGAAACCCAGAACCATTAGAGAGTCAAAGGAGGCCCATATCATCTGTCTGAGCTGTCTGTATAGTGATCTTGAGTTGGGACTGGTGCCTAGAAAGGAAGCCCTGGGTTGATAAAGCTGATGAATCTGCCACTGAAGCTTGAGTTTGACACAAGGAAGGAAAAGGACTGGGAAGTCCATGAGTGGAAATGTTGGAGCCACACTCACTTGAGGTACCACTGTAGCTTTCTCGTGGAGCCTGGTCAAAGGGAGCTTGGGAATGGTGGAAGCCATAAACCTGAGGACCCTGAGAAAGTCCTGGATGTGACTGAAGCCAGAGGAAGAGGACACTTCAAAAAGGCAGTGATAGACAAGGCCATGGAGGCAGGCAGAGATGAAAGTATGGGGGTAGTCTGGAGACTGCAACCAAGAAAAACATGATCCAGAAAAGGGGTCAGTTCTAATTTGTGAAAGTTTATCATGAACCCCATACTCTGCAACATGGAAATAATAAACTGGAGATCCTGAAGCAGATCACTGGTAGAAAAAGCTTGAATGAGCAGCTCGTCTAGATAAGGAAAGATCTGAACTTTTCTCATTCTGCAAAAGGCAGTGACAGGAGCAAGGCATCTGGTGAATATCCTTGGGGTAGTAGAGAGACCCAAGGGCAAAGCACAGAACTGAAAATGCAAAGAAGAAACAGACAAACATAAACATTTCCTGAAAAGAGGGTGGACAGGGATATGAAAGTAGACTTCCTTGAGATCCAGAGAGACCAGATGGGTCTGTGGGAGGAAAAGGGGGAAATAAAGTATGACGAAACAACATCTGAAAGGAAGGAATTTTGAGAAAGGTGTTGAGCTTGGAAAGGGCAAGAATTGGTCTCCAAGTGTCTTCTTTTCTGGGAACCAAAAACATTCTGGAATAAAATCCCCTCCATACTTGGGGCAGGGGGCACAGCTTGAATGGTGCCCTGGATGAAAAGAGAATAGTGCACCTCTGGGAAAAGAAAAGTTGTTTCCAAGGAGGTTGAATGATTCCCAAAAATGGAGGAAAGGATCTCCAAACCATGAAATATCTCTGGCAGATAATGGACAGGACCCAAGAGTCTGTTGAGATCTTTAACCAAGTTGGAAGAGACGGGGAAAGATGGATGGATAAGAGAAACTGGCTGAGAGATTTATCCTGAAAAGTAGGTTTCTGAAAGTATGTATTTGTGTAGACTTAACAGGAGGCACACGTCTCAAACCTTTTTTTTTACTTTGGGTGGAGGACAAGACTGCCTGTGAACAAAAGTAGATTTGGAGGGGTAATTCCTAAGAAATTTACAAACAGGAAAAATGAAAACATGTTTCATTTCGGCAAGGCTTTACTCTTATCCTACAGAGAGACTTAAAAAGTTCAGCAGTAGCACCAAAAAGACTTTTTTACCAAGTGAGCATCAATTAATTTAGTTTTAATGTCACTGGGCAAAGCCTGAAGACAAAGCCAAGAATGATGCCTCATAACAGAACCAAATGCAGCAGCCCTGGAAGAAGCATCAGCTGCAATGTAGATTCATTTAATAGTGTGGCAAGCAACTTGAAAGGTAGAACGCAACAACAAAAGGGTAGAAGCCATCCCTCAAAGTCAGGAAGGTCAGAAACCACTTGAGAAACCTGAGAAAGGAGGGCCAAAACATCCCTGGCCATATGAGATATGAGTCTGGCAGTTAATGGCTTGAAAAAGATAAAATGGCAGCAGTATATAAAGATTTTTGCACAGCTTCTCCATGGCTCTACTATCCTTATCTAAAGGAAGTATCTCAGTAGAGGGCAATAACTTGGAAGGCTTATCAGAAGAGACAAACAATGCACAAGGGTCAGCAGAAGGGTATTTACAACAAAATGTACATTCATCAGGCACCTTGTAAAACCTATCAGGTTTCTTGAGTGCAGGGGGCTGAGAAACAGGGACCACAGAAGCTGCTGAAAAGATAGCCAGGAGGCAACCAGAACTGGGGGGGGGGGCAGCAAAAGCTTAGGAGACTCCATCTGGAGTAGCTCAGAATTCCCTTTTCTGGATCTCAGAGATTTGAGAAGAATCCCTCTTAAAAAATTCCATCATATGGGTAACAGTGCCCTCAGAAGAGAATTCCTCTAAAGGGGAATCTGGACTAATGGAATTATCTTTCTCTGAGCCATAGACAAAGTGGAATGGGATTTGAGAAGAGTAAGCCAGAGACTCTTCTCCTGAATACTGATCTTCATCTGAGGAGTTCAATTCTCTCTATTAAAGCCATTAAAGTAACCCCTGAGTAAAATCCTGCCATTCACACTGGGGATCCTTAACTACAGCAGAATTTGCTTGCTTTTCTGTTTCTTTTTCTGTGGAACGTCCACACAAAAACACTCTGGGAGGGTCAGACCCATGGCAGCACTCAATAAGTGTAGTAGGGATCTCCCCCTCACTAAGATCTGGGGAATCCCCCTCAGTTCATCGGATATAATCAGCTGAGGTTTCTTCCTAATGTCTGGAGCAGATGTTTGTAAAGCCTCTGAAGATGTGTGAGAAGTTGGATCCATTCCAGCATCCGACGGGGTTGTAGCAGTGGAATCTGAAACAACCACCAGATGATCCTCAGAGCTTTCACTAGCTTTGATCTGGTGAGGCTGGACAGCAACCATGTGAAACCTAATTATTTTTGGCCTTCTTCTTGGCCGATGGTTGACTCTTGGCATGGGAAGACTCCACCATAGCACCTTGACCCAATAGCTTCTGATGTTAGTTTTTAAGGTGAATAGATGAGTAGAGATGACTGTGTAGGATCCTGAGGAAAAAAGCTTGGTGGCTAGAACACTGCTTATGGTCACAGGAAGCACCCAAATAGAGGAGACACTGGTTGGGGCAAACTTTATTGGGAATATGCCTCCCAAACATACATTTGCACTTTCTGGAAGATATAAAGCCAACCAGCACTAAATAAAAAAGAAAGATAAGAAGACACCCCAATGGGGCACTTATCTGAACCATGGCTTAGTAACCAGCACAACAGAAAGGCATTCAGACCAATGTTTAATGATGGCATTCAGACTGGCAACAATGAAGTTCGGGGTGTGTGCATCTGTAAGTCACCTTTCTGCCCTATGCCTCACACAGGGAGTGTATGTGTGATGTACAGCACCTGAAAGTACTAAAGACTTTGGTATGCTGGCTGGATGTTTGGCTAGCCTTGGCAGGAGATCCCTTCAGTTATGAATACTGCAACAGTGATAAACAAGGACATCTGCTTGCAGTAACGCATTTACGGAGCTGAGTATGGCTGCTCCTGGCTAGTTGTGATAATCATGCATTGCAGTACAGTTAAGTGCTAGGGAGTTTAGTGGTCAAGAGGTATTGCAGGGTATGCATGTATGTGAGTGTGAGATTTTGCATGTGTGTGTGTGTGTGTGTGTGTGTGTGTG
This sequence comes from Protopterus annectens, assembly GCF_019279795.1. NCBI lineage: Eukaryota > Metazoa > Chordata > Ceratodontiformes > Protopteridae > Protopterus > Protopterus annectens. The sequence continues at coordinate 394,105,742 of NC_056745.1, read as the reverse complement.
TGTGTGTGTGTGTGTGTGTGTGTGTGAGAGAGAGAGTCTATGAGAGGGCTTAGTGAGGGTGTAGGATAGGTGTGTGTGAGTACATGCATATGGTATGGGGGGCTGCCATACCTCCACAATCCCCTACACTAATTAGCTAATTCTGCAACAACTAGACTCCAAGGATAACTCTCTCATGAGACAGATTGGGGAAACACCAGATACCTGGGATAAGCATATATCACTGCACCTTAACAGTACTTATGGTACTTGCACATTATGTGGGTTGTAAGAATCACTAGACAACAGGACTACATCATACCATTGTGCTTAATGGCACATAACAAAGATGTGAGTTGAGTGGGAACACTAGACAGCAAGAAGAAGGCCTTTCATATCACGGCTTAACCACACATATGGTTGGGGGATCACTAGCCACTAGGGATAACTCTTTCAATACATCATGCCTTGATGATACTTATGGTTGGGGGAGCACTTGGATACTCTTCAGAGGTACTTGATAATAAAAAAGGACAATGTTTGTTGGGGGAACACTAGGCAAATGGGATACTTTATACCCTTTGCCATAAAGTCACTCAAAAAGACTCGAACCCAGTATCCTCCCACCTCACACAGAGAATATTAGTCCTCTGCACCACTACTGGACACCAGGGAAACATTGAAATATTAAATATTTTGTTAAAAATTGTGGAATGTAAATAGAGAGGAAAACAGGATTCCAACACTACACCCTTTATGCAAATGACAGGAGCATTAAGTCCCTATGTTAACTAATCTGATAGTGTAGTTATTTTTTTAACCATATGTGATGCCCGTGCACTAGCCCAAAAATCAAGGAGCCTCAATCCTCACCATTAACACCAGGGAGGGGCATCTCATATAGGAGGAAAGGATAACAAATACACACAGTAAAGTGCAATTTCCTTTAAGAGCACACAGAGATCACAGTCAGTCTGGGGCTGGTCACTCCCTTGCTCTCCAGGTCCCCAATAAGACTCCCCACTGGCACAGCTATAGGGTCGAGATCTCAGCCTAGTGGGCAAGCTAAAACCTCCAGCAACCCTCTCTGTCCAACCAGTGCTTCGTGTTCCTGTCCAAGTTGCTCACACACACACACACACACACACACACACACACACACACACACACACACACACACACACACACACACACATACTACACAAACACACACACTTTGAGAAGAGTATAAAACCACAGAGACACTCCTGAGGAAGGCTGGCACAGGTTCTCCAGCTGTACCCCCTTTTCCCAGATTATACAGTAATACTAGCTGCCACCACCCACTAATATTTATCAGCAACTCAAAGGCCCTTAAAAGGTGTTCAATTATTACTGTGCAATATTATTATCCAATTGGTAGTATAGCCCAGGGCTAAAGCTATTGAAGTGGCGTTGTGCAATTTTACCAAAGGCATGCAAGTACTCTAAAGACCTTAAATTATCTCTACAAAAACAGCCACAGTTGGCAGGGTTTAAAAATACTTAATAACAAATAGTCAAAACACAAGACAATACTTTTATTACACAGTGCTAGTCAAGAGTTCAGAGATCACAGAGAAATGCTTAAAATAATTCAGTAGTACAGTTCTGACATCACAGAAAAAAACGTAATCTAATCTTTCTAGTTTCTAGCTATTTCTAAGAGAAAACGCAAGTCTAAGACAAACTTACATATAGAGCAAGACAGTGCTGATGAGTTGGATGGTCAAAACAAAAATGCTTAACGCTCTCTGATTCTCTCTATGTTTTTAAAATCACATTCCTGGTTCACATTACATCATTCATCATACTTACCTGGGTTACATTACATCATTCTTCACACTTCCCTGGGTTCCCAGGCTAACAGAAACTACATTTACATTCTTCACCTCTGGGCAGAGACCAGAGCAATAAAGGACATTTATGCATGCAAATTCTGGCCATTAACCCCGGCCTTAAAACAACAGGCAGGATGCCTCACTCTAGACTTACTGACTCCGAGTTTTAACATCAAAGGGTCACAACATGCTTTACTTGGTCAGCAGAGTGCACTGTTGTTACATTTTTTTTTCAGTTCCACATGTAACACTGTTTTTACCATTTAAGACAACAAGCCTGTGGTTTACATTAAGATTTACAGATGACAGAATTATCTCCAAAATTCTATCTGGCTAGTCTTGCAGCCTTCACCTATCTTCACCCAATCTTCACATATCCCCCCGCCCCAGAGAACTCAAGCTAGTTTTTCAAATGACCCTTGAGAAATGCTGCTGTAGGGAGTTAGGTTTATCTGAGTGTACCTTACCCCGTTCCCTGTCCTGAGAGCCCATCTGCATTGGCATTGCTAATCCCACTGCTGTGCTGCATGGACATATCATATGCTTGCAACCCCAGGCTCCATCTTAGCAACTTGGCATTTTGCTGGCTGGCTTTGTTTAACCATGTTAGGGGCTTGTGATCTATCATAACAGTGAATTTACTTCCATACAGATAAGGCTGAAGTTTCTGCAGTGCCCACACTATGGCTAGACATACTTTTTCTAAAGCTGCATAGCATTCTCCCTGGGTTGGAGCCTATGACTAAGATAAACCACTGGGTGATAGTCCCCCTCTGAAGAAATCTGGCTAAGTACAGCCCCCAACCCATGGTTCAAAGCATCCACCTACACAACAAATTATTTGCTGTAGTATCCTGCTGTCCCTAAAATGCCCTTACCTAGTTTTTGGTAACATGTTCAGGCCATGCCTGAATGGCTTCCACTTTGGCAGGTTCTGGCCTTATCTTACCATTCCTCACTCTATGTCCTAGGTAAGAGACTTCTGCCATACCTACCTGACATTTTCTTTGCTTAATGGTCAACCCTGCCCTCTGTAGTCTGCCCAGTACCTCCCTGACATGTTGAAGCTGCTCTTGCCAGGAATGGCTGTAGATGGCAATATTGTCTAGGTAAGCAAGGGCAATCCCTCTTACTCCTGCTAGTATATGATCTACCAGCCTCTGAAAGGTTGCTGGGGCATTCTTCATCTCAAAGGGCATCTTTGTGAACTCATACAAGCCAAAAGGAGTCACAAAGACTGACTTCTCTCTAGCACTTGGAGTCAAGAGCACCTGCCAGTAACCCCTGGTAAGATCAATGGTGGCAAGATACTTAGCCCCACCCAGCTGCTCTAGGGCCTCATCTGTCCTAGGCATGGGGTAAACATCTGACTCTGTGTGACAATTTAATTTCCTGTAGTTCACACAGAACCTGGTGCTGCCACCCTTCTTTGGCACCAGCACCACTGGGGAGGCTCAAGGACTGTTGGACTCTTGAATTACTCCTAGTTCCAATATCTCCTGTATCTCCTCCCTCAGAGTCTGTTTAACTCTTTCAGGCACTCTATAAGGGCCTGCCTAATAGGCCTTTGGGGTCCTGTATTCACCTGGTGCTGCCCCAGGTGAGTGCACCCTGGTTTCTCAGTGAACATGTCCCCAAATTCCTGCAACACTGCTCATATTTCTCAATCCTGGGTAGGAGATAGCTGCTGGGACATTGTTACCCCTTCCACTGAGGTAACAGCCTGAGCTTCACTGAGGAGATCAGTCCCCAGATCTCCCTCAAACTCCTCCTGCAATCCACTGCAAATGCTCAGCACGAGGGGCTTCCTATCATGGTAAGGTTTCTTCATGTTAACATGGTACAATTTGTACCCCTGCCTTCTGTCTAGCAGTTCCACCATGTAGTTAACATCACTTACTTTTCTTACCACCTTGTAGTGTCCCTCCTAAGCTGCTTGCAGCTTGTTGTGTCTGACAGGAATGAGAACCATTATCTGCTGCCCCACAGCGTACTCTCTAGCTCGAGCATTCCTGTCATACCACACCTTTTTCTGTTGTTGGGCTTCTGCTAGGTTCTCCTTGGCCAAGCCAATGAGTTCCCTGAGCCTTGTCCTGAGGCTTAGAATGTAGGCCACAACAGAATCCTTGTGAGACTCACACTCACCTTCTCACTCATCTCAAATTAAATCTAGAGGTCCTCTCACCCTATGCCCGTACAGCAACTCAAAGGGTGAAAAATCTGTAAATTCCTGGGGAACCTCTCTGTAAGCAAACAACAGATGGGGCAAATATCTGTCCCACTCCCTCTTAAACTGATTTGCAAATGCCCGTAGCATGGACTTGATTGTAGAGTTTAACCTCTCAACAAAACCATTAGCCTGGGGATGGTCAGGGCTGTTCTTCATGTGCTTCACCCCACAGGGCTTTCACAGACAAGCCAGCAGATCTGACATGAAATTGGCACCTCTGTCGGTCAGTATTTCTTTTGGGAAACCTACCCAATTGAAAATCTCTAACAACACATTTGCCACCTCCTCTGCCTCAATGGAGGACAAAGCCACCACCTCAGGGTATCGTGTAGCATAATCCACTACCACTAGGATATACTTTTTCCCTGTGGAACTTGGGGTACTCAGAGGACCCCAATATCCATAGCTACCCTCTGAAATGGCTCCTCAATCCAGACAAAGGCATCAAAGGAGCTCTCGCCTTGTCTCCTGCCTTGCCTACCTTTTGGCACTGCTCACAGGTCCTGCAGTACCCTGTTACATCTCCAAAAATTCCAGGCCAATAGAAGTTCTGCATAATATGCCTCTTTGTACGTTTTATGCCCATATGACCTGCAAAGGGAATATCATGGGCTATGGCTAGAAGTGCCATATGGTAGGCTCTAGGCACTACCAACTACTGTATTCTCTCACACTCTAGCTATCCCTCAGGGGTCCACTCTCTGTACAGTAACTCCTTGTCCCAGTATACAGATTTCCAGTTTCCTTGAGAATCAGGTGTCTCCCTAGCTCCCTGCCTCAGGCCTTGCAATGTTGGGTCTGAGAACTGAGCCTGTCTCAACTCTCTCCTTGTAACCCTTCCCAGCTCCCCTTCCACATGAAGTCTGGCATCCTCTGACAGTGGTGCCTCACTGTCAGCCTGGGTAATACTACTCACCTCTACCTTTGCAGTCACTCTGTCTCAGAGAACATCAGAACGCACAAACAGCTGTGGCTCACCTTCAGTCTAACTGCTACCGGGTAGCTACCTCCCTGACATAACCACCTCACCAGTCCTGGCTGCAAGTATGCAGTCTGTCTGGGTCTCCCCCAGGCTACCAAACCCACATGCTTGTCTCCTAGCCTGACTGCATGTAACTGCACAAACACATGGTACTGCCTCATCCAAATCCTTCCCTACCAGGACATCTGCAGGATGGTAGCTTGGTACTCTTGTTGTCTCAAGACAACCTACTATTGGTATTTTGTCTTTCCCTCTTACTGGCTCCCTCATCTTTTGATCCCCACCTTGCCTCCATGAACACCTGTATGCCACATGGCCCCACTGGTTGCATTCCAAACATTTAACCCTAACTTTGGACGTGTACCTGGACTAGTGGCTTCCCCTGCTACTGGCAGATTCTGTTGGGGTAGTCTGTGCTGCCCACCATGGGTTCCTTTAGACCCATGAGTAGCACTGGCAGTCCCTTTCTTGTGCAGGGCTGCCCTGTGTGCCAGGTATAGGTCTCCCTTCTTCTCCAACTCATCTGAAGTGGCACATTTTCTATCAGCTAACCAGATCCTCATGTCCTCAGGCAAAGTACTAAGGGCTTGTTCACTCACCAAAAGGTCTGCCAGCCCTTTAAAAGTGGTAACCTGACATCCACTCAACCACCTATGGAAATAAGTGCTCAGTTCAGCAACATATTCACATACACTTTCATCTGCCTTGTGTCTATGTTCAAGAAGCTTTTTCCTATACGTTTCAGGTGTTAGCTTAAACAATTCTAACAAGTGATTTTTAACAGCAGAATAATCAAAGCATGCAACATCAAACATTTTTGACAAAACAGTTATAGCTTTACCATGGAGTAAGGGGGTCAGGAACCATACCCAGAGCCTTTGGTCAACAGCATACTGTTTGCATACCCTCTCAAACATATGAATGAAACTATCAAAATGATCCCCCTCTTTAAACTGTGGAAGAAATTTACTGACCTTTTGTGCTTCTGGGGTCCAGTTACTCCCTTCCCCATTACCTCCATGACTCTGACGAAGAGTCAGCATTTTTCTTTCATGCTTCCTCTGCCGCTCCTTTTTCTCAACTTCCAGGCATAGCAGTTTCTCATTCTCTTCAGCCTGTAGACTCCTCAGTCTCTCAGCTACTTCTATATCCAAACGCCTGGCCTCCAACTCAAGTCTCTTTAGCTCCAGATGGATTTTTAAGTCCTCTGCAGAAAGGTTGAGCTGTCCATTTCTGAGGGTATTATATCAACACTGCCAGTCTGATTGTCCTTCTGGTTGCTGTTTTTTGATGCAGCTGTAACCAAGGCTGCAATCAGGTCTGCCTTAGGTTTCCATGCACCAGTCCCCTAGCTTGGCACATCTCAGCCAACCATACCCCTTTGCTGACATGCTGCCTGCTCACCCTGACTAACTAAGCTAACAAAAGATATAAAACAATTGTGATCTGAACTCTGAGTATTCACTGCATGGCTGATTTAGAGTACAAAAAGTACAGTTTTGTACCTACCATAAATGTAGATGTTCGAGTGTATTCACTGCTGCAGTCATTACACTTGGGTTATCCTGCCGTCAGGCAGTCCCGCAGTCGGCCAGAGTTCCAAAGTCTTGGTCCAGCGTCAGTTGCTGTCGCTTCTTCCCTGATGTCAGTGTGCCAGGGGTATATAAGGTGCAGCTGACACCATTTTCTTCAGTTTTTCTTTCCCCAGATGTCAGGTGCCCCCAAATAGGTAGGCAATACATATTGCTAATAAAACCTACGTAAAAAATAAAAACAATACCTTCAGTTACAAGCAGATACACCACATAGGTTGTATAGGGTAGAAAGGTATAGATAAGTCCCAGCTAAGAAAGTGGGGATGGAGGGAGGGTAACCCGGACTGCAGCAGTGAATACACTCGAACATCTACATTTATGGTAGGTACAAAACTGTACTATGTTCATCGTGTTTCACTGCTGCAGTCATTACACTTGGGTTGAATCCCAAAGCTGAGGTTGGGTGGCTGGGTCTATAAAGGATTTGGGGTGGCTATGAGGCCCTGCAGCACTGCAGTGGCAAAGCCAGCTCTGGATTTAGAGTAAAGAGGCAAGTGGTAATGCTTGGTTAAGGTGTGCACTGAACTCCAAGTTGCAGCTTCCAAAATATCCTTGGTAGGTACTCCTCTAAGGTAGGCAGTTGAAGTGGCTGTTGCCCTGGTGAAATGTGGCCTAATGTTGTTAGGTACAGTTTTTCCATGCTGTGTGTAACAGAAACAGATACAGTGTCCTATCCACTTTGAAATGGTCTGCTTTGAAATAGCCTTTCCCTGTGATCCTGCAGCATATGCTACAAACAGTTGCTCAGTTTTCCTGAAAGCTTTTGTTTTGTCCAAGTAGAAGCATAATTGCCTGTGTATGTCCAATGAGTGCAGAAGTCTCTTCCCTTTATTCTGGGGATTTGGATAAAATGTTGGCAAGTGAATAGTTTGGTTAAGAGCCACACTGGATACCACCTTTGGCATAAATCTAGGGTTTGTTCTTAAAGAAACCCTGTCCTGATGAAAAATGATGAAAGGTTCCACTGCCATTAGTGCCTGTAACTCTGAAACTCTTCATGCTGAGGTTATTGCCAGAAGCAGAGCAGTTTTCCATGACACATATTTTAATTCTGCTGAATTGGCTGGCTCAAAAGAGGTAAAGTTCGTTTTTCCAAGACAAAGTTGAGGTCCCAGGTTGTAGTTGGTGCTCTCCGGGGCGGTCTTATGTTTTTAACCTCTCTGAGGTACCGTTTTAATAATGGATGAGAGAAAATAGGAGGATCCATGTTGTAATGAGCTGAGATGGCAGAGGCGTGGATCTTAATGGATGAAAAGGATAGGCCTTTGTCCAGCATCTCAGTTAAGCATTGTAATATCTGAGGAATATTTGGAACAAGAGGGTCAAAGCTTTGAGCCTGTATTCAGGCGCAGAATCTCTTCCACTTTCCTGAATAGGATTTCCTGGTGCTGGGTCTCTTGGCCTCAAAAATGACATCCATAACAGCTTTAGAGAGAGGTGTTGGCTGTTTGGCTAAGTAATCTGCCATGCAGCCAGGTTTAAGGTTTTGATCTGGCTGTGCAGGATCTGATTGTTTTGTTGAGTCAGAAGATGAGGAATTTGAGGTAAAATCCATGCTGGGCCTTGAGCCAAGTTCTTTAAGATTGGGTACCAATGCTGGTGTGGCCAGTCTGGGGCAATCAGCATCATTTTTGGCCTTTCTTGTCTGGCTTTTAGGAGTACCTTTGAAAGGAGAGGCAGTGGTGGGAAGGCATAAACTTTTAGGGTTCTCCAGCTGAACGAGACAGCATCCACTTTCCATGCTTGTGTGTGGTAAGTCCTTGTGCAGAATTTATGTAGTTGGCAGTTCAGAGGGGAGGCAAAAAGATCTATGTCTGGGCACCCCATTTTTGTGTTATCATGCTGAATACTTGTGGATTTAATTTCCACTCGTGAGGATCCATGATGTTTCTGCTTAAGTCATCTGCCAGAGTATTTTTCTTTCCTGGCAGGAATTGTGCTTGCAGATGAACTTGATAGGTCAGTGCTGTTTTCCACAAAGTCATGGCTTGTCTGCAGAGGGAATAGAAATGAGTGCCCCCTTGCTTGTTTATGTACCACATAACTGTGGTGTTGTCTGTCTTTAGTAATAGTTGTCCTGGATGCAGAAGGTCCTTGAAAGCTGTTAGGGCATTTTGTACAGCTAGCATCTCTTTTTGATTGATGTGAAGATGCATTTGGTCTGCGGCCCACTGGCCCTGAATACATTTTCCTGCCATATGTGCTCCCCAGGCATAATCCAAAGCATCTGTTGTTAGTGTCTGCCTGGCTGTGGGTAAAGTGAAAGGCTGTCCCTTGTTGTGGTGACATGCCTGTGCCCACCATTGAAACTCCTGTTGTAGGCAGGGAATAAGTGGTATTACTGTTTCCAAACTGTGACAGTGTTGAGTCCAAACACTTTTTAGGTACCATTGTAATTTCCTCATATGCAGTCTGGCATATGGTATTAGTAGTATGCAGGACGCCATGAACCCCAAGGCCTGCAGAATTTTTCTTGCAGGGAGTTGGGTTTTTGTTGCCATCAATTGAAAGTACTGAGTCAGTTGTCTTTGTTTGTCTGGCGTGAGATAAGGATTTTACAAATGCCAGATGCTTTAGAAGAATGTCCTTGCTCTCTGCTTGAATAAGACAGTCGTTCAAGTAGGGATATATTTGAATTCCTTTTTGTCTGCAAAATGCAATTACTGGTGCCAGGCATTTTGTGAAGACCCTGGGTGCAGTAGTTAAGCCAAAGGGCAGTGCAGAGAATTAATAATGCATTGTGCCAGCTATGAATCTGAGGAGTCTTCTGCAATTTTGTCTGTTTGGGACAAGCAGGTATGCCTCTTTGAGGTCCAAAGTAACAAGCCAAGCCTTCTTGCCCAGCATGGGAAGAAGCTGCTGTAGTGTCAACATTTTGAATTTTGGAACATCCAGGTAAGTATTTAGAGTAGATAGGTCCAGTATGGGTCTCAAGGCTTTGTCCTTTCTGGGGACCAAGAAAAGTCTTGAGTAAAATCCGTGTCCTTGTTCCTGTTGTGGCATTTTTTGAATAGCTCTCATATCCATGAGGGCTGTAATTTGTTTTTTTGCCTCTGCCCATTGAGTTTGTGGCAGGTCTGGCATTCCTTTTGGCCTTGGTAGAGTGTGAAAGTGGAACCTGTAACCTTGAGACACAATATCCAGAACCCATTTGTCTTGGGTGATCATATGCCAATTTTGTGAAAAAAGAGCTAGTTTTCCCCCTAAGGGAGCTGCTAAAAGGTAAGTGCTTGGCATGTGAAGGGGGAAGTCATTGGGACTGTTTCCTATTAGGTTGTGACTTGTCTTCTCCTCCTTTTGGGGCTGAAGCACCCCACTGTCGTGGTCTGTAAGAGCCTTGGGGCTGAGATCTGCCTCTTTGTGGTCTGTCTGACACTGGAAAGGACCAATTTTTAGAAGGCCAATTTCTGCTAAATCGAGGTGGCTGTACCTGTAAGAAATCCTTCACTGTTTGCATAGATTTTGCCTTATCCTCCATTTCCTTTAATACCTCTTCTGCCTTAACACCAAACAAGATATCATGCTGTAAAGGAGCATCCAATAATTTTGCCTTAACATGATCAGGTAAACCTTGTTCTTTTAACCAAGCATGCCTTCGAATCACAGATCCTGTAACTGCGGCTCTACAAGAAGCCTTTAATGAATCAAAACCACATTGCAGAGTATGTTTTCCCACTTGTTCAGCTGCATGCAATAAATCCTGCATTTCCTTATAGCCAGGACCTTCTGAGCTTGTAAGCATTTTTTAACAGAGACATTGAATATTGTTGGTATTTAAGCATGTGGAACTGGCAATTTAAAGCCCTTACTGCTAAAGTTGCATAAGTGTAAACTTTCTTCCCCCATCTATCTAATGCTCTAGAATCCCTATCAGAGGGAACTGGATTTTTAGCAGTGGAAGCCTTTACCCCTTTGGGACCCTGGGAAATAGTTTCTGGGTCAGCAGCAGGGTTTTTATAAAGAAATTTGTGAGAGTCACGGACTCTGTTGTACCTATCTGGCTTGACTGGTGCTGGGGGCAAAGAATCAGGGGTTAAACTGGATTCAGAGAGCACATCATCCACAATATCTAACACAGGCAGAATAGCAAGGGGCCTGTGCTGAGGCAATAAAAGAAAATCTCTGAGCCTTTTCTTGGATTTCTTGGATTCTGAATAATCCTGGCTCTCCCAATGGAAATGCTCCCTCATGGTATGTAAAATTTCCCCAAAAGAGTAATCCTCAGAAGGAGAGGCTGAAGGGATAGATTATTCAGCATCACAGTCCTTATAGGGGGGGTAAAGAGTATCCCTGGTCTGAAGAGGAATCAGAAGAAATAGAAACCTGGTCAGAGGAATCATAGTCTATATCCTGCCTAGACCTTTTATCAGGAGGTGGATGGGAACCCCTGATCAGAGTAATTAGGTCATTTTGAGCATCTGTTTTTTAGGTATGGAGGTCTGTCCAGGTGAATGTTGTACTTGTTTCTTTGTCTTTAATGGAGTTTTAGACTTGGTTGTTGTTTTGATGGTAAGATGTGAAGGTCTGAAAACACCCTCAGAAGCCGATGCCTGCTCAGCAGCTCTGGACCCATCTGAGGGGTCAATTTCCATAGGCCCAATACCTTGAGTTTCCAGAGGCCTAGAAATCTCCACATGGTAGTCAGAGGCGGCCTGTGGCTCTGAGGTTGCAGGTTTCAGGGGCTGCGAAAGCACCTCACTGAGAACCGACGAACTGGCGACTGGCCTAGAAGAGGCTTCATCATCAGTTTTGGACCTCGGATGCCTGTCCTTATCTTTGTCTTTGCGTTTTTTGTGTATTCCAGTCGTTGGTTGTTCCGATGGCATGGTATAATTGAACCTTCGGCCAAAATAATGGTGAGCAAAATCAAACCGACGTTTAATAGTGCGCTTGTTAAATCTAGCACAAAACTAGTGACGTCGTGGTCTGGGCCTAGGCATGGAATACAGTAAGAATGAAAATCCTTATGAGGTATTTGCTTCCCACAAGAAATGCAATTATTAACTTTTACTGACATCGGTCTGAGGCAAGAAAAAGTTTCCCCAACGGGGTACTTAGCTTTATTGAAGACATTGGTTCTGAAATTCGAATTCCAAAATCTCAGGAGTCAGCCAACTGGCACTTGCAAACTGCTTTTGCTTCTGGCACCGTGCGGCAAGAAAGACTGAAGAAAATGGTGTCGGCTGCATCTTATATACCTCTGGCGCACTGACGTCAGGGAAGAAGCGACAGCAACCGACGCCGGACCAAGACTTTGGAACTCTGGCCGACTGCGGGACTGCCTAATGGCAGGATAACCCAAGTGTAATGACTGCAGCAGTGAAACACGATGAACATCACCTTCAAAGCTCACTGTACACAAGCTGCAGGAATTCACTCTACCCACACCACTACAAGCCAATTAGTATTTGCCAACCAGTTAATATGTGGTGTGGATATACCACCACTGCCAAACAATTGATATGCCATGTCTGCGCCTTGGCCCAGCAATCAAGGAGCCTCAATCCTCACCACTAACACCAGTGAGGGACGTCTCATATAGGAGGAAAGGATAACAAATAAACAGAGTAAAGTGCAATTTCCCTTAAGAGCACACAGAGATCACAGTCAGTCCGGGGCTGGTCGCTCCCTTGCTCTCCACGTCCCCAATAAGACTCCCCACTGGCACAGCTATAGGGTCCATATTTCAGCCTAGTGGGCAAGCTAAAACCTCCAGCACCCTGTCAGTCCAACCAGTGCTTCATGTCCCTGGCCAAGTGGCTGACACACACACACACACACACACACACACACACACACACACACACACACACACACACACACACACACACACACACATAGACACACACACGCACTTTGAGAAGAGTTTATACAACCACACAGACACTCCTGGGGAAGGCTGGCACAGGTTCTCCAGCTGTGCACCTTTTTCCCAGACTATATGGTAGTACCAGCTGCCACCACCCACTAATATTTATCAGCTACTCAAAGGCCCTTAAAAGGGTGTCCAATTATCACTGTGCAATATTATTATCCAATTAGTAGTATAGCCCAGGGCTAAAGCTATTGAAGTGGTTTTGTACAATTTTACTAAAGGTATGCAAGTACTCTAAAGAGCTTAAATTATCTCTACAAAAACAGCCACAGTTGGAAAGGTCTAAAAATATCTAATAACAAATAGTCAAAACAGGAGACAATACTTTTTACTACACAGTGCTAGTCAAGAGTTCAGAGATCACAGAGAAATGCTTAAAATAATTCACTAGTACAGTTCTGACATCACAGAAAAACAATTGTCTAATCTTTCGAGTTTCTACCTATTTCTAAGAGAAAACACAAGTATAAGATAAACTTACATATAGAGCAAGACAGTGCTGATGAGTTGGATGGTAAAGACAAAAATGCTTAATGCTTTTTGATTCTCTCTGTTAAAATAACATTTCTGGTTCACATTACATCATTCTTCACACTTCCCTGGGTTACATTACATCATTCTTCACATTCTCCTGGGTTCCCAGGCTAACAGAAACTACATTTATATTCTTCACCTCTGGGCAGAAACCAGAGCAATAAAGGACATTTATGCATGCAAATTCTGGCCATTAAACCTGGCCTTAAAACAATAGGCAAGATACCACATTTTAGACTTACTGACTCCGAATTTTAACATCAAAGGGTCACAACATACTTTACTTGGTCAGTAGAGTGCACTGTTGTTACATTTATTTTGCAGTTCCACATGTAACACTATTTTTACCATTTAAGACAACAAGCCTGTGGTATACATTAATATTTACAGATGACAGAATTATCTCCAAAATTCTATCTGGCTAGGCTGGCAGCTTTCACCTATCTTCACCCAATCTTCACGCTATACAAGAGGAATAAAGCCCTAATGCCTACAATAATCCAGTGGTCCCAACAGTCAATGAGTCACAAGGGACAGTAGGGGGAGGCATCATTAAAATTCAGGGAGCTACACTACATAACACTTGAAAACTTAATAAAACAGAAAGCTTAAGTATTATTTACAATCCTAATAGGAATATATTTCTAATGCCTGGCATAATTAACTCCCCATAAGGATACATGATTTATGAGGGCAGGGTAGAGGACTGAGAAGACAGGGACATTCTATTAAGTAGGACTCAGACATAGGGTGTGTGTGTGTGTGTGTGTGTGTGTGTGTGTGTGTGTGTGTGTGTGTGTGTGTGCATGTGTATTTGTGTGTGTGTGTGTGTGTGTGTGTGTGTGTGTGTGTGTGTGTGTGTGTGTGTGTGTGTGTGTGTGTGTGTGTGTGTGTGTGTGTGTTTCACTGCATGTATGTGTTTGAGTGCGCACTGGGGTGGTTCTGTAACTGTGATGCATGTGCTCCCTGTGTTAACTCAGAAAAGTGATGATCTGTACTCAGGGTAGTTAACAGCAATTCAGAGATATGCAAATTAATTCATAATGAGATCTTTGCTCAGTGCAGTTAATGTTTGTATGAATCTGAGTTCTATGCATTGTGGAAGCACAGCCCTTGTGACAAGTGTTGGGGTTCTTTTTGAATCTCTAAGAACAGTCCCAAAAGATATTATTACTTTAGTACTATTCATGTTTCATGCTGCATTATGTTCCTCCTTGTGGCTACTGGAATTTAATGCTGATAAAGAAAAATCCATATTGAAGAAGACAAAATACACTAGCCTCCTCTTCTGGGTGGTCTTCGTCTTTGCTCATCACTTGTATAAAAAGGGCTTGAAATATATACCAACCAGAGAATGTGATACGCTAAAATAGCCATATTCAAGTTATTTCATAAAATGCATCCAAATTAATTAATTACTGTGTTTATTTTTGCATAGAACTGAGTACCATCAGTTTTTTTTTTCAAAAATATCTGAGGTTTTATGGAGCATAAATGAAATGGATGCACTGGATTTAATGTACTGTGCCATGACGACTAGCAGGTGTCTCAGATTATGAATGAAATTTTCCTTACTATCGACTCAGTCTTGTAATCAAATGCTTAACTTACCAGGAGTTTATATTATGATTGACAGTGTACATATCTCCTTATACAAAGCAAGCTAGTCAGATTCTTCAGAAAACTGTTCTGAAAGATTTAAACAGTATCTTAGTAAATATGTAAATATCTTTTGGTCAGTTTAGTTTACACAGGAATGGAAATTTTATGAAAGCTGAAGGACAAGATTGAGTTTGTGATAAAGTCTTGAGATAAGGAAATGACCGTAGTCATTTATACGAACAATACTTTTAATGTGTGAGAAATGAGTGCAGGGTGCTGAAAACATTCAATCATTTTACCAATAATTCACAGTAAAGGCATGAGTTATGCATGGTTTCTCTGACTACTACTTAGGCCTGGGTATGATGGTAAAGTCTAAGAGACATAAAACAGCAAGCCCAATTAAATTCCAACATTACCCACAACTTATTTATTCTTTTATTTTATTTATTTTACATTTGTTGACCAGGCTAGTCTAACTGGATATATGTCCATTTTCAGTATTTATTTTAGTTTTAGTAAATTAAAGTAAAATACTTCCTTTAATAATTCATGATTGATCCTGAAATTCAACCAAGTAATTGGGCTTGCTGGTTAAAATAATTTAATATAAAGATCTCTGATATTGCCATTTCAGATTTTTTGCATATGTTGTTGCACTATGTTTTGAATTATTAGATAGGAGGTTCTCTATATTATAAGGGGTAACATTAGTTTTATTACATCCTCACTAAAGAAAGCTATGGTCAAACACTAGTTAGTTATAAAATTTAGCAAACACTACTTTTGCTAATGTCGTCTCACTATGGAGCAGACTAGTCTGCACTTTTCAGCAGCAGTATTTACTGCCAAACATACGGACATCCTGGATAAAATTGTTGTAGCTTAGGTTTGATCACACATATATAATTCAGGAAAAGAACAAGGAGTCTGTTTTCTTTTCTCTCAGTAATTAATTTTTTATATTGTAACACACGGCTAACCTTGGAATTCAATAAACTTGTATTTTTTTAATCACAAGACTATTATAATCATGAATTACTTGGTTGAATTTCAAGATCAATCATGAATTATTAAAGGAAGTATTTTACTTTAATTTACTAAAACTAAAATAAATACAGCAACTTTAATGTGTATTTGCTGAGAATATCATTATTCTAGTGCTTGCCAGATATTCATAAACTGGTATCTAATTCCCCAGGCAGGCCAACAGCCTCTTAGATTACTTCATTTACAGAAACAGTGGCATAATTTACAGAAACAGTGCCTGCATTACTGGATCTTATTTTCAATCTCATGTTTTGAAATTGGATTCACACATTAAAAGTTATTTTCATTTACTGCAGAACCAGTGGGGTTTTCAATAGAAAGAAACTTATATTCTAGTGACAATAGATGTGGTTATTCATTATACCTATACTGAAAACAACTCTGACCTGCAAACTGAAGAGATTTTATGAGCGAGGGTGACTGACTAGCATTGGTAAAACATGCTGTAGCTGTCTGCCTGCAAAGAAATGCTTTTAAATTCAATCAAAGTTATAATTTGCGGAACAGATGCACTGCTGTAATATCCAAGGGGAAATGCTTTCTACCTTTAAAAAAATAACTTAAGAAAAGACAAATTAAAGTCCATTTGCTTTTTCCAGCCAGACTTAAAGCATTTCTTCCTGATGAAACTAAAACATTTGAAGATTTAGACATTGCTATGACATTCCTGAAATAAAAAAAATATAATAGATCAAATAGACGATATGGATTGGAACAACAGCTCCTTGAAAACCCATGTTGAAAGAAACAGTTGGAATATTAATGAAAAGAAAAAGAAACTAAAGGAAAAGTAACTCTTTACATAATATCTAACACTAATTGATACAATGTACAGCTAGATTTGCATAACAATAACTTCATATGTTTTTCTTTTAAACATACATATAATCAAAAGGAAACCTTACCTTCACTAAGGTAATCAATTTTTATTCTATGTTTGTTTGTTCTCTTATTTGGTGTTTAAAATTAATAATTAACATTTTCTCTATAAATCTAGTACACTTCTTTTTACATAGACTGAGAGGAAACTAGCTAATAATTCTTTTGTCATTATTATTTCTTTAATACTTGCTTTGCTTTTGTGTCAGTTTTACATACATGTTTCCTATACTTATATTCTAATAAAATGTTTACTTTAATTCAATTATACAACTATTCATAGTGAAATTAGTCTTCTAAAGTAGTCTACTTTTTTAGTTTAATTTATAAAGTTGTATATTACAGCTTTTCAGAAGTGCCCATCTATTAATCAATGTTGTTGCCTAACTATAGTGATTTATGCTTTCTATTAATCTAATGGTTCTTTTGAAAAGATGCTGACTTGTCTGTTGCTGTTTTTAATTGTATTTAGGTTTCTAGTTTCTTTATATGGTACCTGTGTTGTGGGATCTTGCAGTTAAATTGTTTTCTTCCTGACCATTATTATGGTTTTTGATGGGAGAAGGGGGTGGGGATAAGCTATAAGGCATGTTCTTCGTTTTGTTTTTATATATTTCTATTTATTTTGTGTTTTGTTTAGATAATTTTGTGCAGTTTGTTTGTGGTTGTTTTGTTGCTTGGCTGGTTGGAGATGATTTGTGTGGTGTATTGGTGTGTTGCTTTGTTTGTGGGGACTTCAAAGGATTGGTCTGCGTGTTCAGTGGTTGCGAGTGAGAGAAAAGCCTGTTTGCTTTAATAGTAAATTGTGCTCAATGGCTTTACTCAATGTTGTAAGCTAAGAGCTTGAGTACTTACTTTTTATAACGGTTGAAGCGTCTGTGTTATTTTGCCAGTTTGATTTTCCCGCCGAGGTAGTGAGCTTGTTTGCATAACAGTTTAATTTTACGGTTCCATATTTGTGTTCAGTGCGACATTCACATTTGACATAGTAGATTAAAGGTTAGAAACACTTGCTAAAGTTAAAGGTATCATTCATTTTAATTAACAAACGGTACCAAAAGACGGAAAAGAAGCGTTTATAAACTAAATGTCAAAATTAACTTATTTAATGAAAATATCACTAAAACCTTTACTTTTGGAGAGAATTTGAGCATATTTCCCATGCAAGAAGATTGTCATCTTGAAAGAAGTGATGACTCTTTCAAGTTTATAACAAAGATATTCAACATTTCATTGAACAATTTAGATGTGACAGTCTAGGGAGGAAATGGTAAGCACTACTGTTCAATAATCTTAACTACTTTTTTCCTTTATTTTCAAATACTGTAATTTATGTAGAAACGTATACATGTCCCTAACTGCCACACCCCTCAATCTACAACCCCTTTTTTCATTTTTTACACTTGGGGTAAGTGAGCATTTTAATTATTTATGCTGATATCTACTTTTATCTTTCTGATAACATACCTTATACCCATTACATGACTGTGTCTCACAGTTAAGCATCAGTCTTGTTAAAAATAAGTAGTGATATTATGGTCTGTTTAAACATGGATTGTTGTGAGAACTTCTTATCTTCTGATATTATGAAATGCATTCTTATATTTAGATTCAGATGATTCAAATTTTAGTGCATGAAGCTTTGTTTAAATGTTAACATCTGATTATATAAATCTCATTAGAAGAGAACAGTCTTTAGTTTAATAAATTTAATGTCTGCAATGGCATGCGGTACATCACATAATTTTAAAACAGAATACATGTGTTACCTTAATATACAAAAACAGTCATAAATGATTTATTATTTCAGATGCATATATATTTTTTGCTCATTACATACAAACATTTATAATGAAACACTGGTATATTTTATTGTTATTAGTGTAAGAACAGGAGTGGTTTATAATAAGATGATGGCAATAAGACTAAAGAGATTGTGAAGTTTATTAAGATATAGTTGAATCTTTAAAGGAAGGTAGTGAAGCTTTGGGATGAGAAACACGATTCTATTATGCCAACGCACATGGATAGTAAATTATGAACATTCACTGCAGTCGTAGATTGTACACAAATCTCTAGATTCATAGTAGCAAAACAACTCACATAAATGGTGCTACCAAGATACTGAGA